>NC_045427.1:481883664-482202164 GCF_902635505.1 Sarcophilus harrisii | reverse complement strand
AGGCCCAGTGCTGTCCTCTTCCATCTTAATTGTTTTGGGGAGACAAACAGAAAACATTTTTTTAAATGATATTTCAGCAGAAAAGAATTAAATGACTATTTACTTAAAGTCACTTGTGTCTGTACCAGCAAAATATGGGTTTTGAGCTTTCCAATGACATGTAATAGCCACTGAATTTGCCTGTCTGTGAATATTATCTTGTACTAATTACTATAGGAGAACTTTTCTTAGGTAAAAAGGCTACAGATTTCTAAAGCATTGGAAAAATTTGGTATTTCTTTTTTAATTCAATTTAAGATCAGGAGAAAGAAAACCTCTGATATTCTGATAGCCCAATAGTTTTGCATAATGATATTTAAGTTTTTAACACTCAAAAACATTGAATTTATTCTTTGAAGTTCTTAGAAAGGGTTATTAAAGAAAAACATAAAACTCATAAAACCCCAAAACTTCTGCTTTGAAAGAAATCTAGCCTTATAGCTTTCCCACATTCTCAACCTCTGACTTACTAACACTCCAGTACAGATGGTGGATCAATAAACAATTAGAATTAATCAATAAATAATAAAACATAACCCACTGCTTACCTTTGATGTACCAGGGCCCCTAACTGGTTACCTACTGTGGCAAAGAGAAAGAGAAAAGAAAAATCAAAGCATTAGCACGGATAAACTAACTTCATCCCCATACAAGTTCTTATCATTAAAAAAAATACAGAGAAAGAAAGAAAAGCAAACAGTAATTTAGGCTCAGTGGCTGAAATGAATGAGTTATATGATATGAAACAGGAGGGGATGTCTCGATCAACACAGTTTATAACCTAGTGTCCAGCTGAACACAGGATAAGAAATTGATCTGTGTATGTCCATGCTGAGAGTCATGGGAGAAAATCCTTCTTTCCCAAATCCCTCGAACTCACCATCTCTTCCATAGTTCTTAATTTAAAACTCAGTGTAAGGATGAAGAAGATAAGTTTTTTAAGCCAAATGTAAAGATTTAGCTTCCCTCAAGGCATTATTAAAAATCATTCAGTAACCGCTGCAGTCACTATACTATGGACACATGTATGTATATATTCCTTTCATTTATACTTTTAAAAATTCTTTAAGATGATAAGCATCACAGGAACAGGGGCTATGTCTTATGCTTCATTTTTAAGAGACTCTTATGACATGCTTAATACATAGGAGATAAATGCTATAGATAAAAAATTATCATTCAAACTCATTTAAAATGAAGTCATTTTTTAAAAGGAAAATAAAAACCAAAAACAACTCTAAACTTCCTCTCACTACAGCAACCCTTTAATCAAGTTTTTCCTAAAGGCATTTCACCACACCTTATGCTGTAGTCAGTTGGAAATGTCTCTTCTTTCCCAGCTATAACTCCTCCAACCCCCCCAAAAAATCATCTATTTTTACTTATCCAACATATAAACTTAGAAAATATAAAACTCAAGTTATTACAAAGCAACAATCTGAATCTTTACATAGAATTAATAGGAATTCAGAAATAGAACTTTGGGTAAATGATTGTAGACAGACTAAAGATAAAAAGATAAACAGGTCAAGAACATTTTTTTTTTTAAAAACATAGTAATAGTATTTTATTTTCCCAAACAGTTGCAAAGATAGTTTTCAACATTCACCTCTGCAAAACCTTGTAGAACAAGTATTTCTAAAAAATATTTTATTTCCCAACTACATGTAAAGACAATTTAAAACAATTTTTCAAAATTTTGTCTTCCAAATTTTCTCGCTCTCTCCTCTTCACTTCCTATCTCCCCAAGAGTGAAATATATATGAGCAATCATGTAAATATATCATTTAAGATAAAAAAGAAAGAGCACCCACTGGCACCTCAAATTCAAGATGCTCAAATGATATTTCTACACAATGAACCTCAGTCTCTGACCTGAAATTAAGAAAACGGGATTATAGCATTTTCAAAAATTAAGTTAAAAAAAAATAAGTAAAATAAATAAGGCTAGAGTCACAAGTATTTTCTTTTGGATCAACAGTTAAATAACAAGCCATCATCAGGAAACTCAACACGCCTATTTTGGGAGTAAGAGAATTGCCATTTTAATTTCTCGTAATTTTGTCTTTTGTATATTTTTAGTCTGAATAGAAGATGTCCCAATCAGAATAATTGTAGAGAAGTTGGATTGAAAGACAACTGCCTAGGTGGTATCCTTGATGTCAAACCAATTCTAAGTGAAAGCCAGATAAATACAAATTTAAAGAACCAATCAGTCAAAAAGCCCCTACTATATGCCAGGCACTCTGGTAGGCCCAGGGAATATAAATACTAAGTATGAAACAATCCCTGCAATCCAACTTCTTACATTTTAATCAAGAAAACAAATCTGAATATGATATACACATATGCATATATATAAAAGCAAAGATAAACACAAAATACTTGAATATAATGTATTAGGAAGGAAGGGTACTACCAGGTAGTAGAAAGGATTTTCTGAATTGCATCTTGATGGAAAAGGATTTTCTGAGATTTCACTGAGGAGGTAGTACATTCTACACACGGGGACCAATCAATGCAAACAAAAACATGGACATAGGAAATGAAGGACCACATGTAAGGATAAAGATGAGGCCAATTTGGCTAGACTGTGGTGCTGTGGTAGTTGGGATGGCAGGAAATGTGCAATTAAATTAGAAAGCCTAATAAAAGGTTTTGGATTATATCTCAACTTCTTAGGGTTATGCCCCTAAGAGACAGGAATGATGAGGTGAATCAAACCACAAAAATGAGTAATTTGTAGGGCAGGTCCTTCAAGTCATGGCTAGACCTTCTTATTAACTTATTCTCCATATCCATATCCAGAATTTGTCTTTAAAGAACCCAAAGGTAATTTATTAAAGGAAGAAAAGAAACAAATGGTCACTTATTAAACAAATGGTGGAAATGTTTTATGAAATCTCAACAGTCTTGTTATAGGCCAAAATTTTTTAAAAATGATAATAAAAAACAAAAACAACAGTAATTTACATGGTGCATTAATGTTTGCAAAATTCTCTAGCAACATTCTATCATTTTATCCTAACAACAATTCAGGGAGGTAAGTGCTATTTACAATGATTAGTTCTGGGCATTTCTCTTCTCTAGGCTTCTCTTTTCTCATCTGCCAAACTGGAAAATAATGTTTATGATTTCATAATTCTCTTGATATGCTCTCCATATCTCCATATAGGAGAACCTGGAGAACAAAACTGCTCAGCTGAGCAGAAGGTAAAAACTAAAATAACACAGGTATATGATAAATCAAAACAGAATGCCAGATAATTTAGTTATATGTTGAGCCAAGAAATCAGTTTCTACGCCAACTAATGTTGATCATAAGCAAGGGCAATGCATTAAGAATGAGGTGTTACAAAAAAGTTGATTACAGCCAAAACATGATGGTCAATTCTTAGTTGACTTGATTGATATTAGCATTAAAGTAAACTTGTTATTTACAAATTATTCTAAATTTTGTACTTATCAAAATAGAACTTCCTTCTGATAGCCAAGTACTTGCCTTAAGTTTTACGGACACTATAATTTTGAATGACTGCTTCGCTTTAGAGATGTCTATAAATACTGAAAATAAAATTGCAGACACCATTTCACAAAGACATGGAAGACTCTCATTTTTACACCAAAAGAAAAGAATGCAGTCTATGTTCAAGTTCAAAATCAGATTTAACCATTTGAGTTGATTCTCAAAAAATGTCAAATACCTTCTTCCTTCATGTAGATGGATGCAGACCAAGGCTGAAACATATAATTTAAAGTTTCATTCTTTCTGAGGCATTCCCAATTAGCTCCTAAAAATGGGAGCTAGTTGTTAGATGAGAAAAAGGTACTAGCACATGCTGAAGCACTGCAAACTGATAATTCCAGGCACAAGAAAGACATCTATCCATATTCTTAATGATGGGGAGGAGGTCAAACTCTGGAGGCCATGCAATGTCCCCTTTCTCATCACATGCATAGGTGCACCCATTGAACACAATTTAACTGTAACTGCAGTCATTTTACTGCAAAAAAATGTTGAATAAAAATCAGTCCCATTTCCTGTTAATTTCCTGCCTGCTGGTTGACAATATTTCATCTTGCTTTAAGGTTTATCTTGACTGAATTCTAGCACTCACTTATAAAAAAGTAGACTTTAAATTTATTTTCCATTCTGTAAAAACAAGCCATGCCGTCTATGCTAAGGAAAGCATAATCTATACAGAAAATATGCATATTATGTGTCAAATATTTCCTTTAACAGTAAGTCTTTTCATATTTACAGTTAGAAGATATTTCCTGAATCAAACATGGGAAAGAGACAATTACAAAAAGATAAAAAATAATTTTGACTACATGAAATTGAAGTTTCTTCAAAAACAACATCAATGCTTCTAGCCTAAGAAGGGAAGCAGCTAAATGGAAAAAATATTTGCATCATAATTTTCATATACAAGTTTGGTACCCAAGTTATATAGACAGTTAACAATAATTTAAGACCAAAAACTATTCTTCATTAGGTGAGTGATTAAAGAACATGAACCTGTAGTTCTCAAAAGAATGTCAAATTATTAATGAATAGCAATATAGAAGAATGCCACAAGTCATTAAGAAAAATCAAAATAACCCTGAGTTGACGCTCAGTAAATTGGCAAAGATGACAAAAGGTAGGAAGAATAGCTGACACTGGAGAAGTAGGTGGAGCTGTGAAGCAATATAATCATTCAGGGAAAGTAAGGTGAGATTTTGCAGTGACTAAAACCTTCATACCCTTTGATCCAGAGATTCTCCTACTACACAGGCATATATCCCAAGGAATTCACTGATTAAAAAACATTAAATATGTATAACAACACCTTTTGTGGTAGTGAAGAGCTAGAAGCAAAGCAGATATCCACTGACTGTGGAATAAACAAACCGTTACATAAATAAAATGGATTACTACTGTGTTCTAAAGACTAAATAAAGAAAAGCATGAGAAGACTGACTGATAGTTAAGAAAACAACACACAACGACTAGTACAGTGTAAATGAAAAATATTTCAAAACAAAAGAAAATGAACGCTACAAAATTACATGCCCCAAGGAGCAATGAACAGCACTTTATACTTCTGCCCTCTCCTTTGCAGAGTCCAACATGGAGATATTGAGACTTTGGGGGAGAGGAATGTACTGACTGCTGGTTTTTTCTACTATCTCTTTTTCTTTTTAATATTCTTTGTTATAAGAGATAGCTCTTTAAAAGTAGGGAAGGGGAGGGATACTTCAGGAAATTTAGGTGATGTAAAAACAAAGAGAAATTATAAAAATTTAAGACCACAGATTAATTATGAAGAATTCCGTTATATCAAAAATAGTGGGATAATTGCTTCTCACTACTCAAAAAGTATACCTATTTTTCTAATACAAAAGAGGTAAAATAAAACCAATATACCAGTCTGTTTTTCTTATTTAAATTTAATACCATTTTAAAAGGAAAAAAAAAAATCAAGCTCAGTAATCTGTCTAAAGCAATAGAAATTTCTCTATAGTTAGAAAATGGCAAAATGTGCCAATTTTGGAGAAAATAATTTTTCTTCACCAAAGCCACTCACTGGATTTCTTTACCTTTACTACTGAACACACCATAATTAAAATAAAATTTTATATTTGTATAGTGACGTAAAATTCTTGAATCTTCTAAAAAATTGGTCTCAAAATCCATATAAGTATTCTGTATCCCAAGAATGACTCCTAGACTTTTTTGGAAATTTGAAAAATCCTTATAGTCATAGATATTTGCATACTTTCTTTTCCTTTGACCTTTTAATCATTTGATCTTTCCCTACATTTATCTCCTAGAATTAAAGGAAAATTTGACTCTCTACCCAGGTGAGGCTTTCATGATTGGTAACTTCAACAGTATCTATAATAACTGAGATACTTTCTCCCCTTTGAACCTTGAGCAGCTCTATCTGCTTTCATCATTCAAATTCTCCATATAAATAACAGATCACCACAAATTCATGCATTTTTCCTTCAATTAAGATTTCCTATTTATTCTTTAGTCCTTTTGGCTGCTGTTCTAAAGCTCCATCTCCGGCACTCAATTCTAGCATGACTTCCACTCATCATGGTTTTTATCTCCTAGTTTAGATAGTAAAACATGTTCATTCACTCTACTGAATCTTCACATGTCTTCATCCTATCTGCACTCTCACTTTTCTTCCCTAACCCCAAAGAAACGACTCCCCTCCCTAACTTTTCTATTCTCCACCTTTGTGCTTTCAATCTCACCATGTCACTCCTATTTTAAGGCCTACTTCTATCATTCCAAGTAAGACCAATCAAGCAGGCTACCATCTCAGTTCCTAGAGGCAGAGAGCACAGCAGGTGGCTGGGCCTGTGATCAGAAGATTTGCACCTAAATCTTACCTTAGTGTGACCTGAGGCAAGGCACTTAATCATTCTCAACCAATTTTCTCAACTACAAAATGTTTTAAAAGCTAAAATGAGATAACATATAAAGCACCTAGCAAATCTAAAAATGCTTTATGAATGCTAGTAATTATTATTATTATCATCACCTTTCACCTGTATTATTCCAAGATCCTCCTTAATTGGTCTCCTTGCCTTAGGTCTCTCCTCTCTCCAATTCTTTTTGCGAACAGGTGCCAAAATAATCTTGCTAAATCTGACCATGGTGATCGCCCATCAGTTGGGAAATAGTTCAATCAGTTATATGTGAATGCAATGAAATATTATTGTTCTGTAAGAAATGATCAGCAGACCAATTTCATAAAGGCGTGGAAAGACTTACATGAACTGATACTAAGTGAAGTGAGCAGAACCAAGAGAAAACATTCTATGTTGGCTTTAGCAATAAGAAAAGAAAAAGAAATTGAAGGAATTAGAATAGGCAATAAAGACATAAAATTACTACTCTTTACAGATGATATGATGATTTAGAGAATCCTAGAAAATCATTCAAAAACCTACTTGAAAAAATTCACAGCTTTAGCAAAGTTGCAGGATATAAAATAAATCCACACAAATCATCAGTATTTCTATATATTACTGACAAAGCCCATCAGAAAGAGATAAAAAGAAAAATTCCATTTAAAATAACCATAGACTGGGGCAGCCAGATGGCGCAGTGGACAGAGCACCAGTCCTGAAGTCAGGAGGACCTGAGTTCAAATTTGATTTTCAGACACAACACTTCCTAACTGTGTGACCCTGGGCAAGTCCCTTAGCCCCAACTGTCTCAGCAAAAAATAAAATAACCATAGACAAAATAAAACATTTGGGGGTCTACTTGCCAAGAAAAATCCAAGAACTATTTGACCACAATTACACAACACTTCTCACACAAATGAAGTCAGATCTAAACAATTGGAAATATATCAATTGTTCATGGGTAGGCTGAGCTAATATAATAAAAATGACAACTTATGCCTAAATTGGTCTACTTATTCAGTACCATACCAATCAAACTGCACATGTCTATATCTCACATGTCATACCAAAATAAGGTTAAAATGAATACATGACTTGGGCATAAATGATATCACCATAAAAAAATTTAGGAAAGCAAGGAATAATTTACCTATTAGATCTTTGGAAAAGGGAGGAATTATGAATTATTCTTGTTACACAAGAAAAATCAAATCTATAAAGAAGGTAAAAAAACCTAAAAAGGAAAACAAAAATGCAAGCAAACAATAACAGAAAGAGTGGAAATGCTATGTTATGGTCCACACTCATTTCCCAGTGTTCTTTCACTGGGTATAGCGGGGTTCAATTCATTACTGTTCTTTTGAAACTGATTTGTTTCATCTCATTGTTGAAGAGGACCACCTCCATCAGAATTGATCATCATATAGTATTACTGTTGAAGTATATAATGATCTCCTGGTCCTGCTCATTTCATTCAGCATCAGTCATGTAAGTCTCTCCAGACCTTTCTGAAATTATCCTGTTGATCATTTCTTACAGAACAATAATATTCCTTAACATTTATATACCACAATTTAGTCAGCCATTCTCCAATTGATGGGCATCCACTCAGTTTCCAGTTTCTGGCCACTACAAAGAGGGCTGCCACAAACATTTTTGCACATACAGGTCCCTTTCTCTTCTTTAAAATCTCTTTGGGATATAAGCCCAGTAGTAACACTGCTGGATCAAAGAGTATGATAAATTTTTGAGCACAGTTCCAAATCACTCTCCAGAATGGCTGGATGTGTTCACAATTCCACCAACAGACACTAATTACATTGTTGGTGGAGTTGTAAAATGATGCAACCATTCTGGAGAGCAATCTGGAACTATGCCGAAGGGCTATCAAACTATACATACTCTTTGACCCAGCAGTGCCACTACTGGGTCTGTATCCCAAGGAAATCATAAAGAAAATAAAAGGACCCACATGTGCAAAAATGTTTATAGCAGCTCTTTTTGTGGTAGCAAATAATTGGAAAATGAGTAGATGCCCATCAACTGGGGAATGGCTGAATGAGTTGTGGTATATGAAGATAATGGAATATTATTGTTCTATAAAAAATGATGAACAAGCTGATTTTAGAAGGCCTAGAAAGATTTACAAAACTGATGCTGAGCAAAACAAGCAGAACCAGGAATGCATTATAATAACAGCACGAATGTGTGATGATCTATATTATATTTAACACATACTTTAACATATTTAACATGTATTGGACTACCTGCCATCTAGAGGAGAGGGTGGGGGGAAGGAGGGGAAAAGCTGGAACAGAAGGTTTTGCAAGGGTCAATGTTGAAAAATGACCCATGTGTACGTTTTGTAAATAAAAAGCTATAATAAATAAATAACCAAATTTAAAAAAAAAAAGCATGTGTGATGATCAACTATTAAAAACTTGGTTCTTTTCTCAGTGAATCCAGTGATACAAAGCAATTCCAATAGACTTTTGGACAGCAAATACCACCTGCACCCAGAAATGTACCCAGAAAAAGATGTTTGGGGGCTGAATGTAAATTAACACATGCTATGTTCACTTCTTTTTTTCCTTTCTCCCATAGTTTTTCCTTTTTGCTCTGATTTTTCTCTCCCAGCATGATTCATAAAGAATTGTATTAAATTTGTATTAAAAATAAATAAATTTAAAAAGAAGTCTATACAACAAGATTATGTGATGATCGACTCTGATGGACTTGGTTCTTTTCAACAATGAGGTGCTTCAGACTATCAAATTCCAATAGAGTTGTGATGGTGAGAGCCATATGTGTCCTTTACCATTTTTGTTGCTGTTTGTATGCTTCCCCCCCCCCCCCATTTTTTCTTTTTGTTTTGATTTTTTTTTTTGTGCAGTATAATAAATACGGAAATGTTTGGAAGAATTGCACAGGTTTAACCTATATGGGATTACTCGATGTCTAAGGGATGGGGAAAGGGAGGGAGAAAAATTTAGAACTATAACATTTTGCAATGGTGAATGTTGAAAGCTATCTTTGCCTTCAGTTTGAAAATAAAAAACTAGTATAGAAAAAAATTGAACCTAAGGAAAAAAGCTCAAAAGCTCCAGGAGTATTCCATTGCTTCAAAGATAAAACAAACCCTTCATTTGACATTTAAAGCCCTTCACAATCTGGCTCCATTCTATTTTTCCCTCTGTCAATTTGCTGTGTTTCAGCCAAACTGGCCTGTTTGATATTTACTTTACTTAACATTGCATCTTCACCCCACTGCTGCTGCACAAGCTGTCCTTAATACAATGTAATGTGTTCTGCACACATATATTGTATCTAGGATATACTGTGACATATTTAACATGTATAGGACTGCTTGCCATCTGGGGGAGGGGGTGGAGGGAGAGAGGGGAAAAATCACAACAGAAGTGAGTGCAAGGGATAATGTTGTAAAAAATTACCCTGGCATGGGTTGTGTCAATAAAAAGTTATAATTATTTAAAAAAAATTTTTTTAAATACAATATAATGTTCTCCTTAATCTCCTCCCACTTTTTGGAATCCCTTGATCTTTTTAAGACTCAGCTTGAATTACTCCTTATATAAAGATTTTCCTGACTTCTCCTCTTTTTAGTGCTCTTTCCCTACTCTTTCATCCCCATAATTTTCTATTTTGTATTTAATTATTATGTCCTTTTTGTTTCTACCAGTAGAATATAATATTCTTGAAGGCAGAGATTGCTCTGTATCTATCTTTGTAACTTCTGGGCCTAACACAGTGCTTGTTCTAGTCCAAGACATAGTAAGCTGATGGAATGGTTTCTTTGCCTCCAGTCTATATTCTCTCCAATCTACCCTGCACATTGCCACCACTGTTTTCTTCATTGTTTCCCACAGCTTCCAAGGTAAAAAAAAAAATTCTTGACTATCAGGCATCAATATACTTTTGCAACTTTACTACTATTCTTCAATGAATCTTCCTCCTGACCATCCATTCCTGCTTCACTTTAAACCCAGCATTCCCCCTATACTGAGATAGCTTGTCCTCCTTAACTTGAATTAACTCATTAAAACTCAAGTTAAACCTGTCAAGTCCTTTACCAGTTACTGTATCATGAAGGGAGCATTTATCACATAAAGGACAGGTTCAGTTCCTATGATTTCATTGATATAAAGAAGTCCTAGAAGAGGACATATCCTCTAACAATACAGCTTAATATCTTAGAAAGTGACAGAGTAGAGCTTTGTGGCTTTGTTAAGTCAAAATGTACCCATTTCTATTTGAGTTCAATATCATGGTCTAGAGGACTCAAAGAGTTAAATTACTTGTTTCATGTCATGCAGCTACTTAGGACCTGAGTAGAATCTGAACTGAAGTCTTCCTAATTCAATCCTAAGCTTAGCTGTCGTTATCAACTTTGCAATGCTGCTTCTCATAATACAGAGTTCTCATATGTTGCCTTATTTTGTTAATTTGTTTACCTGCATTTATTATAGAATTCTGGAATTAGATGGGACCTCAAGGGGCCTTCAATTCAACATATACCTTAAAAAAGGCTCCTCTTTTTCTTTCTTTCTTTTTTTTTTTTGCTGAGGCAATTGGGATTAAGTGACTTGCCTAGGGTCACACAGCTAAGAAGTGTTAAGTGTCTGAGGTCACATTTGAACTCAGATCCTCCTGACTTCAGGGCTAGTACTCGATCCATTGCACCATCTAGCTGTCCAGGCTCCTTTTTGTAATGTACGTAATTTTCAAAGGAATAATTCAACTTTGGCTTAAAAGCCTCAAATGAGAAAATGTATTGTACCCTCAATTTGCATCTTTATGGTACTGTTCTTTGGGAACAAAAAGAAGAAAACTTGAACTCTTCCTTGAGTAATAGTTCTTCAAGTTTGTGAAGAAATTCTCATATCCTTGTATACTTTTTTCTTCTGCCAAGACAATTTCCCCCAGTTTTTAAACTAATCTTTATAAAGCATAAATTTGAGGCTGATCATTCTAATGGACCTGAACTATCTACAACCTTCCTAGGATGTGTTATGCAGAATGATAATAGGTAATATTTATATAGCACTACATGGCAAACATGATAAACACTTTATAATTTTTATTGTTTTTCACAACTTGTGATGTAGATGCTATTATTATCCTCATTTTACAGCTGAGGAAACTGAGGCAAATAGGGGTTAAATGACTTGCCCAGAGTCACACAATAACTATGGGTTCCTAACTCCAGACTCAACACTTTCACCACCAAGCCACCTTGCTGCTCCAATTCTCTAAATGGTAGTCTGACCAGAGTATAGATGGGCTAAAGCTTCTTTACTCCTAGATATTATTTATCTATTTGTTAATGGAACTTAAATACTGCACTCACTCTCTTGGCTATCACTCTTCCTGAGCATACAATTCACTAAAATTTGTGTTTTACAGATGGATTATTATCTGGCTGGGCTTCTCTGTCCCCATTATGTACTTGTGAATAAAAAGAGTACATTTATTATATTTCAGCTTATTGGAATGGGCTTAATGTTCAGACCTGTCAAGTTTTTTGGACTCTTACTTGTCCTCTAGTATGTTAATATCCCTTCCAGATCTGTGTCATTTGAAGATTCTGTTAAACATGTCAGCTATGTCTTTATCCAAGTCACTTATAAAATTGTTCAACAGTAGAGATCCATGTAGAGTTGCATGTGAACCATTTCACTGACTCAATGACTCTGGGTTCAGCTGTTTCAAATCTAATTATATTATCATATAGGTCTTAATTCTCCATCTTTTCAATAAGAATAGAATAAAAATTTTACTATTTGGCCAGAATTGGGGTATACTATATTTACAGTATTCTCCTAGTTTGCCAGTTCCAGTAACCCCATCACAAAGTTAATAAGGTTTATCTAGGATGCCTTGTTTTTGACAAAGCTCTTGTTTTAGTTTCTATATATATGCTGAAACAATCTCTTCACAATCTTATTATTCAGAGTAATGAGGACTCTAAAAATCCAGCCTTAGACCCTTATTAGATCTGTGCCTTGGATCAGTCACTTAATTTCTGTCTCAGTTTCTTCAGCAGTAAAATAGCGATAATATTAGTACTATTTTTCAGAATTGTTGTGAAAACCAGATGAGATAACTGTAAAGCATTTAACACAGTGCTTGGTTCATAGTAAGCACCATATAAATGTTAGCAATTTTTTATTACTGTTGTAATATCAATTGATCTTATCAAAAATCCTGGGACGTAATCCTATTATCCCCATTCCATGGTTAAGGAAACTGAGGCAGACTTAGATTTAAGTGATTTGCCCACAGTTGCCAAGCTAGTTTAGTGTTCTGAGGCTATATATGAACTCGGGTCTTCCTATTTGTGCACTGAGCTGACTCTAAGTTAAGAGGAGAGTGAAAAGAAAAAAAATGGGCCATTATAGGTAGTCTTCTCAAGGAATTTGCCTAGGAATGGAAGGAGATATATAAGACAACAGCTACCAGAGATGAACAATTAAATTGAAGACACAAGGGCATATTTGTAGGCAGTTGGGAAGTAGAGATGGAAGATTATTAGTGAGAGTGATGGTAGACTTGAATCCAAATGATATGAACTTTGAAGTTGTTTTTATCATATACTTCCCAAAACATAATTATAAATTATATATATTTGTATAGATGCTAAATTAATATATATCTAATAATATAAAATATGTACACAAAATACATATTACGTACATGATAAAACATACAGTGTAGAATGACAGAGCCCTGGAGCCAGAAGAGCTGGCTTGGAGTCCTGCCTCTTACATGTACTACCTGTAATGACATAGGGCAAACCATTTAACTTCTCATAATCCCTGTCAACCACCCCAAAAATAAATAAATAAAATAAAATTTAAAAAAAAAAAAATATATATATATATAGAAATAAAATGAGATGAAGATGAAACAATATTTAATTTTTTAAAAGTACTGAAAACTTTTTTACTCTCACTAAAAATATAATATTGCTTGGTCAGAGTAGTGTGATTAAATATGCTTCAATATTTTAGAAAAATTCCTGTGGATATCCTGGAGATAAGGAGGACTTGTAAATTCATATGGATACTTTAGTTATGCTTTTTTATGAATATGAGGAAGAAAGAACTCTTGATGGGGGAAAGGAAAAAGAAAGGAAAAAGAGAAAGAAGCGACAGATAAGTCCTTTAGGGAAATCACTTTGGTAGTAATGTTAAGGGAAGATTGGAGTGGGGTGAAATAAGAGGCAGGAAGGCCAAAAATATTTGTGAACACCATCTGTGAAGAGGTGCCAAGGGTGTGAAGTAGACTAGTATCTAGATAAAATTTGCCAATTATTTGGGATAGGTAGAATACTCAATTGGAGTGTCAAGAATGACGTCAACATTGTGAACCCAAGTGTTACTGGTAATTCAAGAATAAAGGTGAAGTTCTAAAGAATTGGTTTGAGAGAAAATGTAATGAGAAAATGAGAGAAAATCTCATGTAATGAGATATGTGATGCAGATCATAACTCTTTAAACCTATACACTTGCTCACCTTGTGTAACTTGCTCTATACTAATTAAAATTAAAAATGGGGAAAGGAAGATCTTACTTCCTAGTCACATCCAGACTAGGAAAGATACTTTGGTCTACAAATCACTAGGAGGATAGGGGAAATGATACAGCAGAAAAGAGACATGCCCTCTCCAGAGGAAATGATGCAGTTCATCCTTCGTTTTTAAAGAGGACCAATGATATCACAATTGGGCGATATCTTAACTTGCATGTGAACAGGATTTAAGCAACATAAAAATCACAAAAAATTCTTAGTTCTCATTTTTCCTTCCAGAGTCATAAGAAACCAGTAGGAAGACAAAAATCAGGATAACTGGTGATGATCTAAGATTCAGTGGATGACCTTGAGAGTCTTCAATCTCTAATACTCCACAGTGCCTGCTTCAGCAACCTTCAAGGCCATTGGAACAAACTCTTCTCACACACCCATCCAGCAAGGGAGAGTCTTCACATGCTTGAGGTAGATATTCCCCAACTTACTGATAGGTCTGAGGCAAACCTGGGTTTATCCACTTTCCAGGTCGATTTACCAGGTATGGCCACTTTGCATGCTACATAGCTTCTTGGAGCCAAAGGTGGTTGGATAGCCTTGAGAAAGATTCAGCAATTTGAGGAGCAAGCCCTCACAACTAAATGTTAATTGTCCCTGAGATGGTATGGGCTTCTGGCAATGCAGTAACTATGATACCAAAAAAACGAGAAGAATCTCTTAAAGTCATTAGAATATTGAGCAGACCTCCTGTATGGGGGATTTACATATAGGATAGACAAGATTCAATTAGAATAAGGTGCTGTCTTCTCTCCAAGTATCCTATAAGGTCCTTAGGGCAAAAGTCTATCTTCTCTACTATCTCTTACTGTTCTTTGCATATTATATATAATCAACATTTGTCAGCTGATAAAAAATAGCAATAGCTCATATTTATATATTGCTTTAATATTTCCAGAGAACTTTGCACATAATCCTATTTGATCCTCATAACAATATTGTGAGGTAGGCAATAAAGATATGATTATTCCTATTTTATAAACAAGAAAATCAAAGCACAAAAAAATGAACTAATTTGCTCAAGTTTAATAAGTAGCAAAGCTAGGATAAGAACTCAGGTCTTCTGACCTCAAATCAGCACTCTATATTACAGTTGCCTCTCTAAACTGATAGATAAAAAAATAAATCTGTTTTGTAAATTTTGTAATGTATTTGTGGTAACTCTAGAAAGATACTTTATAAAGTCACAAGGTAAAGGTTGGGAATTCTTTATCCTAGGAGTTAACCATAAACACACTGACAAGAGTTATGAACCTGATTTCTTATAAATGAAAATCCATGCATCCTGTTATTGGTAACACTTGGGGCTACATCTAATTTATCATGACCAACTTTGGGTGGCTCCCTCTGATGACCTTGGCAGCAGACCATCAAGTTTTATGTTTTAATCAAGGATCATTTTGATTTTCTCAAATACCAGCAAATATATAACCTGATTTTATTTGAATGAAAAAACACTGGTATAGTTGTGAGACATTTTCAATCAGACATATATGTAGAACAAAATATGCCCCAAACTAAATGTCACATTGTCTAACAGGCTCTCAATTTTTATAAACTCCTATACTCTACATGACTGGTCCAATTAAGCTACAAAATCAAAATCAACTTGTACAAGATTTTAACAAAGTGCTTAACTGTATAAAATTAAGTATCTTAGAAGAGCTCTTAAGAGGTCAACTCATCCAGCTTTCTTTTCCAAGACAAAAACATTTCCTATACCATTTATTGGATTATCTATTTCTACAGGTACTTTCTCACACCTCAAAACATGTGAAAATAAAGATGTACGTGGCATAAAAGGCATAACGTAAACATAAGATATTTTTCAATTCTACTATAGCAGTACACCAAGTGAAAAAAAAAAAACAAATCTTGATCTCACTATTCTGGAGAGCAATTTGGAACTATTGCCCAAAGGGAAAAGTTTGCAAATCCTCTGATCCAGCAATACCATTGCTAAGTCTATATCCTCAAAAAAAATTTTAAAGGAGGGATAAGGGAAGGATTTATTGGTTCAAAAACATAGGAGCTTTGTGGTGCCAAAGAAATTGAGGGGCTCTCCATCAAATGGGAAATGGCTATATGAATGTAATGGAATAAAATAAAAAATGATGAGCAGGATGTTTGTGAAATGGTGAAAAGAAGAAAGGAAACAAGCAATTTACTAAGAGCCTACTATATATTAGGTATTTTGCTAAACATTTTACAAATACCTCTTTCAATCCTCATAAGAACCCTTTGAAGTACTATTATTATCTCCATTTCATAATTAAGAAAATCAAGGCAATCAGAAATTAAGTGACTTGCCAAGGATCACAAACTTAGTAAGTTATTACTAAGGTTGGCTTTGGATTCAGGTATTCCAGAATCCAGGTCCAATGTTTTATCTACTTTGCCACCAAGGAACTAAATATCCTTAGTGGGAAACCATTATCACTCCAGTTTGAATTTTAATTATTACAGTCAGTCACTTAAAGAGAGTGGTTTAGAAGTTAGGATTAGTTAACTTCTAAACTCTTTAAAGCTTTATTCCCTTCAAGTTTAGAGATTCAAAGCTTGACTAAGGTTAGCCCTGGGAAAATATATCTGGAAAAATTTAATAGTAAATGTAGAAAGCTGAGACTTGAACCCAGGACTTCTGATTCTAAGTCCAGTGCTCTGTGACACCACATTTCATACCATCTATATGATCCTATCTAATGATCTAAGAAATCGATGGAACATCTAATATATTTAATTATTAAAGTAATAAAGTCAACATTTATTTTCTGCCAATTTTCACTTACATCTTACAATTTACACTTCACATTCACTTACATCAACAGTTAATCTGAGATTCAGGTAATTTTCAATCTATGAAATAAGGTGAAAATTCTTGCATTTCACTCATATTCTGTCCTTAGATAACATGGTCATGAAGTCTTTACTAAGTGTTAAATAGTTTGATCAAAAATTTAAGAAGAGAGGGACTCTGTGCCCAACTATATTCACATACTCAGAGAAACACCCGATATTAGAAAGTTAGAAATTTCTATTTTAATTTCTGTCCCCACAGAAAAAGATTCTCAGTTTCTAACAATAAGTGATGATTCTGAAGTTCTCAAATTATTCCACCCTTTATATAAGTGTGCATACCCTCTGATCCAGCAGTGGCTCTACTGAGTCTATCTCAAAGAGATCATAAGAGGGAAAAGGATCCACATATACAAAAATGCTTTTAACAGCCCCTTCTGTAATGGCAAGGAAATGGAAATTGAGTGGATGCCCCTCAGTTGAGGAATGGCTGTGTAAGTTATGGTATTGGTCTAAAACTATATTACCAAGCAGAAGTCACCAAAACCATTTGGTATTAACTAAGACATAGAGTAGCTGATCAGTGGAATAGGTTAGGTTCACAGGATAAAATAATCAATAACTATAGCAATCTAGTGTTTGACAAACCCAAAGATCCCAACTTTTGGGATAAGAATTCACTATTTGATAAAAACTGCTGGAAAAACTGGAAATTAGTATGGCAGAAACTAGGCATTAACCCACATTAATACCATACACCAAGATAAGATCAAAATGGGTTCATGATTTAGGCATAAAGAACAAGATTATAAATAAATTAGAAGAACATAGTATAGTTTACCTCTCAGACTTGTGGAGAAGAAATGAATTTGTGACCAAAGATCATTATTGAACACAAAATAGAAAAATTTGATTATATCAAGTTAAAAAGCTTTTGTACAAACAAAACTAATGCAAACAAGATTAGAAGGGAAGCAATAAACTGGGAAAACATTTTTACAGTTAAAGGTTCTGATAAAAGCCTTATTTCCAAAATATAGAGAGAATTGACTCTATAAGAAATCAAGCCATTCTCCAATTCATAAATGGTCACAGGAATGAACAGATAATTTTCAGATGATGAAATTGAAACTATTTCTAATTATTTGAAAGGGTGTTCCAAATCACTATTGATCAGAGAAATGCAAATAAAGACAACTCTAAGATACCACTACACACCTTGACAGGTGTTAGATTGGCTAAGATGACAGGAAGAGATAATGGCGAATGTTGGAGGGGATGCGGGAAAACTGGGACACTGATGCATTGTTGGTGGAACTGTGAATACATCCAGCCATTCTGGAGAACAATTTGGAACTATGCTCAAAAAGTTATCAAATTGTGCATATCCTTTGATCCAGCAATGTTACTACTGGGGTTATATCCCCAAGAGATTTTAAAGAAGGGAAAGGGACCTGTATGTGCAAAAATGTTTGTGGCAGCCCTTTTTGTAGTGGAAAGAAACTGGAAACTGAATGGATGCCCATCAATTGGAGAATGGTTGGGTAAATTGTGGTATGTGAATGTTATGGAATATTATTGTTCTGTAAGAAATGACCAGCAGGATGAATACAGAGAAGCTTGGAGAGACTTACATGAGGATGTATTCTGATGGAAGTAGCTATCTTTGACAATGAGAAAATCGAATTCAGTTCCAGTTGATCAATGATGGACAGAACCAGCTACACCCAGAGAAAGAACACTGGGAAATGAATGTGTACTATTTGCATTTTGGGTTTTTTCCCCAAGTTATTTTTATCTTTCTGAATATGATTTTTCTTGTGCAACAAGAGAACTGTATGGATGCGCATACACATATTGTATTTAAGATATACTTTAACATGTTTAACATGTATGAGACTGCCTGCCATCTAGGGGAAGGGGTGGAGGGAGGGAAGGGAAAAGTTGGAACAGAAGTGATTGCAAGGGATAATGTTGAAAAATTATCCATGCATATGTTCAGTCAATAAAAAGTTATAATAAAAAAAATTTTTTTTAAAAATAAGTTATGGTATATGAATATAATGAAATATCACTGTCCTATAAGAAATGATGGAACAGGCTGATTTCAGAAAAACCTGGAAAGACTTACAGGAAATGATGCCGAGTGAAATGAGCAGAATCAAGAGAACATTATACACAGTACCAACAAGATTATGTGATGATTAACTAGGATGGAAAGTACCATCCTCATCCAGAGAACTATGAAGACAATATGAATTAAAGTACAGTATTTTCATCTTCTTTGTTGTAGTTTTTTTCTTTCTCATGGTTTTCCCGCTGTTGACCTGATTTTCTTACACAACATGACAAATATGGAAATACATTTTAAAAAATTGAAGATATTTAACCTATATGAGATTGCTTCCTATCTTGGAGAAGGAGATAAGGAGAAAAATTTGTAATACAAAGTTTTACAAAAATAAATGTTGAAAACTATACATATTTGGAAAAAATAAAATACTATTACAAGTAATTAAATAAAGATCATATGATCCATGCTTCAATACAACTAACCAAAATTCCTTAGATCTAGAACAAATTCCTTTTCTATTTCAGGGTATTGGTCTTCTCAAAGATGACCTTGAAGCTTATTCACTGAGTTGTAAACCAGGATGTCCTGAAAGGTAGATACATCTGCATTTTACCTTAAGAATGTGCCTATTTATGGCTAATGTTGAATAAATTCAAAATGATTTGCTTTATACATCACTATAGAACTATAGAATTGTGTACAGCTAGATTCTCACTAGTAACATATTCTTTTTAGCAGCTATGTAAGTTAAATCACAATGCATACTGGCATTGGGCTGGAATCAATCACCAGGTTTTACCATAATTTCAAATTGTATGAATTTTAATATAGTCAGCTTTTCTATAACACATGTTTCAAAAACGTGTATTTGTTCCAATACAATTGACATATCAGGGAACATTTCAAGTTTGCTTTTGTGTGGATTTTTTTTTTCTGAGAAAAACACTGAGAATATAGAATTGCTTCACAATAACTCAGTAACTACAATCTTTCAGAAGCCCATTTCGACAAGCAAATTTCACCTCCTTGTTCAAGGCAAAGTGTCATTTATTATATAACTACTGATACAGTAGGAGCACTCCATACCTATTTCCACTTCTAGACCCTGTCTTCTCTTATAACTATGGACTCCAGAATAAGACTCAGAATTGCTCACCTGTAATATGAGGATGGGAGATTGGCAGGCCTAACAGCAGGCCAAGCAGTAGTTCTGGGATTCAGCTGAAGCTACTATTTATTTTAGCATTTAAATATTTCTTAAGTTCATTTAAAATGGATATTATTCTACCATAATCTCCTACCTTTTCAAAAGTATTTTGTTTTCCAAATACATGTAAAGATAGTTTTCAACATTTGTTTTTGTAAGACATTATGCTTCAAATTTTTATCCCTCCCTCCTTTACCTCTCCCTCTCTCTAAGTCATCAGGTAATCAAAGTCAAATATATGTAATTCCTTTTTTTTTTAAACAGTATTTTTCCAGATACATGCAAAGACAGTTTACAACATTCACCTTTGCAAAACCTTAAGTTTAAAATTTTTCTCTCTCTCCCCTCCTTCCTTTCTCCCCAAGACAGCAAGCAATCTGACACTGATTAAACAGGTACAGTTCTCCTAAATATATTTCCATATTTGTCATGATGCACAAGAAAAATAAGATCAAAAGGTAAAAAAACGGAAAAAAGAAAAAAGCTGCAAACAACAAAAAGATGAAAATACTATGCTTTGATCCACATTCAGTTTCCATAGTTCTCTCTGTGGCAAATGGCACTTTCCATCCCAAGTCTATAAGAATTGCCTTGAATCACACCTCACTGTTGAAGTGTCAAGTCCATCACAGCTGATCATCACATAAATCTTTTTGTTAATATGTTCAATGTTCTCTTGGTTCTGCTTATTTCACTTAGCATCAGCTCATAAGTCTTCCCAGGTTTTTCTGAAATCAGCCTGTTTAACAATAAAATAATATTCCATTACATTCATACATCATAACTTCTTCAACCATTCCAACTGATAGGCATCCATTCAATTTCCAGTTCCTTACTACTATAAAAAGTACTCTACAAACATATTTGCATTATGTACAATTCTTTTAAACATTTCCATATTTGTTCAGTTGTACGAGAAAAATCAGATGAAAACCTACCTTTAAAAAAAAGTTATCACTGATGAAGTTTTTGAACTTTTTATCCTTTAACCTCATTTGCTCCATAAGGTCTGTAGTTTTTATTGTGTGATTTTGCATAGTGATATTTTTTGGAAAGGCACATACTGCATTACAGCAGAACTATCTATATTTCCAACTACTTCAGGGCATTCATTATTTGCATTAATTGGGAGGTGGATGGTGGTGATAATGGTAGGTGGTGCATAGGAGGTGGTAAATGCTAGTCAAAAGAAGAATATTATGGAATATTATTGTTCAATAAAAAAAAAGGATGATTTCAGAAAGACTTGGAAAAACTTACATAAACTGATGCTAAGGAGTGAGCAGAACCAAGAGAACATTGTATACAACAACAATGAGATTATGTGATGATCAATTCTGATGAACATGGCTCTTTTCAACAATGAGGTAATTCAAGTCAATTCCAATAAACTGTGATGGAGAGAGTTATTGCATCCAAAAAGAGGAATACAGGGACTTAATAGTGGATCACAACATATTTTTTCAATTTTTTTTTGTCACTGTTTGCTTGCTTTTTATTATTTTTCTCATTCCCCCTCCCCCATTTTTGATCTATTTTTTCTTGTACAGCATGATAGATATGAAAATATGTATAGAAGAATTGTATATATTTAACATATATTGGATTACTTGCTTTTTAGGGGAAAGGGTAGGGGAAAGTAAGGAGAAAATTTTGGAACACAAGATTTGCAAAGGTGAATGCTGAAAACTATCTTTGCATGTATTTTGAAAATAAAAAAACTTGATGAAAAAATATTTTTAAAAATTGCCTTTATAGACTTTCATTTATTATACTGACAAATTCCACAGTCCTGCTGCAATACTAAGAAATGCCTGAATCATTCTCATTCTTACATTCCTAAACTTTTAATTAATTTTGAAAAAAAAACAAAGTTTTGACCCTAAGAGAGCTGTCAAGTAAACATGAATGCTATTTCTTCTTCTTTTTTTAAATGTATCTTATATGTTTATTCAAGAAATGGAACATCTAGCTCCATGCATGACCTTATAATCTCTTGCTCATGCCAAGAAAACAAATAATGAAATGATGCTGTCAGATAAATAAAAATCTACATATCTAGGACAAATCTATGTAAAAGAGAAATCTGACTTTGATTTGGGGGCATAAGACATACCCTACATCAAATTAGAATGATTCCTCAAAATTCATAATTTGAGACTTCACTCAAAACAGACATAAATCATTTTTGTTTAATTCTGTAATTTAACCAAAAGAAATTCAGCATATTTTTAAAACAATACATGGGAAAAAAAAGTTAGAGGGGAATTTCTTGCTAAAATACAGAATTTCTGTATAACACAAGAATTCTTAGTCCACAGATGAGATATGATTCATACCTGAAATGGCTCTAACATTAAGCAGATTCAATTTTTGGAAGTAAAGTGGGAAAGTTATCATTTTCTTTTTTAAAAAAGATTTAGCCAAAAGTGGAAGGTATGCATGAAATCATATTACATTAGAAGCATGAAGGAAGGAAAACTACCTACTGCATTGAGCAATACTCTTGGGGCTGTCACTTGGATTTATTTGTTTCCTGGTTTTTTCAACTGCAAAATGGGAACTCTGAAATAATCTATTTCAAAATGGGCAGACTCAGAAAAAATTTGAGTCTCAAGAAATGCCATTAAGAAGTTTCATTCCAATGTGCCCTAGGCATCCCATCCACTGGGCTATAAGAGTAACAATTTAATACATCATGTACATGTTTTTATAACTTTAACTATAAAGCAAGAAGTGAAAACAAAGTTTACTTTTTTTATATGTTCCATATTGATGTTCTAGAAGTGGTAGGTCAGAGACCATTCATTTAAAAGATTTATGTGGATACGATGTTTAGAGTGGTGCCATGTGGGAAGAAATGAAACATGAATCTTCTATATGTTTGCACCACTACTCCCCTCCCCTCCTTCCAATCTCTCAGAAAGCAAACAGAAAAAGCCAGTAAAGTCTGATTTTCCAGTGGCAGTTTCAACTGGGCTTACTACCTGTCTTGATTTGGTCAAGTACGTTAATCTCTCTGTCTCTCTGATTTAAATTTCCTGATCTGAAAAACAAGGATTTGTTTAACCTCTGAGGTCCCTTCTAGATGGAATCCCGCTGGTATCTTAAAAACATTTGTATATTTTTATATGGTATACTTTTTGTCTCTTCTCCATTACTTGGACTGTATGAATTCAGTTCAATTGGTAGCCTTACCCTATCTGGAATAGAACTATTTTAAGAAATAAACTAGAACATGGACATTGAAATGAGTACTAATTACTTTCAAAATAACCAACTTGGAAGACCACATTTTTTTTTAACCCTAGAACTCCTCTTTTGTTAGTGCTTTCTGAGACTGAAAATCTAATTCTAATGTCACACTTCTTCATAGACCAAAAATTTGTAACCCAGCACAATCACCAAGCTTCTTGAACAGACAACTTTAAATGACCTAGCTATTTTCAAAAATCAAAACCATTCTCCAGGATTAAAAATATCATAAATGAAGATAGTCAAAACATTGATTATGTTGTGGATTCTCAAGACATTCTAAGAAGAATTCCAGAAATGTTTTCAAGACTGGAAAGATCAGGAAAATGCTACGGTATGGGACCCTGCCAAGAGAGAGTATAGAGGCCACCTCTATCTTGACCTCTGATGCACAATAAATTTTCTGCCATGTTGCAGAAATGTCCTTGTTGAGCAAAAAGTAGTAATGTGCAACTGAGAAAGGGACTGGCCTGAGGGTAACAGTACAGTTGATCATAAATAGGGATGCCTTGAAGGAGCCTCTTGCCTGTGAGCTGCTGATGTGGCTGGATTGGCTATCCTCCCATACCATGCATCCACAAAGCCCACGAGCTGCTTCTTTGAATGGTGATTGGGGATTCCCTACTGTTCACATGCTGATCATGATTGCAGAAAGGCTGTACTGCATTAATAAACTGGAGCTCTTTTCACACTCTATGAGTCTCCCACCTCATTTATCTCGCCTCTGAGACCAAAGGGCTCATATGCTTTGAACTCTCAATCAAGACTGCCACAACAACTGGCGCCCGAGAACAGGGACTTGAAATTAAAAGGTGCCAGAGTGATCACTATTACACAGTCAAGCACTGCTACATGATCAAGACAACTGCCAAGAGGACTCCAGAAGGAGAATCAAGCTGCACTGTTTCTGGACCAGGCAGAGTGCCGCAGAGAAGGTTAAGTTATCTAATATAGGGCAGAAAATAGTTACTCTATTCCCTGCAGACAGGGAAGCATATGTCAAGACCATATATAAATGTATAAAATAGCAGAGGTGCATAGTTTAATTAGGAGATATTCGGAAATTCCTAGAAATTGCTTACAAAGTTTCTCCTTGGTTACCTGAGGAAGGCTGTTACAATTTTGAGAGATGGACTGTTTTCAGTGAACAGCTCACCACTTATGATAAGCAATGCCCAAGAGAAATACAAAAAAATCCATTTCACCATATATAATCTCATTAAAACAAAGTCTGAAATCAGAACCAGAAAAAGAGGTCAGGAAATTTAATCAGAGCACAGACAGGCCCATTTCTTAGTAATAGATGTCCCTCTCCTATGCCTGAGGAGGATGATAATGAATGGCCTCCCCCTCCTCCACCTTTGGCCCCGCCTTATATAAAGTCTAAGAATGAAATCTAGATGACAGAAATTTTAGAACCAAACCAATTGACTGGTGCTCAAGTTGCTCCAGGGGCAAATTTATACTTTAAGCAACTTAGTGGCAGGAGTAGAAAGAAGTAAGGAGGCTTTGATGTCCGCTGAACTGGTAAATTGGCAAAAAGAGAGAAAAACAGGAACCATTTTTCCTTTAATAACAGATGGCTTATATGTTAATTTATGGGACAGGGATATTTTACATTAATTAGGGATGAAAATCATCATAGATTTTTAGGAGGAATCATTGCTGCTGAGGCTTCTATCACTTCAAAAATGACTTTGACTACAGACACACCAGTATGGGTGGAGCAATGGCCCTGACCAAAGAAAAAAACAACAGCTCTACATCAATTAGTACAAGAACAATTGGAATTAGGACACATCGAGGAAACAAATAGCCCATGGAACTCTCCTGTATTTATTATAAAGAAAAAATCTGGTAAATGGAGAATGTTAATGGATTTGAAACAAGTAAACTCAGTCCTGGAAGACATGGGTTCTTTACATGCAGGTTTGTCATCCCCAAACATGATCCCCAGGGAATAGCCCTTATGGATAGTAGACATTAACAACTGCTTTTACCCTATTCCCCTTCACCCTGAGGACAAGGTTAGATATGCTTTTTCAGTACCAACATATAATTTTCAAGGACCTGTGAAGAGGTTTCAGTGGAAGGTATTGCCACAAGGTATGAAAAATAGCCCTCCCACATGCCAATGGAATGCTGATAAAGCTATTAGCAAAAAAAGGAAACACTACCCCAATGCAGTCATCCTCCATTATATAGTTGATATCTTGGCTGGTCATCCACAGCCTGAGGATTTGGAAATATTACAAATAACAAAGAGAATTAAAATAGTTAGGCTTAATAATATCATCAGAAAAAAATTCAAAGACAAAAATCACTAAAACTATACTTAGACATGGCAGCAGAAATAGAGAGGAAAACATTGTTGAGAATTATCCAATTAACAAAGATAGATTGGATAGCTTAATAGCTACTCAGGAAACTTGGACCATTTTGTTAGGATAAAGAGAGGTAACAGCAGGAAAAATCCCGACTCTGTTGTCATTCCATTAAGTGGCAATGATATTTCCCACAAAGACAAAAACACACCCAGCTAAAGGCCCTAAGGTGTTCACTGATGCCACCAAGCAGAATAAAGCGGCCATATATTCCCTACAATTGGGCATCTCTAATGTATACACTGTACCTTACATCTCAACAAAGCAAAATGAACTATATGCTATTAAAGAAGCATTGAAAATAGACAAACCCATCAATATTATTTCAGATAGCATTCTACAGAAACCTCAAGTTGGTATCCCTCAGGCTAGTTGGGTGTGACTGGAGTCTCAAACACTTTCACCTACTGGACTGCTTGTCAAGTGGGGGTTTGAGTCTGGGAAGACTAAGTGAACCTCAACTGATTGGGAACATCAGGTCCAGCTGTGCTATGGAATACAGCCCTGGGCAAGAAGGAACCAGCACTCATTGAGTGGGGTAGTCCAGAGAATAGAGACAGCATACAGAAAGGCTCAAACAGGACCTATCTTCTCATTGTTTCAAGAGGTGCAAGAGGTGATTTTAATGAGAGTCCATCCTTTTTACATTTTGCATATCCGTTCTCATATGGATAGGCTGGGATAATGGGCCCTCATATACCTCAAAAATATTAAAACAGTTCCTACAGGAATTCTCCATACATCATATTTTTGGGATTCCTTACAACCCCACAGGACAGGCTATTGTAGAAAGGACTAATCAAACCCTGAAAAAATTCATCAAAAAACAAAAAGAGGGAGATGGAGGTAGGGTCCCTCAGAAAGACATAGATAAAGCAATGTACACAATAAATTATTTAAAATTGGATTCAAATGACTTAAGTCCAGCTATAAAATACTCTCTGGTGAAAATAGAGAATTAATAAAAGATAACATCCCATCTTCATTAAGAAACCTCTCTGAGAAGGAGACCATTGTAATAAAAAAGGATCCTGAAGGATGTAGGGGCCAGGATATGCTCGTATCTCCATTGAAGAAAACCATCAGCAGTGGATTCCCACTAGACATTTCAAAGTTGTCCATATTGTTTAGAGAAAGAAATTTAAAATCAAACTGTATTTGTCACTAGAGCTCACGTATCAATGCTTCCTATAAAAAATGAGAAATGGTATCATACTAAGATTGATCATGATAGAAAACAGACCTTAGTCCCATTAGAAAAGTATCAGCTGTGTCACATTAGGTATCATTCTGTTGGTTTCACTTATAGTTTCATCAGTTTGCAAAAGCCTATATCTAATGTACAAAATAACATAGTATAAACTAGATATATAGCGGAACTATCTAGGAATGTCTCAACAGGTTTCACCAACAGACTAAGATAGATAAACAATTGCATCAGATGATAAAAGACTTAAGAGAAGTATCACTGAAAATAGGAGCAGAAGTTGAGTAATTGAAACTCCAGGCTCAATTACAATGTGACTACAGATATACAAAGCTTTGTGTAACCCCTTTGCTGTATAATTGTACAGGACAAGATTATGGTTGGGATGGTATCAAGAGGCATTTGAATGGCTTATTTCTCTAACACAATTGAAGATGACATAGAAAGTTTATATAAAGTAGCATCTGAAATGTTTAAAGTAGCATGAGAAAGCTTCTCATGAAGATTTGAATCCAGATAAAACTGCTGGAAAAAAAAATCATACATTGGTTTGACAATATCTCTTTGTAATGGTTAAAATTAGAATTATGTGCTAAGTGAAATGAGCAGAATCAGGAGATCATTATATACCTCAACAACGATACTGTATGAGGATGTATTCTGATGGAAGTAGATTTTTTCGACAAAGAGAAGATCTAACTCAGTTTCAATTGATCAATGATGGACAGAAGCAGCTACACCCGAAGAAAGAACACTGGGAAATGAGTATAAACTGTTTGCATTTTTGTTTTTCTTCCCGGGTTATTTTTACCTTCTGAATTCAATTCTTCCTGTGCAACAAGAGAACTGTTTGGTTCTCCACACATATATTGTACCTAGGATATACTGTGACATATTTAACATGTATGAGACTGTTTGCCATCTGGGGGAGGGAGAGGAAAAGTTGGAACAAAAGTGAGTGCAAGGGATAATGTAAAAAATTACCCAGGCATGGGTTCTGTCAATAAAAAGTTATAATTAAAAATAAATAAATAAAAAATAAAATTAGAATCATGGATTTCCCTCTGTGTTAAGTTGTTATTGCTTTATTGTTGTCCTGTAATATTAGGATGCTTTTATAGATCTTTCTCCACAATCCTTTCAAAGGTTGTAGCTTAAGAAAAAACTTATTATCAAAGGGGCAGCTAGGTGGTGAAGTGTATAGAGCACCAGCCTTTAAGTCAGGAGGACCTGAGTTCAAATCTGACCTCAGACATTTAACACTTCCTAGCTGTGTAATCCTGGGCAAGTCACTTAACCCCAAATTGCTTCAGAAAAAAACAAAAATAAAAACAAAACAAAAAAACCACTTTTTATCTAAAAGATAAAAAGGGGGGATTGCTAGGGTATGGGACCCTGCCGAGAGGGAGTACAGAGGTCATCTCAACCTTTGGGGCACAATAAGTTTTCTGCCACATTGCAGAAACGTCCTTGTTAAGCAAAGAGCAATGATGTGTGATATAGGAAAGGGTTTGGTCTGAGAGTCACAGTGCAGTTGTTGCTTGTAAGCAGGGATACCTTGACAGGGCCTCTTGCCTGCAAGCAAGACACATTGCTGGAATGGCGGAATTGGCTCTCCTCCCATTGGCAGATACCATGCATACACAAAGACCACAAGCAGCTTCTCTGGTGATTGGGGATTTCCTACTGTTCACATGCTGATCATGCTTGCAAAACTGTATATCAACAAGGCTGTACAGCATAAAAAGTGGAGCTCTTTTTATACTCTATGAGTCTCCTTCCTCATTTATCTCGCCTCTGAGATCAAAGGGCTCATATACTTTAAGTTCTCAATCAAGATGCTACAGGAAAATAATCATACTTTGAAGGAACCTTATTAATCTGAACATTTTGATGTTCTGTAAGAACTTCAATAATGCAAAGTAAGGAGAAGAAAAAACACTACATATGAACCTAAGAGAGAATACCACACTACCTTCTTCTGAGATGCAGTATACTGGAAAAAAAAAAAGCTGCAGCTGAGTCAGGTGATATCTTGCCTTGAACCCTGCCAGACAATTTTGTGAATATGAGTTCACTTAACCCCTGGGAGCTGTAGCTTCCCAACCTAAATATGAGGAAAATAATATTTGTCATATCAAATGCAAAGGACTATTATAAGGCCTCAAAGAGAAAATGTTTATAAAGTGCTTTGAAAACCTTTGAATGCTATGTAAATGTCAAATATTATTGTTGTTTTCAGCTTTTCTGAGGGATTTAGGTAGTCTTGGGAAAAGTCACTACCTGCTATAGGCCAGAACTTTGTACTTGAAACAAGGATTCGTACAAGGTGCTAACTCAGTGGAATTGATGTGAAAATGGTTATCTAGTTTAGCATTAATTAGCATTAGCATTTAGATTAGATTAATAGTTCTCTAGTTCAGTATGACTGATTTAATCTTAGCCACAGGTAACCCTAGAGAACTTCTAAATTTATTTATCTATCTATATCATTAATTTTTAAATTTTCGATAAAGATGCAGTGGCTCCAGCAAACAGGTTTTATAACCCACCAGAAGACCAGTGTCCAGTGTGAGCAGTTCCATTATCTTTTAGATAATTGCCAGGTGATGTGGAAGGATCCAGAAAGTAATGAATGGAAGGGACCAGATAGGCTAACTGCCCGGGACCTGGGCTAGTTTGGTCTCAGTGGAGGAAATAAATGCAGGAAGACAGCCACCATGATGGTGTGAGATGTAGTAAATCTCTCTCCTTGACTCTTGAGAGCTTGAGCTCCCGCCTCCATTCCTCTGTCATTTATGAAACTGTCTCTGAGCCTCTCAGTCCCCCAAGAGAGTCACCAGGAGCCTAACCAAAGATGGAATGAATCTGTCTCTCAGTCTCTTTGAGTCTGAACCAGTCTCTCCCAAAGTGCAGTAAGGAGAGCCACCAGGAGCCTGATCAAAGATGGAATGTCTTTGGCTGAGTTTGTTCAAAGAGCAATTCAATAATAATAAAAAGCTGAATGTATACTTTTGAGGCTTGGGAAGTAAAAGACTAAGAGCTAAGAACCTTGGAAGGAGGATGTAGAAATTTTTTCAATCATTTCTAAGTTCACAACAATACAATGAAAATCTAAGTTGGGTCAAACAAAAAACCACTTCTCTTATCATTAACATATTGAATGCTGTTCTTTAGCAACAATATTATATTAATTATGGATACTAATTCAGGTTGTAATGATGCTCTGTTTCCAGTATAATTTATTAGTGAAGTCTTGATGATATTAAACTTTTTTTTTTTAATATGGGTATTTGTTAGAATGCCCCTTGATGGCAGAGACTGTTTTTATCTTTTTTTGCATCCTCAGTGCTTGTGCTCAGACAAACCCTATCACAAAGCTAAACAAATACTTGTTGACTATTATTATTTATAATCCATATAATGCACTAAATTTTAGTAATTTATAATAATATGCTTCACAATCTTCACCATTCCCATATATAATCTATACTGAATACTAAATCCAGACTCCTTAAGAAGTTTTAACAGTTTCTGGTAGCGATGACATAGTCTTGACATTCCCCCCATCCCCCCAAATGCACAAGTCTAGTTCCTTTGTTGAAATATTGCTCATTCATTTTAGAGGTAAGTCTCTTTCAGTTACATTTGATCCAATACTTGTGCCCATTTTATTTTACTATTCCTTAGTTAAAAGTGACATGTGTTTATTCTAAAAGTTTTTCAATAGGTTTTTGACCTGTTTATCATACATTCTAAGAATCTCTCCTTTTTGGCATGGAAATATTAATCATAGATGCTTTGGGGCAATATATTTTGAATTTTGTTAGTATCACAAATTTCTTCTTTAATTGCTTGCCAAACATATTACTGTCCCTTTTAAAAGTTCCCCTACTACCACTACCACTGGCATAATTATTAGTAACACTGGCAACAAGAGTGATAGAGTAACAACTTTCAACTTTCTCTATCAGCTTTGATTTCAGAATGCCACTAAGTTTCTTTAATATATGCTCATTATGCTCATACTCAATGTGTTTGGCATATAGGAGACTAAGGTTTTTGTAGTTATCAGCTTCAACCGTACTTGATATTTAAGCTTGAAGCCATCAGTTCCCATCTCTTTGGTATACATTAAGAATTTTATATCTATAAAGTTCAAATCACATTCTGATATCAATGGAGAAAGTGTGTTGTGATGGAGCTATAGAGTTTGATATCATCTTTTCCATACACATGACATTCTTATTTAACTCCTTTAACTTGGAAATCATACTTCATTCTACTTAAGAAAAATGATAACATACTATAAACATGTCTGAAATTCTCTCTCAGGAAAACACTATTTTATATTAATTCTTGACATTACTATGCTGGTGGCATATTTTTAAAAAATGAGTTTTCCATATGAGCATTAAATACTCTTAGCATTTTTACTACACTTGGGTTTATTTTATTTATTTGCAGTATGTGAATAAATTAGTAAGTACAGGCCAAGTCAAACATTTTGTGATAATTAACAGACAATACATGCTATAGTTTTTTGGGTCAAATTGAATGATAAGAAGTTGCTCTTTATATCATTTGGATTTCTTAGAATTCTTATTGTTTGTGAATCAATGGGCTGTTTTCTTAAAATTACAGATTTTTTTCCTTCATATGCTTTGGTATAAAGTTTACAAGGAAATATTTGGTTTTTATTTGCTAGCACTGTCATCTTTTGATAATCATATTTTCTGTCAAGACAGACAGAATCAGGCATAAATCTGAGAAGCTTAAGATGCTTTAATGGAAATTTAAGTTGCCACTCTGAAGCATTTAAAAAAACATGGATCTTATATACTTCAGCAATTTCCAGTTTTCGTAGAGGGGCTAAATTTCCAGTTACTTCCTTTGATGTATCTGTTATATCAATCTCTTATTGATGATATGTAAACTGTTTCCTGTTAGATCTAACTTCCAATGAACATGTCCTTCTTCCAAGGTTCTCTATCATATGATCTTTTCAAGAATCTATAATATAGTTTTTGAACACTGTGGGAATTGTTTAGTTTTTAAGGGGTGCTCTGATTCTCTGAATCATCTAACCTACTGACTTTTTCTTTAGGTAGTTAATTGGTTCATTCAGCAGCCAAAGTGATCTTCCTAAAGTTCAGATCTTTCCATCTTATTTTCCTACTCAATAAACTCCCGGGGCTCCCTATCACTTCAAGAATCAAATATAACATCCTATTTTAAAGCTCTTCACAATCTGGTCCCTTCCTATCTTTCCAGTCTTCTTATGCTTTATTCCCTTTCATGTGTTCTACAGTTCAGTGAAACTGGTCTTCTTGCTATTCCTTTTCACATATTCTTTATCTCCTGATTCTCTAATATTTGCTTTTCACTGGCTATCTCCCATGCCTAGAATACCTTCCCTCCTCATCTCTGCCTCTTGTCTTTCTTCAAGAGAAGAAACCTTCTCTCCCCCTCCAGTGCCTTCTGATAGTACTTCCAATTACTCTGTTTGTACATCTAGATATAGCTATATTTATCTTATATGTATAGTTGTTTGCATGTTACTTCCTCACTAGACTGTAAATGCTTTGAGGAGAGAAAATTGTTTTTGGTCCCCTCTCCCCTTTTTTGTAATTCTAGTGCTTAGCATGGTAAACATGCCCATAGTAAACATCTAAAAAATGCTTCTTGACTAATTCTAGGAATCTAGAATTTCTAATACATTTTTGTTTTTTCAGATTCCTTTCTGAATGTTTTTCTTTTTTTCTTTACCTGAGTAAAAGAACAATAAAGTTTTTATTCTGGGTACCAACTGAATATTGATGCCATCTTCCAGTGTCTTTCCATATATCTCTAATAGCTTTCTCAAGGTATTTCTGCCATGACGGTTTGACACTGGCTCTTAAGGACATTTTTAAGAGTTTTGCTTTTCTTCTTATGATTCTTACTATGGCAACAGCCGCCACATATACTGCTGTGGCCAGATTCTGAAATGTTTTTATACTTAGTCAAATACTGTGAAAGAAGATCTTGATTCAAAATAGTTACAGTAGATATCAGTTTTTTAAAATGGTTATAGCAGATAATAGCTTTTAAAAATGACTATTTTGGTATAATTGATCTTCAAGTTAGATTCATGCCACCAAGTGCAAAAAAGACTTTTTGAAATTACAGTATTTGAAATTAAGTATTGCCATCTACCTCATCTGATGTTATTAGGTCTAATTTCTGAGGTTAACATTGTCAAGATTTTCAATGATCTGGGACTCTTTAACTTTTCCCTCTTCTGATTTTAGTAGTTCTTCAATTTTATCTCTTATTCTACTATAAGCTGAAAAATAAGGTTATTATTTTGTGTTGGCCCTTTACTTTGCTATTATTGGCTAATGTCATGTGACTTGGAGCCAAGCATATCATTGACAAAAAGTAACATAAAACCCTATTTTATAGATGTTAAGATGTTTGCAATTTTGTCAACTTGAAGTATTCCTATCTTTGGTGCATTTCATGTACACTTATGGTGTACCCATTTTAGTGGTCAGAACCAACTGCATTGAATAGCCCATCAGGTAAGATACTGACAATTATTTCTGATTTGTTCCAATGTATCTTGCTTTTTTTTTTTTCTTGTGATACTGAATCTTGAATAGGGCCAATCAGCAAAATATGGCACCCTTCCTATTTCTTATTAATTTTTTAGGAGCAGTCATATTAGTAATCCAATCAATGTGGCAGCAGAATCCAACTTGCCAGTTTTTCTGGGTTCTTGCCAGCCCTTCTCAGGATATGAAGTTTCTATTGTACATGACCCCAGTTAGTATTCCTCTACTTTGCTAGCAGATAGCAATCTCCTGTCTCTCCTGACATGGATGAAGTGCTAGAGATTAACTTTCTGAAAATATCTATATTCCAACATTCAAGTTCTCAGAAGATTAAACTCACATGTGTTCACTAAATGGATGGAGATTAAGTCAACCAATACCCTGCCTATGTCAAACTACTTCAAAACTGATTTTCAAAGCTAAATAAAATCTTCATTTCAAAGATAAGTCAAAGCTGAAAAGAAAGTTTATCTTATGAAGGTAAACAAGACAAACTACTTTCTTACTGACTAAAAAAGTCACATTTGCTTCTTAGAATTTCATCTCAAATACTTCCTCTACTATTCCTAATAAAAATGAAAAGGTAAAGATAACACTTAAAAATAGGAATTTCAAAAAGATTCACAAGAATCTGAAAGGATCACTATCTTATAAATGGCAACTTACCTCCATCATCCAAAGGTCGTTTTTGTACTCCATAACCATAAACTGAAGGGTCCACTAGAGGCGCGGAATTATTCAAGTGAGGAATTGCATCTCCAATTTTAGCAGCAATCTGTAGCAAGAAGAAAATTAACAATTAAGTCAGATAATCTAAAATCATGTCTACCTCTGAAGGAGATAAATGAAGCCTTTCTTAAAAGGCTGCTAAAACACTATTTCTCTCTTTTACTTAAGATTTAATGCCACAATGCTATAAACATTTTAAAAAATCATTATTAGCTAGCTTTTCTTTTGATATTATTGAACATGTAGCTCAATGAAAGAGGGGGGAAGAGAATCTTCCTCAAAATGTTTATTATGCTATACTTTGGAATCCATAGCTTTTAAATTAATATTTTTAGAAATATATCTTAAAGCATGTAACATAAAACATTAGGGAGTAGTGGTTCTTAATACAAAAATATTTATTAGAGTTTCTTTCAAAAATTGCAAGACTCCCCAGACATATCTAAAATGACTTGATTCACAAAAAAAGATCACTCTCTAGGAAACACATCTGTTGAAGCTAACTTTTACTTACATCATTCCAAAGGGCCCAAAATTAATAGGCTCTGCTGAGAGGCTTCCTCACAGGGTTCATATGTTCCCTGTCCCAGATATGAAGTGACAGTTCTTCATCTCCCTATGTGAAAAACTCTCAGCATTGTGAGAGACAAGAGAAGTTCCCACATGGTCAACTTTCCCTTTTTAAAATTCTTACAGAATTTTGTTGGTATTGTAACTTTTTTTTTTGTATTATGGTGTTTGATTTCCTCTATCAAAGATTATAAACTCTTAGAATGGAGATAGTGCTTCCATTTATCTTTTTGCACAATGGTTTACTGAAATGAATTAGGAAAAAGCTTATATAGAAATTTCAAGTCAATTCAACCTTTTACTTTTCTTATGTATCCCCAGCAACACAGCACATTACTTAATATGGTAGATAACCCATATGTCAGGTAGTGTGCAATTTGTACCAAAGATAGAGATACATCCCCCTTTTCCCTCCCCCTAAAAGTCCTTGCCTGTAAGGAACCAATCACATCTGTTGAAGAATGTTGGTTGATATTCCACTGGGGGGAGGAGGGGGCAGGCACAGACAGGGAAGTGGGGGGCAGCTAGATGGTCAAGTGGATAGAGCACTGGCTCAGACACTTAACACTTCCCCAATTGCCTTCCCCCCCCCCAAAAAAAAAAGTTAAAGAAGAAAATTGCTAATAAAAAATTTCCCTTGGTATTCTATTAGGGATGTGTAAAAAGTATTAAGCTACTATGTTGCAGTAAATGGATAGGATCATAGGTTCATAGGTATAAAAGTGAAGGAGCTTTGGAGTCCTAGAGAGGTTAAAGTGATTTGTGCAAGTTAATATAGTATTTTAGAAAAAGATCAATTTTAGGAATGTTGTAGTAAAGATTATTGCACTGTATGGGGGGCTAGACTATAGCCCTATATGAGAGTACATGTATGACTGAAAATATCATCTTAAAAAAAAAAAAAGATAAAAGAAAAAAAAAAAGGTTGGGGATTTACAAAATTATAATGGAGTATAATATTTAATTTTAGAAATACAAGGCTTCTCATTGTCCTAGCTATTTAGTTCTTAGAAATAGGTATCAATGTTATACTTATTTATAAATGTCATCCCCACTGATAGCCTTTTTTCATCTTTATATTACAGTGCCTATATTATTTTACTAAAATTGGGCAAGCATACTTTTCTTTTAACCTAGGAATTATATTTAAGCAGAAGAAAATATATTTAAAACTAGTGATGTTGATTAATCTGACTTAGATAAGCATAGTAAACAGATTATGCAACCAGCTGAGGCACCTATTCAACACATTAAACTGTCTTTGGTAGCAATTTTATGGTCAGATCAGATTGGTACATGTCACCAAAGAGGCCCACATTAAAGCAAATTAGGTGTTGAGAACAAAGAAATATGAATAATAGGTTTCCTCTAAAAACTGCTTTACTCAAAATATTAATGCACTGTTGGTGAATTGGTCCAATGATTCTGGAAAGCAACTTGAAATGTTAAAGTGACTAAAATGTCTATATCCTTTATCTCAAGAGATTCCTTTGCTAGGCATACACCCTGATGAAGTCAATAACACTATGGTCTTACATACACTAAACTATTCATAGCACAGCTTTTTGTAATAGCAAAGAAGTAAAGAAAAAACAAGCTGTGGTACACCAGTTAATCAAGAAGCATTTATTAAGCATATACTATGGCCAGGCACTGTGCTAAATGCAGGGATACAAAGAAGCAGTTTCTGCTCTCAAGGAGCTTACATTCTAATAGAAGAGATAATATGTATATAAAAAGGAACATGTACAGTACATACAAAGTAGATGAAGATAATCTGGGGAGGGATGCTCTGCAGCTGGGAAAAATGGGGAAAGACCTTCTGCAGAAGGGAGAATTTTCGATGAGTTTTGAAAGAAGTGAGAGATTCTAAAAAGGTATAAATAAGGAGAAAGCACATTAGAGGCATAGGGACAACAATACAAAGACATGGTAAAGATGGAATGTCATATGCAAATGACAACTATAGTAGCATGACAGGACAGTATGAAGACTTGAAAATAAGAAAGAGGCCATGTTGTGAAGAACTTTAAATGCCATATGAAGTACTTTACATTTGACTCTGGAACCACTGGAATTTACTGAGTAGGGAAATGACACAAACTTGTGTTTTACAAAAATTGCTTTGGCAGCTCTGTGAATGGATTAGTGAGGAAAGAATTGTGGTAGAAAAAATAACTGGAGGATTGTGGGATATCACTATGCTGTAAAAAGGAGGAATATGAATACAAAATCATGAGACAACTTATGTGAAATGATAAAAAAAAATGCAAAGCAGAATCTGAAAAAATAATATACATGAATAGTTCAATGTAAATATAAGAACAAAACAACTGAAATAAAACATTGTGAAATTGTAAAGACTAAGCCTAGGCCCAAATAAGAGATGAGGAGACACCATTATTCCCTGTGCAAAGGTAAGGAACCATAAGCATAGAACACTACAGATAATCAGACATCAATTTGTTAGTTGGCTTTGCTAAATGTTTCTCCCTCTTTAATTCCTATAAGGGACAGGTCAGACACAGTATAATAAGGAATAGCTTCAGACACACTGGAAAATAGAAATGATGTAAAAACAAGAGAAATCAATAAAAATCTCCTTAAAGTTAATTTAAAACTTATAGAAAAAAGTTTGGAAGGTAATTATGGTACAAATATGAACCATAGGGGGGAAAAATACACCTTGAATCCAAATGTCAGCAATAATTATATTTGTGCTAAAAAACATATATATATATATATATATATATGTGTGTGTATATATATATATATATAACTAATAAAAATAACATGTATAATATATATTTCTAATTTTATAGCATTCTATCTTTTAAATTTTTAAAAAAATAATCACATGGATATCTGACTACTTATAATACAAAAGATGATTATTTCAATGCTGCCTTTTAGACTTAAGGCAGGAAAATATGAATTTAAAAGCTATGGCCACTTCAATATCTTGTTTCTGATTAGAATGTCTTTCATTAAGAACCTCATATTACAGATAACAATCAGGAAGTAAAAGGGTTAGTGATAATGATGGCAGGCCTTTGTCTTTAAAGACATGGCAGATAGCAGTCTACAAAGAGTTCAATGTTCCAAAACCAAGAAAGGCCAAGAACTTTGAGAGTAGACATCAATGAAGTTCTAAAAAATTACAAATTCACAACTAGGAATCAAAATATCTAATCCAAAACATGAGTTACAAATACAAAACCACTCCTTCTTCAACATATTTGTTTCCTAAAGAACACTAAATTTTATTTAAAAAAAAAAAATGTAAAAATCTTTTGATGCAAGAACACAAGTTTTTCTGATTAGTTAATATTTCAATTTATACTGTTATATAATTAAGCTATTTACTTAATTAAATAGATTAAAATGCATAGCATTTTGCTGCTTAAAAATTTTTTTGAACACAATTCAACTCATCAGAAGTAGTCTTTTGGTTTCAATTGCACCAGATCTAAACAATTCCCACCAGCACGAAAACCACATTGGTTAATTCTATGATCTTATATCTTATATGCAGTAGCTGGCAATAAATATAAATCACCACACTTAAGAGAAGTAAGGAAAAGTTCATGTTTATTAAGGTATAGGTCAGAACCTAAGTTGAGACACACTGAAGGCAGAATATATTAAATCCAAGTAGCACTCAGCTCTTATCTGACTGAATGACCTTGACTACATATTGCTGGGCTTTTGTGCCTTATGAATGTCACCCTTTTTTCTTTTGAGGTCAAGAACAAGTATAAGTTTGTGCCATCTTTGTACCACCAGAAACACTAACAGTAAAGTTATCTTATCTTACTAAAGTATAATATGGCTAAAATCCCACCTATAAGAGACTTTTTCTGATCTCTTAGGGCCTTTTCCCTTCAAAATTACTTCCAATTTTCTGTCTAGCAGTTGTTTGCAAGTTGTCTTCTGCCATTAGAGTGAATTCTTTGAGTAGGGACCCTTTTTTGCCATTTCTTTGTATTGTCAGTGTTTAGCATAGTGCCTCAAACATAGTAAAAGCTTAATAAATGCTTGACTTGATGTATGACATATCATTTCAAGGATTTTTGAAAGCATATAAAAATTGTCTACTAATAGACATGCAATTTGTATTAAAAATAGAATTTCCAAAACATCTTTATTATTATTATTATTTTTGTAGAGCCAGCAGAGATTAGTTGCAACACTAGACGTAACATAAAGAGCACTGGACAGGAACCAGGTGACTCGGGTTCTGTCACTTGGTACCTACATAACCTTGAGCAGATTATTCAACCTGTTTTTAACATTTTCTCAACTTTAAAAGAAATGGACTAGTTGGCTATGTTATCATTTTGTCACACAAATATATCATAGTTCATTAAAACAAAAAATGTAACATTTTCATGATAGTATCTTATACATGATGGACATATGCAAAGACAATCAAGAGCCTCTTCCACCTCTTTGGCCCTAGAAGCTGCCAAAGAATCAAGTCTTGGACCCAGTTCCATGTTACTGAATGTTGCAGCTCCCTCTCCTATGGCCCTGTGAAGGTGTACCTGACAGTTAACTAAACAATGAGTTCGCATCACCATCCAAAGACTTGGAGATGGTATTACAACAGCATTCAATTTTTGCTCTGCTTTAAGTCCACTATGACTTCAATACCCACCCTTCTTCCAAGTAGTAGTCTTAAAATCTTCAACACATGGCCATAGTCAACTAGCTGAGTCTCCCCATACCAAGAACGAGTCATTTTTGCGGACTCCAGCCCATTCCTCTTCTACTATTAGTTTGTGTCAATCTTGACAATCAAGGCAACAATATCATTAAGGCAATTTCCACTCATTTAGTCTTTTGATTTTCTCAGTTATTAATTAGCCACCTACGACATAACAAAGTGGCTTTTCCTTAAGTATAATTCTAACTATCACTCCCCTACTCAAAAATTTCTAGAACCTCCCTACTGCTCCTAGGACTAAATAAAAATTATTTAGTTTTTCAAGTCCTTCCCAACTTAGCTCCAACCTATCTTTTCAGCCTCATTATATACCACTTCCCTGTTCTTCACCCAAGGTAGGCACACTTCACCTTCCTATCTCTGTCTTTGTACTGTCTGTCCCGTAGGCCTCTAATGTACTCACCTCCCTACTTCTGCTTCAAGAGAATCCTGCACTTCAAGATACAATTCAAGAACCAAGTTCTTTTTCGAGCCCAACCACTAAAACCTTCCTTCCCTAACTACCCTGGACTGAGTTTGTATTTCTATGTTTAGCATATGCAGTTACTTGCACATATACATGCCATCATACGTAATAACGCTAACTTCTAAGAGAGTGGCAATTAACTCATTTTTGGTCTTTTAATCTCTAGTGCCAAGTAGAGTATCTGTAAGGCAAACAGAATGACTAATTGCTATAAAGACAACCATCTAGAAGTTAAACAAGCCTAACTGCAGAGAAAACCTTAGTTTTAAATCTGGAATACTACAGCCAGGAGTGCTTTACCCAAAGTCTTAAAAGACTTTAATAGGTTTTTGTTTTCTAAATCTTCAATGCATTGTGTGCTTCATGGTTCTTTTATTTCCTTAAGAAAATTTAATGTGATCACTACAGTGAATTGGTTTTTAAACTTAGCCACATTTCTCAATCTGAGTAGGTACTAAAAAACATCATTTTATCTATTTTTATAAAAAGCTCTAAGGAACAAGCATTCATGCCAGTCTTTCAAATGGTTTCTTATTATCTACCATCAGGACAAAATACTTGATCATGTTTCTAAAAGTAATAGATCTTTTCTTTTTCTAAATATACTCATAATGAAACTCTTGAGATGCAAAACATTTCTAAGTGGGATGACTGAAAGGCAAAGCAAAAGAATGAATGTTATACAGAAGGATTGGAGGGTGTTTGGGTAGAAAACCAATTTATCATGTAAATAAAGAGGAAAGAATCACAATGAGATACCTGCATGATTTCAGATACAATTTATCAAGTACCATAGAGAATGTATGGGCTGAAAAGGTCCAAGAGATGAACAGGTAGAATCCCTTGGTTTAGAAAATAGGAAAACTTAAGGCTCAGAAAGTGATTTGTAGCTATAGTGGAAGAGCTATGATTAGAGCTCAGGTCTCCTGATCTGCATACACTTCCCATGCTATTACACCATACCCTAGATAACCAGCAGATATTTGCTCTTTGAAAAACATGAAGAATGGTACTGAGTCTAAAAAACACAACAAACTGAAGGTTCAGCAGGAATTAAAAACATGGTAAATTCATATGAGCTGCCTATACTAAGTAGAAAGAATGTATTTTTTAGCTATGGGAAACTCCTGAATTTAATTATTGTTGTAATGTTCATGGAATTAACATTTATTCCTCAATATGGAACTGGGTGTTTTGGTGCCTTTGCCAATGTAAAATAATCTAAGATATCTCACTGTGTATTATACAAGGTTCTACCATAGCAAACAAGCCTAGAATAAAATCTTAGATGAATACTATGGATTTTCTAGAGCACTTACTTTTCTTTAAACTCTTGTGTGGAAAAACTACAGTATAGAAACCAATTTGGTCATGAAGTGCTGAGCTTAGTAATTCTAACTTAACCACATTTTAACCAATGGCTCTTAATAAGACTTAAATTTAAGGGTTTAAGGACTAAAGATTTAAGTTTACTGGGATGTCATCAATTTTGACATTATAGAGATGTCAAACCTAAGGGCCAATGAAGCTTTTTGTAAGATATCTATGTTGCTCTTTTAAAGAAAATTTGGTGACTATAAAAAGAAGTTTAAGTACCATAGACTTAAATCTGTCCAAATGGTGTAGCTACAACACACCCACTAATTATGGGCTGTAATAGATTCAAAATATGTGTTAACATTTCTAAGAAAATTTAAAGGAAATATAATAATTCTAAAGATTTAGTTTAGATGTGTCAAACTAGAGGCCTGCAGGATAAAGCCAGCCCCAGGCTAAATTGAAATGGGAAAAGTTTGATAAAATAAACACACAACACAATATTAATTTGTGATTTTCTAAGTCAACCTGCACCAGCCATGTTTCTATTTGAATTAGACTCCAGCTCCCCTCCAAATCAACTTTTCTAACTAATACTGGAAAAAAAAAGATATCAATTAGGAATAGCAGTATAACTTAATGGGAAAAAACACCATAAGAATTAATTGGATTTTAGTTCAAACTTGGATATTACCTAGATGAACAACCTTAAACATAATCACAAACTCTATGAGCTTGTTTTCTCTAAGAAAAACAAATATGTTTCAACTACATTTTCTCTAGTTTCCATGAATTTTAAAGTTCCATTCCATAGGAACTTCACTCTAAAACTGAACTACCTATCTAATAACTTTGTCAAAGAAGTTATTTTCTTAATTTAAAAAAAAAAAAGCTTTCTGCCTCTTGCTCATTGGATGATAATCCATCCAAATAATCCAATAAAAGATTGACTAGTCAATGTGGTCTATAAATACTAACCTAATAGCACACACAAGATTTATGCTTTAGATCACCTCTAAGATCCATTAAAATTCTAAGATTCTGTACAAATAAATCTTTAGAACCATTCAAGTTTCCAAATAAAATTCCTACAATATGAATGATTTACTAGTACATAGAAAAGTATCATACTCTATTATAAGTATACTACAACTTTAAATTAGTAACTGTTATTGTTTATACATAAAGACCTATTGATACTGCCATGCTTTGAGACTTTATTCACTAAAAAAAAAAAAAAAAACACTAACAAATTTGTAACAATACATACAAGGTCTCATGTCATACAAAAATGTATGCCTTTGCCTTATGACTACTAATAGATATTTCTGTAAGGTAGCAATTTCCAGGGTTAGAAGCACAATTTATGGTCATGGAGCTCAAAGAAGCCAACTGCGCCATCCTGGGATGAACCCATTATAATGACTTCATTAGTATCTTACTCTATTTAGTTAACCAGCAACATCTGATGGAAATTAGATTATTTTGAGCATCTGGATAATTGTAACAATCACTGCCAAATATCACTGCCAAAATAGAGATCTTGATAAAAATGACTAAATCAGGTCATATTCTTCAGTATTTCTCTTTACAGTGTTTAATCGCCTCAAATGTGACTCATTTAAATTAGTAGATTTAGCTAAATGTGGACAATTTTGGAGAATATTTTTTAAACATGGTATCAAAGTATACCTAAAAACTTAAAAATGAGCTAACATACCTATTCATTTGTTTTAGAAGAAAAAGTACAATGATTTCTAAGAAACCTTAAATGTGCCACATAAGTAAATTATTGGATTTGATATACTGAAACTTCCTATAGACCACTTCCTATAGACCACAACTTAACTCTTCCCCACCCCCATATTCCAGCGGATAAAACATATAAGGGAATTTACTTAGATGGACTTAGTCTTAAGAATTTAGTTTCTACCAGTGGGCTACATAGCTACTTAAGAAAAAAATTATGGCAAATTTGAAGGAAATTTGTGGTGTTTTTTTCCCCCCTATGCTCTAAAATGGGGGTAGCATGTGGTGAAATCACGTCTTCCTTAGATGGACCTGTCTGTGCTTCAGTCAGGAATACTTACAGACCAGATGCACATAAAGACATAAAATTCTTTAAGGCAAAATCTAGTATAAGCCACATATTTTTGTTGATTTTCTAACAATCAATTCCTGACCAATGCAAATCTATTAAAATAAACTTAAAATGACCCACAAACCTGTGTTTTATTTTTTAAAGGTCAGCAAGTCCTTGGAGATAGTATCGACTTTCAGCTGCTAACATACAGAAGTAATACATTCACAGCAATTTTCTCCATTGGGCTTATTACTACTCCAGTCAATGGTGCATTTCAGAGCTGGGAACATTTCCAATGAAGTTTTCATTGCTAGTAGTAAACAACATTGCTTCAACAGTCCATAACTGGTCAGCATTTAAGAGGGTCTCCCTCTTGAGCAGGTTGTCCAAGAATAAAAGCTCAACCACTGGCTCAAGAGAGGCAGAAAGTCTTCTCAATGGTTCAAAATGCTTTTTAAGTTCAACTACAGGCCTTCTGTACCTGAGGTTCTGAGCACTTTAGGGCAATGGCTATAATCTTCCCGAACTCAGAAGGCCAACAAGGTGGCTGTCAAAACATCAGCACAGAGTGAAAGCCATTATATATTAGTAGCCAGTGAGAAACATGGTTCAGGACCCTGTACTGCAGATGAGAGCACTGCAACTTGATGGCAAAGCTGAAAGAGGCAGAAGGAAAAGGGAGTTGGATGGCATGTTCATCCATGACAGCCACTGATTTGCTCTGTAGACTAGGCAAAATGAATACTCACTACTTTACTGGTTGGAGACTAGGTAGTAAGCAACAGTGCACCAGATAAATTTTTAGTTGGAACCACAGGGTTGGAAAGTTCTGGGATCCGACATAATGTCTACAGGAACATCAACATTAAAATGAAAAGTCAGTATCTGGGAAACAGGAAGATTTCCCTCCCCTGGAATACTGGAAAGAGATGTAAAGACCACATCTTCAAGCGCCAGAGTGGAGACATTCTTCTAACACAATGAGTCCTGTTGCTTTCTGTTGGGAACCAAGCAATAATCAGTTTTAGCCCAACTTTTAAAGTAACAGTTAGTGCACCTACAATTAAATAGGAAGAGGTGATGAAATGTGTGAAGAATATACAGGAAAGACACTCAGAAAAAGAAATTCCATTATTAGGGCTAACTTGTACAGCAATTTTATACACTTACACAACACATTCTGCTCTAAGAATCCTAAAAGAAGTCAAGCAGTATCTGTGGCTGTTAGCTCATTCATCTACTGGATATTGAGTAAGAAGATTTTCTTAAGAATTTACATGCAATTCCCCTCTTTTTATAGATAAGGTAACTGAGGCATCTATAACTTAAACGATGTGCCTCTTCATCTCATAAAATGAGTTTTCTTAACTGACAAGATGCACGTTGTTGTCAAAAAACCATCTGGTCAGGCGAGTCAGTGTCACTGATATTTCTGATCTTGTCAAAACTCTCCCACTAAGTAGGGGGGAAATGCCATAGGAAATTCCTACCTGAGGGGTTGCTTACATACTTTTGACCCTCCCATTCTGAAAACAATCCCTTCCCTTTTCCTTCTATCAGACGGGAAAAATCATTCCAGATTCAGGGAAATGAAATCATAGGATTTAGAGATGGAAAAAAACCTGATAAAAGAAGCTGTAAAATAAAAACACAGGACTAGAAATCACCAAGGCTCTTTCCAAGCTCCAAATCCTATTGCTTCTCTCGGATTAGTCTAAAAACTCTAAAACTATTTCTACAATAACACTGAGACTTGCAGGTAATATTGGTTTCTTCTGTTCTACTTCTTCTCCCAGCCCCATAGTCTTTCCGTTCCTAAAACCTTCTGGCTCCCAAATTCTCACGCAGAACTCCCGCCTCCCGCAGAGGTCTACACCTCAAGCTACCGGCCCTGGGAGGGAACCCGAGTCCTGCTGGGCAGGAGACAACCCCAAGGGGCTTTTTAGCTGCATCAAGCAGTCGCCTCCCGCAAAGCAGGCCAGGGCTCAGGCCTCCTTTCACCAAAGGCCTCGGCGCCGTATTTTGCAGTTTCTGCGGGACGCAGAGCAGCCAGGCCCCGTCAGGGCGCCGGCTCCCGCCCGCCCCCCGCGGCCTAGCCCCGGTCCCCCGCCCCCGGCCCCGCCTTGGCCTCCTCCGCTCCCCGTCAGTCCGCGCCTGGCCGTACCTGCCGGACCCGGGTCAGAGCGTCCACGAAGCCATCAGACTTCATCCCCACAGGAGCCGCGCTCTGTCCCTGTACCAGCTCCGCCATTACAGCCGCCGCCGCCGCCGCCGCCGCCGCCGCCACTCGGCTCCCCAATCCTGCTTCTCGCTCCGCTTGGGGACCCGTAGCCGGAAAGGGAAAATCGCTCCACTTCCGCCGGAAAGGAAGCAAGGGGGCCCTCGGCCGGACTCGAGCAGGACGGTGGGCGGGGTCACGGGCACGTGATCTCGGTCGGACCGGAACGAGACTGGGGGTGGGAAGATCTACAGGTGGTCAGGCCGCCGAGGGGACGGCGGCCTATTAGGTTTGGACAAGTGTTCCAGGAAATGCTCTTTTTTGGGGGGAAAGCATGTCGTGACTCAACCTTCGCTCTGTTGTTGTCGCGACATAGTGTTTCGGCTTGGTGATAGCGTGATCATTCCTGTCGATATGATATTGTGACATGACTGATTTGAACCTGGTGAAACAGCCATGGTGGGCACGACGTGGTCCCATATGGCTTGGCTCCTGTGAAGGCCTATATTTTGAAATAACTGTTTACTTAGCAGGTGTATTTGGAGCTCAGAGACCATCTAGTTCAATTTAGCTCCCTCAGTTTGGAAATAAGGATATAATGCTTGCCATCTAGGGGAGGGGGGAGGGGAAGGAGAAAATCGGAGACACAAGGCTACGTTCGCAAGGGTAAATGTCAAATTATCCGTGCACATGTTTTGAAAATAAAAAGCTTTATTAAAAATTTAAAAAAAAAAAAAGGACATAGATCAAGAGAAGTTATGACTTGCCCTAAGCCACACAAATAGAAAACATGAAAAATGCAGCAAAAGCTCCATTTTTATGATTCCTGCACAAGTGCTCTTTGCATTACACTGGCTGCTTCTGTTACAACAGAATAAGGGCAGGAGTAGTTCGAAAAGATGAACTGATGGTTCAGGGACTGAATTCTTTACTAAAAACCAACATTCCAGCCAATTTGCCTTAAATTTTGGAAGCAGCCTGGTGAAATGAAAAGAACATTGGATTAATTACAGAATCCAATTTGAAATCGAGACTTGACAACTAAGAGTCTAGCTCATGCCTGAAAAAGAATCCTCACTACAACACACCTAAAAAGTAATTTTTGAAGACCACTCAGATTTTTTTTTTTGAAAGATCTTTAGGAGACACGGGTTCTAGTTCCAATTTAGCCATTAACTGTATAAATTTGAACAAAGGCCCTTTTCCTGAAAGAATATTTTCTTATCTTTAAAAGGAGGGACTTGGACAAATGGTCTCTAATGTCCAGCTAACAGTTCTATGTTCTGTGGTTCTGTCTGGGTTCTACTGAGCCGTTATGGCGTGGAGCGCTTCTAAAAGCCTGAATTCTTTCACCATGATTGGGGTGCATTGAGATGGGCTTGTTGTCTATCACTCCTTGCTGTTGCCTGGCAACATAGCACAGGAATGTCACTGGCATTGGAGCTATGACATCACAAAGAAACATTATACCATAGACAAGAAGAGGGCTGGTTCCTTTTACACATTCTTTACAGGCAATGAGTTCTTAATGAACACTCAACACTGTAGTAAGATCATTGTTTCTATGTTGAATCAAAATGCTGTTAGACAAAGGTTTCAGGATGTGAGCCTTAGAGTAAACAATCTTAGAGTAAAATATCCAAGTTCACTTAGTTCAAAATAGATTTAACAAAGAAAAGGGACTTAGAGCTAAAAGAGAAGCATTTATATGACTCCAGAAGGCAGGACAAAGACCAAGGGATAGAGTTTCAGAAGAGGCTGCTTAGTTCATCATCAATTTAGGAAGAATTTCTTAATAATCAGAGTGTTCCACAACTGAGGTAGGTGACCTCAAGTGTTAGTGAATTTCTCAGGTATAGAAAGTCAAACATTTATTGAGCACTTAGTGTGGAGTCAGGCACTATGCTAAGCCCTTGGGCTGCAAAGAGGCAATTAAAAAAAAAAAAGATACTGCTCTCTAGGAGTTCACAGTTTAATGTGAGACAATATGCAACTATATATGGGATAAACAGAGAATAAGTACTAGGATTTAGGAAGAATGGGAAAGCCTTTCCTGTAGAAGATAGGATTTTAACAGGGACATGAAGAAACCAGGGAAATGAGAAGGCAAAGATGAACAGGGTGAGAACTCTGAACTTGGGGGACAGCCAGTGAAAATGTTCAAGAGTTGGGAAAATGAAGTGTCTTGTTGGAACATGGAGATCAGCATCACTAAATTACAGAGATGTGGAGGGATATAAGTAATAAGAAGACTAGAAAGGCATGGGGAGGGACACATTACAAAAGGTTTTGAAAACCAAACACAAGATTTTATATTAGATTTTGGACATGATAAGGAATAAATAGAATTTATTGAAGGGGCAGGGTAACATGGTCAGACCTGTTCATTAGAATATCACTTTGATAGCTTATTGGAAAATGAACTGCTGGAGTAAGGAGAGACTTGTGGCAAGTAGACCAACCAGTGTGCTGATTACCTGCACTAGGGTAGTAGCACTATCAGAGAGAAGGAAAAGATGTTATGCAGGTAAAATCAAAGTTGGTCATGACAACAGATTAGATATGGGGAGTGAGGAGTCAAAACCACTCAAGACTTGCTCTCATCGCCTTTCACCTAGACTATTCCAATAGCTTCTTAATTGGTCTCCCAGTCTTTCCCCTTTATAAGCTATTATCTACATAGTTATCAAATTGACATTTGTAAAGTACAAGTCTGATCACATTACTCCTCTACTCAAAATACTTAAGTGGCTTCCCATTGCTTTTGGGTTAAAGTTCAAACTCTGGCTTTTTACAAGACAATCTAGTATGCTTCAGGGAAATACTAAATGTGGCGTCAAGGGGCTTAAATTCTTACAATTATGCCACAATCACTTATTACCTATATAATTCTGAAGATATTATTTCCCTGCGCTGTGCTCTTTTCTTATAAAATGAAGGGATAGGCCAAGTTGACCCTTAAGATCTCTTCTAGCTCTAAATCTATTAAAAAATAAATCTGGCTCTAGATTAGCTTTTTAGGATAACTATGTAGTACTTCCCCTCATACTTTCTATATCATATTCAATACTTGCTCTTCTCCATACATACAACTCCATACATGAATCTCCATGTTCAAATTCTGATTCCTGTGCCTTTCTTTAGGATGCCCCTCCCCCCCAATCCTGATATGCTCTCCCTCCTCACTTTTTGGAACCCCTAGATCCCTTCGAGTATCTGCTCAAATGCCACTTTTTTTTTTTTACTCTCTCCATGCAAACTTTATATCATTTAACATTTTTTGTGTCTGATGTTTCTCTCCTTTTTTCTTGATAATAGCCTTTTATTTTCAAAATACATACAAAGATAGTTTTCAACATTCACCCTTGCAAAATCTCATATTCCAAATTTTTCTCTTTTCCTCCTCCCCAAGTAATCCAATATAGGTCAAACAAGTGCAAGTCTTCTAACATATTTTCACATTTTCACACATCATTCTGCACAAGAAAAATCAGATCAAAAAATTAAAGAGGGGAAAAAAGCAAGCAAACAACAATATGAAAGGTGAAAATACTATGTTGTGATCCACATTCAGTCCCTTTCTGGATGCAGATGGCTCTCTCCATCACAAGTCCATTGTAATTGTCCTGAATTATCTCAATATTGAAAAGAGCCATGTCCATTACAGTTGATCATCACATAAACTTGTTGCTATGTATAATGTTCTCTTGGTTCTACTCACTTCACTTAGCATCAGTTCCTGTAAGTCTCTCCAGACCTTTCTGAAATCATCCTGCTGATCATTTCTTATACAGCAATAATATTCCACAACATTCGTGTACCTTAACTTATTCAGCCATTCCCCAACTGATGGCATCCACTTAGTTTCTGGTTCTCAAGTGCCAGTTCTTTCAAGAGGCCTTTACTAAATTTTTCTTCCTTTTAGTTCCATTCCTCTATAATTCATTCTGCATATAGCCTGTATTTACCTTGAATGTGTTATTCCTCTTATAGAATGTAAGTCATTTTCATATTTACATCACCATTATTTACCACAGTGCCCAACACTTGGTGGATAGAATATGTACTTGCTGATTTATTGATTGAGGTAAAAGCTCAATTTTCCCGATGATGAAACTGACCTAAGATCACACAAGAGGTAAATATCCCCAGTGGGATTCAAACCTAGGTTTCTCATGACTTTAGGTAACCTTTCTTGGATATTGTACTGTTTTGTAAATGTTTGCTAATGTGAAATGATTGAAGAAGTTAAAATATGTTTTTAGCATCTTTTTATTTTTTAATAGATTTAGAGCTAGAAGAGATCTCAAGGGTCAACTTGGCCTATCCCTTCATTTTATAAGAAAAGAGCACAGTGCAGGGAAATAATATCTTCAGGGTTATATAGGTAATAAGTGATTGTGGCATAATTGTAAGAATTGAAGCCCCTTGATGCCACATCTAGTATTTCCCTGAAGCATACTAGATTGTCTTGTAAACAATAAGAATTAGTGTGTTTTCCCAAAGGACTTTCAAACTCTGCATACCCAATGATCTAGCAGTGTCTCTAGTGGATCTATATCCCAAAGAAATCATAAAAAGAAAAGAACACACATGTACCCTTTTTGTAGCAACAAGGAACTGGAAACTGAGTGGATGCCCAATGAGCTGGGAAATGGCTGAATAAATTATGGTATATGAATGTAATGGAATATATGTTCTATAACAAATGATCAGCAGGATATCAGAGAGGACTGGAGAGACATACATGAACTGATGTTAAGTGAAGTGAGTAGAACCAAAAGAACATTGTATAAAGCGACAAGATTATGTAATGATCAGTTTTGATGGACAATTCCAATAGACTTGCGATAGAGAGAGCCATCTGCATCCAGAAAGAAGACTATGGGGACTGAATATAAATTACAACATATTTACCTTTTTTGTTGTTTGCTTGCCTTTTTTCCCCTCATTTTTTCCTTTTTTGATCTAATTTTTCTTGTGCAGAATAATAAATGTGGAAATATGTTTAGAAGACTTGCACATGTTTGACCTATATTGGATTACTTGCTATTTAGAGGAGGGAGGTAAAAGGAGGAAGGGAGAAAAAATTGGAACATGAGATTGTGCAAAGAAAACTCTCTTTGCATGTATTTTGAAAATAAAAAGCTATTATTATTTTTAAAAATAAATAATAATAATAAAAGAAATAGGGTGATATGATCATAAAAAAGTGGATTTGAAGTCAGAAAACCTAGTTCAACCAATTAATTAAAAAATTAAGTACATTATGTTAAGTTTGAAGCTTGGCTACATGTGTGGTCTTGGGCAAGTTAATATAACCTTTCTGGGCCTCGGTTTTCTCCAATAAAGTGATGGGTTTGACTAAATTATTTCTAAAACCCTTCTAGCTGGAAATTCTGTGATATGATTCTACTAAATTATGGACCACAGATCTTTTATACTTACCTTTTATGTCAATAAGTTTTATTGATACCTTATGTTTTTACTTCATTCATTTCTGGAAATGGCACCCTATAAATTGAGTCTTCTTTTGTAACAAAGAAAAACAGTTCAGCAAAAACACTTGATACAGTGTTTGTGCCTGACAGGGCATTTTGAAAATCTGAAAGAGAGTAATGGGAAATAAAAGTAAAAGAATGGGGGATTTCTTGGCCACTTGATCTGTTTCTTATCATCAGGAAAGTGGGTTCAGTTTGAATTAGTGGATAGCAAGTGTGGGAATAGAGAGTATTTGATCAATAGATGCTACACTGAAAGGTCTTTATGCAAGACAAATATACTTCCTTCCCTGAGAATAAGAATAACAACTCACATTTTTATAATGTTGAAGTGTTTTTAAGGCATTTTCCTCACAATCACTTTAATTCTATTTCAGTCTGTGTGCTTTGAAAAGAATACAATCTTTGGTTCTTTGATGCCTTTATTTATGGTCTTAAACTTGATATTTAATCAGCAATCTGGCTCCAAGGCATCTTAGAGAGTTGATAAGGTGGTAGATATAAGTGCTCAACTCTTTAATTCAAGAGGAGCTGGTATATAAAGAGCTCAACTCCAACTTAAGAGAACCCAGAGACAGTCATTAGCTGTGTGACTCCAAGCAAATCAATTAACGTTTCTGAACTGGTTTCCTTATCTGTAAACTGAATAATAATGGGCTACGGTAAGGTTCAGTTGAGATATCATGTAAGTCAAGTGCTTTCAAACTTTAGAGTGCTATATTAGTTCTTGTTATTATACTTCACAAACATTTTTCTGCACCTAGGTAGTTTGCATGGTAGTGTTTAGGGAAATCATTTAGCATGTCTGGTCCTCAGTTTCCTCATCTAGAAAATGACCTCTGAGGTTCTATCAACTCTAAATTTATGGTTCTTTGGTTTTAGCGTTCTCAGAAATATCTTATATTTTCCTGTCTATGACCTAGACCCTAATTTCCCTCTTCCCGCTAGAATTACTTTCTCATTCCTTTTGGTTTATTTGTATCCTTCAAGGACTAATTCAAGTCTCATTTCCTCCATGAGGCCTACCCTGATCATTCTAACCCATAGTGATCTCTCTTTTCTGTTTTGAACTTCTTTGTTTCCTTCACAGCACTCAGCACAGTGCTAGGCACGGAACAAGCACTCAGTAAAAATCGATTTGCTGATTGATAGAAATAGCCAGTTTCTCCTTCATCTTCCTTCTGCTGCAATGTTTGAAGTTCAGCTCCGTATAAATATTTATAGAAAGAACATGACACAACTTGAGAGTGTCAGAGGCCTCTCTAACAGGCCTTTAACTGTTAAACTGGACTCTGATCTCTGAGCCAGAGATATTTTTTTAGTGTGTGTTTTTTGTAAGGAGTAGTTAGCAGTTTCCCTCTTTGGGAAATATCTGATAGGAGCCCAGACAGATCGTATTAGATCATAGGGGAAGATTTCTAGAGTCTATATGTAAAGTAGGAGGAAGAGTATTAGAAAAAACATTGTATTACGTCTTGGCTCTCTTATGACCTTGAGAAAGCCATGATTTCAGTTTCCTCTGTAAAAGGAGGGGATTATATTAGGAAAGGGAGTTATTGCACACTGTCTATGAATCCATATGCATACCAAACTTATAGGATTCTAGGATTTAGAGCTAGAAGGCAGTCCAGAGATAATAATTTTATAGATGATGAAATTCTGTAAATGTGAGTTCTAACTCAAAACAAAATATTTGCTGTGAGATACAAGCTGATATACCTTACATAGATTAAATAAACAATGATATAGATACATATACATGTTAAAAGTTTTTTTCCAAATACATGTAGATGCTTTTATAATTAATGAAATACATATTATTAAAATTTTATTTTTTATCTATCATTTTTATTTACAAACATATCCTTTCCTCTTCTATGCAGAATTCCTTATATTGTTATGCATAAAACATGTAACAAGCATAAAAAGGAAAGAGAAAAAAGTTCAGCAAAACTGACACATCAACTGAATCTGATAGGATACTCCAATGTCCTGCACCCCTTTATCCCTTACTTATCTTTGCAAGATCAAGCTTGATGATGACAATTATTTTTATTTTATTTTTTGTTCTTTCCACTTATATTGTTGTGGTGATTATGTGTGGATTCCTGATTTTACTTACTTTACTTTGCATCATTTCATATAAGTCTTCTTATGATTCTCTGAGTTCTTCAAAGTCTTCATTTCTCACAATGCAATAATTTTATTATAATCATGTAGCATGACTTATTTAACTCTCTTCTAACTGATTGGCATCTACTTTGTTTTTAGTTTTTTGTTATCATAAAAATGCTGCACTTTTAGTGTATATGGCATACACGTATATACCAAAATAGTATACAAGGTCACTCAGGTATATATGGTATAAATAGTGTGTTGGTGTATCTTTTTGTCTTTGACATCTTTGGTGTTATGTGCCTAATAGTTGGGTCTCTGGGACTAAGGAAAAATATAAATTCACTTAAAAGAATCTTTGAATTTTTGGTAACTTTTAATTATCAGCTAAATGGCACAGTGGATAGAAAAGACTCATCTTCCTGAGTTTAAATTTGGCCTTGAACCCTCAGTAAGTCACTTGACCCTATTTGCCTCAATTTCCTCATCTATAATATGAGCTGGAAAAGGAAATGGCAAATCTCTCCAGTATCCTCACCAAGAAAACCCCCGAAAAGAAGTCACAAAAAGTTGGATATGAAAACGGACTTGATTCTCAGACAATGGATGCTAATAATTCAATAACTATAAATAATGTTGAGATCTACAAGATTTATTGATGTTAAAAAGGGATCCCATATTCGAAGAAATTGTATGTTCTCTAATGTTTCTTTGATTCTAAGTCTTGATGTCTTATCTTGATCATATAGATAAGTAATTTTAGTCTCCAAAGGGAACCTTATTGCTCAAGCTGGCCCCTTTTATAGCATGTCATAATTCTCTTACCACAAAGCTCAGTTTAGGTGGAGCTCCTGTTTACTGGAATAGGGATAGGGACCAGACCTGTAATTTTATTGGTGTAGATGACTCCAGGTAAAGAAACTCCCTCTACCAATGTAGGTCAACATCTTCTCTTGATGGGACTAGAAAGACAGAAATGAAACAATTGTTGCCCTTGAAGTGCTTACATTCTATTGGGGAATATAACATGTATACAAATAAATAAACTAAAAGTATATACAAAATAATACATAATAATTTCAAGAAAATATGAAAATTTAGCAGGATCAGAAAAGGTCTCATGGGAAAAATCATATATGATTTATACTTTGAAGGTAGTTTGAGCTTTACTTCATCCACTTTTCAGTGGATTACCTGGAACTTGGTTGCTTTTGTTTAGCAGTCTCCTAGAACAATCTCCCTTAAAAAAAAAACAAAAAAAAAAAACCTCACTGTGTCTGATTCACAGTCTTCCTTTATCCCTGTTGTTGTTGTATTGTTTTCTACATGGGAACACTATACATGCTGTTTCTCCTCAAACATCCAGGTCTCTCAAGTTAGCCACCTTCTTAAATCAGCTCCTATTTAACTTCTCAACATTTCTATTTTCTTAAACTCCAAAATTCCTTTATTTGATCATAATCTTTTATGATTCCATTTTCCCAATGCCTTAGGACCCCTTACTCTTTTTTTTCTCCTTATCATGTTCTCTATTTTTACAGAAAAATTTCTGTATTTCCCCAATGCATTACTCCAGCACTCCCTTCTTTTCCCTATATTGACTCCTTGGTGAACTATTTCAAATCTATATAATCTTATATTCTGAAATCTCTTACTTTCTTGTCCTATTGTCAGCCAAACCCTTCCAAACCTCGTGATTTTTATCTTTACCCTCCCTTCCCCCATCCAGTGTCTCCCTCCTTCCTCTTTGGAATGGGAATCAAAATGCTTTTGATCTTATCATCATTCATGACTATTTAACTTCCATGATCCAAGATATTCATATTCTTCTCTCTGATCACAAACTTCTTTTCTGTATTGTCTCTCTCTTCTTTACTCCTTCTAAATGTATCCTTCTTCATCCCCTCCCTATTCTTTAACTGTGTCACCTCTTTACTGGTTTCCTCTATTCTTGAAGCTCTTGACCCCTTTTAGTCTTGAGTTATTCTTAGTATTTTTTTTCCTCTTCTACTCTGGTACTATTGAACATGGGGAAGGGGAGAATCATATAACCATGTAGCCTAGGTTTATAGAAAATATATATTAATCTCAACTTAATCCTCACTGCTACATAGCAATACTTTAATTTTTGCCTGATTGACCAGCTCTCTCCTACCTAATCTCAACTTAATCCTCACTGCTACATAACAATACTTTTATTTTTGCCTGATTGACCAGCTCTCTCCTACCACTTCCAACAATGACTGTTCCTAAACTTTTTCCTTTTATCTCCCTTCTCCACCTTAGCAGAAGATAGGGCTCCATTGATAAATCAAGTTCCCAGCTCCTCATACTCTTTTCTCTCCTCTTTGCTTCCTGTAACTTGGCTCCCTTCAATTCTCAGCTTATTTATTTTCTGCTCCCTCCAGGTATTAGTTTTTCTTCTCTACAACTTGAAATTCCTTTGAATACACTCTGTATTTATATATATACTCACATAAATACACATATATATATAAATATATAATTCCTCCCCTCTCCTTCATATAATATAATATAATCCTTTTAAGAACAAGGACAGTTCTGTCTTTCTTTTTTTCCCTTCTGTATTTCTAGCATCTAGCATATGCCTAATATGCTCAGGGTAATTGTTAGGAATTATTTTGCAAAATCTTGTCCTATTTCACTATCAGTGAGCTTTGGGATGCCCAAGAATCCTAAAAGATAATTTATATTTAAATAGAACTTGATGGTTATTAAACATTTGAAAGAGACTTAAATATTGAAATCAATTTAAATTTTCAAACCACTCTTGTCCTCTTTTGTATTTATAATCTAAAGTGTCTAACATGTTATACTTCCATCCCCTCCAATAGAAACTACTTTTTTTTTTTTGAGACAATTGGAGTTAAGTGACTTGCCCAGGTCACATAGCTAGGAAGTGTTATCTGTCTGAGACCAGATTTGAACACCTCAGGTCCTCCTGACTTCAGGGATAGTGCTCTATCCACTGTGCCACCTAGCTGCCCCCAGAAACTGTACTTTTTTTCATTTGTGTATGCCCAGCAATGTGCACATAGTAGTTATCATATGATCAAGAATTTAGAACCTAAAGAAACTATATGTCTAATTCCCTTGAGCTTCCTCTTTAGCCAATGTAGAGGGCCACAGATAGTGGGGAAACTCTGAGTAAAGTATAAGACCCTTTAGCTCAGAGGAAACCTGCTAACAATATCTGGTTTGGCTCCCCATTTTCCTTTGGTGCCCACCTCCCTTCCTGAGAAATCAAGGAGGGCATGACCACCTGTGTTCTACTTGAAGCAAGAGATATTTATAGCAGACTTAACTATCTATCAATTACAACCATTATATGACATTAAAAGGGGAGGTGAGAACACCAAAGGGAAATGGGGAGCCAAACCAGACATTGTCAGCAGGTTTCCTCTGGGCTGAAGGGTCTTATACCTTGCCCAGAGTTCCCCTACTATCTATGACCCTCTATAAACCAGTCCTATAAACACTTTGTTTCTTCAGGAAGAGAGGGAAGCAGTTGGTTATTTAGGATCATAGAAAATAAGGAAAATAAAGTAGGAAAGGATTAGCAATAAAAGGAAGCAGACCAAGTTAATAACCAGTCCCAATTCCCAAACTGGTATCTGAGTGGTTAGAAATAGCCATGACTCAGAGGACCAAAATAGAGAACAGCAATGGATAACTTAGTATTCTTCAGTTTAGGGAGGTAAGGGTGTTGCTGGTAAGTAACTTCAAAGTAAGTTTGAGAATATGACCTTAGAACAATGCTTCAGGGAGATTATTAGAAACTCTTTTACAAACCCATGCCCTATTTCTATATATTTGAGCTATAGGATTCCCAGGGACCATAAAGGATAATTTACATTTCTATAGAACTTGATATTTACTAAACACTCTCATCTTTATCTCATTTGATCTTCATAGTAAATCTTTGAGGTAGGTAGAAGAGGGGTTGTTATTCCAGTGCTTGGTTTTATTACTGTTGGTCAAAGTTGTTTTATTAATATTTTCATTGTTTAATTTAGAAAACCATTAAAAGTTGACAATTTTTTCAAACAGCAGTATTTTAAGAACATATAAAGTGTACACCATAGATGGGAATAAGGCAGAATTTATAAGTATTTATAATATTTATTACCAGTGTCATGGGGAGACTATAACAGAAGCAACAACAATAATAATATTTGAGGTTAAATTGAATCAATGGTTAAAGGCAATACTAATGTTCTAAGCAAGACACATTGTGCATAAAGCTATCAAAGAGAAAGTTATAGCTTAATATGTTAAGAGATTTATTGGCATCCAGAAGTCAAAACTGAATGGAAAGAATATGTTAAAAAATAATCCAACATATTGCAGAACACATATGCAATACTAATCTTAATGTATGCTTTCAAAACTCCTAAATGTATCATGACAGATTTGGAAGGTATTGTAAGAAAAAAAAAAAAACATAGAATAGTCATAAAACACAGGGTTCACAACTCTAAGGTAGATTTTCAAAATATTAAAATCTTGTCAACAAAAAGAAGAAATAAAATTTATAGCCACACCCCCTCCCCCAATACCCATGGAAATATTTTTGGAATTAGTAGTCATGACTTCAATGAACAATACAAAAAGCTAACAAGAAGTTTATACCATTGGATATGTCTAATGTAAAAGAAAATTATTTACTTCAGAATGGAGCCTAGGAAATGGTTAAGATCTAAGAGTAAAACCAAAAGATTTTCCATGAACGATATCTACATTCTAGCAACATCAATAAAATGTTAACAAAAAAATATAAAATAAATGCAAATTGTGAATATTCTTAGGATGGCAATTCTGGAACAGTTCATCACCAGCATGAATTATAAAAGGCTTATCCTTGAGGATAGAGACCTAGGCAGGTTATCTAAAAAAATGATAGTAACTTTGTATCATCATTGTAGGGTGGAAAAAAATTTAGCATTTACTAAATACCTATGAGTTATGACTTGATGGCTAGAATCATCTACCAAAAGCTCTCTTTCAAGAATTGATAGACAAGAATCACTATACTAAAAACACATACTGCAAAATATCCTAAAGTATTCAAATAAGCCTTACTAGAACCCCCCTCTTCCTTTCCCCTGTTCTTCTCTTCTTTCCTTACTATCTCTTTTCACCCACCCCTTCCATCCTCCCTCAATAGAGATCAATCTTGCATTATCCACAATTGCTCAGATAAAATGACAATCCAAAAAAAAACTCAAGAGGAATGTTTTATTAGATGTTATCACATCAAAAATTCATAATCCCTAAGAAAAATAGAATGAAAAGATTTCAAAATGTGGAGACCTAGCAGAAGAGACTAAAATCAAAATCATGTGTGAACAGGATGAATTACTGTGGATAGGATATCATCTTCATTATCCTGTTGGCTTTTGGAATTGTTTTAAAGATGTTCAATGAGCCTTCAGAAGATAAGCTTACATTTGAATATTTTAATTAAATTAGAATATTATAGTTATATTATACCACATTTGTAGATTGTATATAATATTTTACATAACATTTTAATTACGGTGACATAATTATGTTTATTCAATTAAAAATTATCCACCTATAGCAGAGTAATAACTGTCTCAGTATAGTTTCTATTTGAATTCCATCAAACAAGATGAGAATAAGACAATATTATCAAGCAGGAATCAATAACATTTATTAAGTATAATGTGTCAGACTCTCTGTATTAAGTGCTAGAGATACAAAGACAAAAGCAAAATAGTCCCTACCCAAGAAGGGTATATTCAAATGAATGTATATATATAAAAATGTATCAAAGACACATAATTCAATTATGATAAGGTTTTCATAGTCTCAGGCTTACTAATAAATGTTCCTGCAGTCTATAGGGTATCTCAAGAGATATGTTTGGATATTTTCTTTCTAATTAATAAACTTGCACTTTCTTGTTATTAACTCAACTGCTGGATTAGAGAAACCTTTTCCAACAGTAATTTTTGATATCTTTTAATATATTGATGATTCAATAAGTCTATGAATCAATAAACATTTAAATTATTAAATATACATATATAATTTACTAACAAATAAAATAAGTGATAACATCCATAGATAATTTTAAACAATATTTTGGCCATGATAAAGGTCACAGCCAATGTGACCTCAAGCCCTCTTTATAATAACTAATGATTTCTTTTTACCTCTAGAAACACAATTTAATCATTCAGTTTATTCAAAATAACAATTAAAATTATTTTCAAAAATGCTCTTTTTAAGATAAAGGTGAAAACAGCTTCAGAAAAGATCCTCTGCTTCTTTTGCTTTCTGGCTAGGACAGGAAGTATAGAAATAAATTAGATGGGAGAACAGTTTCAATGATGATGATGGTAAGAGGACAATTTGAAGTTGAAAAATCAGCTCTCCAAATACAGAACAGCTATTTGTTTCAATGCAATAAAACTCCCGGATATGAAAAAAGATCTGGAAGATTTATTGAACTGAAAATACAATATAATAATAGTGAACACTGATATAGCACTTTATGCTTTATAAAATTCTTGAAACATGTTTTCTCAATTAATTCTTATAAGACTGTGAGGTAGGTGCTATTATTTATCCCCATTTTACAGATGAGTAAACTTGGGCTGAGAGGTATGTGATTTGCCCAAGGTCACATAGCTAGTAAGTATCTGAAGCAAGATTGGCTCTTGAGTCTTCCTGATTCAGCACTGTATCTACTCTGCCATTTAATAATATGAAGATGCAGTGTGATACACTTAAAGTGATATGTAATTTTATTGATCAAATGTTCCCTCCTCTAGTATATTGTTACCTATCCATGGCCCTCCAACACATTTCTTCACAAATTCATCACAAGAGGTCCACCTGACATGCTAGAGGTTTTCCTCATTTCCCCTTGATGTTGTGAAGACAATAGTAGAGCACCAGGCTACCTACCTGTTAGCTTTTGCCTTTGCCACATGACTGGTCCATTATCTCTTCTATTATATTTTGATGACATCAGTAAACTCTTATTTTTCTCTGAAGTTCTTCATTGGCTTCTTTGTGAGATTCATTTTCAGTTCGTTAGAGACCACTGTGTTCTTTTTGCTACAAAACAATACCAGCAAAATATTGGTATTAAAAAGATAAGATTTGTTTCTGCAAGAAGCTTGGGGTTATTAAAGATACTTTGCAATTTCCTAAAGGCATTTTTCCTCCTATTTAATTCTAGACCTTATTCATCTATTAATACTATCTATTCCATATACAAAAATGTATAAACATAGTTATACACACATACCTGTATGTATATAAATATATTTGTATATTATACATATATACACATAAATACACACTTATGGGTAAATATTATAGATTGTTGCTGCAACTACATGCCATAATTTGGAGAAATTTGTCATCCACTTGATCTTTTCAATGGCAAAGGTTGGGCCCAACTCTTTCAAGTGGTCTTAGTGGTCATAGAACTTTTCAAAGCACTCTGCATTGCTCAGGGATTTGATACAACCAACGCAATATCCTCTGCAAACAGGAGTATTTCATATCTACAGGGAATCCTCTAAGTTGGGCTCTATACTAAATCTCTATCACAATAGAGAGTACCTTGATAAGCCCTTTATTTCCTTGCTTTATGCTTTGTTTAGGGTCTTTGTATAAAGATATCTTTGTTGTTAGATCTCCCAAGGAATCACTCTGGAGAAGTATACTTGAAACAAGGATACTTATAACAAGGTGTTAACTCAGTGGAATTCATAAGATGATGGTTCTTTAGTATACATATACTTAGTACTTAGCATGGTGATGTAATGGTTCTCTAGTTCACACATATTTAGTATGCCATAATGATGTAATCATACCAAGGTATTTAAGGTCTGAGAAGGACTGAAAATGAGACATTCCATCTTTGACCAGCCCTATGGTGGCTGTCCTCCCTTCATCACTTCTCCACTAAGACCAAGGACTCGAGCTGATCCCTAGAAAGCTAGCCCCAACATTACAATCTTTAATAATTTTGGTATTCATATGAGAAGCATCTTTTTTTTTTTTCCTGAGGCAATTTGGGTTAAGTGACTTGCCCAGGGTCACACAGCTAGGAAGTGTTAAGTGTCTGAGGCCAGAACTCAGGTTCTCCTAACTTTAGAGCTAGTACTCTATCTACTGTGCCACCTAGCTGCTCTGAGAAGCATCTTTTTATAAGTTTATTATAAGATAATCTTTAAAGAGCTATTATGATTTACTGAATCTAAAATCCTTTTTAAAATAATAAACAACAATTATGAGGAAATCTTGTATTCTCTATATCTTTCAGTCAGTTGTAAGATGATAAAGATGTTGTTCCAAGAAGCATATCATTTGCAAAAAACTTTTTAGTCCCTACAAACACAATTACTGAGTATGACCTAAAGGTTTGTAGTGATGTCATCAAGGGTTTTGTTCTAGCAGAAAGGGAGTTTATATATGTTAGTAGTTAGAGGTATTGGTAACCTTTTTTGTTAGTATTAATAAAAAGGCTCATTTCCCCCCAGGTCTTTGATATCTTTCCTTCTGATAACTTGTGAATGGATCCCCTAATGCACTTACAATAGTATTACCACCAGCAAGGAAATCCTTTATATTTATTTGGTTCAATCTGTCAGCTTCTTCTGTCTTTGTCTTCTTTAGTGCTATTTCTGACTCTATAAATACACTCAGGATTAATATGTTTGAGTTCAAGTATGGCGACTCTACTGCCTTCATTAGTGAAAAGTTGTGTTGTTTGTTTTTTGTTTTTTTTTTTAAAGAAAATTTTTTGATGCCAGTTCCAATGATCTTGTGATGAAGAGAGCCATCTATATCCAGAGAGAGGATTGTGGAGAGTGAGGGTAGATCACAACATAACATTCTCACTTTATTTGATGATATTTACTTGCATTTTGTTTTCTTATTTTCTTTCCTCTTTGATCTGATATTTCTTGTGCAGCAAGAGAACTTTATAAATATGTTTACACATATTGGATTTAACATATATTTTAACATGTATAACATATTGGATTGCTTGCCATCTATGCGAGGGGGTGGGGGGAAGAAGGGGAAAATCTGAAACGCAAGGCATGCAAGGGTCAGTGTTGAATAATTATTTATGCATATGTTTTGAAAATAAAAAGCTTTAAAAAAAAAGAAATCTTTGCAGAACTTATGCATTTTTCCTGTTTGTTGTCCTACTTCCATTTTAATCTTCAAATACTCTTGGAATCATGTTACTTAATCAAAGGTCTTGCCAAGCTTACTTTAAACTGGTTTTAAAAAAACAATTTAGATTTATTTAAATCTTACAGCTTCTCTCTGCTTTAATAAGCAATACTACAAATAATCATTCTCACCCTTCTCTGGAAGATTTTACAAATGAGTTTATCTTTTAAATTGGTTTTGCCCACGACCTTGAATTAATCTGATATTATGGAGTAAACACCCAATTTCTACCACCTCCCCAACAAAAAATATTCTATTTCCATTTAAAAATATTCTAAAATAAACATATTATCCTAGACCAGGAAGACAATAGTATAGTTGTATTCTGTTCTTGCTCAAGGGGGACCCCAAAAATGTGGGTCAGGGTCACAAGTTGTCTCAAAAGGATTTGCAGGCTTAGACCCATCTCCAAGTTAAGGGGTAAAGTTTATTATAATTGTAATGCCAATTAAAGTGAGCTAAATTCCCCCCAAATTGCAAAGAACTAGGAGTAGGAAAAAAATTTTATAGGGAAAACCAAGTGCTTCAGGTCAGTGATATGCTAATTTGTGGCTTAGAAGTGGAGTTGAGGAGTAATCTGGTTCTGACTTTGTGTGCAATAGCAGCCCATAGTTTTCTGGGCAAAGCTCAGGAGAAGAGGTGGGGAGGGGACCTTTCAGAGGTATATTTTTGGGCCTGGAACATCACTAGCTTGAGTGGTAGGCACCCAATTTTGTTTTGTGCCTGACTTTAAGTATCACATTGTTGTTGCTCCACTAGTTTCAGACGGTTATTGCTACATCTTTCCTAAGGGCTGCACCACATCATTTTGATTAGAGGACATCTGGAATGCCTACTGCATTCAGTTGAGTGCCATATTTTAGGAAGAAAATTGATAAACTGAAGTCTATTAAGAAACTAGGATGGATCCTATTAAGCACCTACTATGTACTAAGCTTGGTGCTAAGTGCTAGGGATATAAAAAGAGATAAAAGACAGTCCCTGCTCTCAAGGAGCTTACAATCTTATGGGAGAGACTCTATGCAAACAAGCAAATACAAGTGAACTATGTTCAGGAAAAATAGGATATAATTTAAAAAAGAAGGCACTGCAATTAAGAGGGGTTGTTGCCATAGTCTAGGAGTCAAGAGGATCTGAATTCAAATTTGACTTCAGAGCTCTGTGAGACTAGGCAAGTCATTTAATCCCAGTTGCCTCCAAAAAAATTGTTTTAAAAGAGGATTTGGGAAGAAGAGTTGGTGAGATTTGAATTGGGATGTGAAAACCTTCGAGGTAATAGCATATAAGGACTGATTGAGGAAACTGGGGGTGTTCATCTTGGAGAAAAGATAATTTAGAACAGAATGATAACTGTTTTTAGGTTTTGAAAAACTGTCAGGTAGAAAAGGGAATAATCTTTTTTTTTTCTTCCTGATTCTAGAACTAGGAGCAATGGATAGAAATGGATAGAAACTTCAGAAATGTAGGTGTGGGTTTGTTGTACAATAAGAGAATGGAATGCTTCAGAAAGTCGTAGCTAGAAGAGGAATTTTAATCAATAACTTTAAGCTACCCATTCCTTTCCAATTGTCTTACACAAATGTAGGCTGAATTCCTTTGTCTAGTTAACTTATCTAAAAGAGCATACTCTACTTCTTCCAATCAAGATCACTAGAGGGTCAACTAGGCTCCTCCCTGGCTCCTCCCAGGCTTTCCAACCTGGCACTTGCCCAACTCCTCCCCAATCTTCCTTACTCCCTAGACCTGCCCTTGCTTTTTTCTCCTGTGAAGAATGTTGCTAAATCCTATAGAATTCTTTCTTGCTTAGTCAAATGTGGTCGAGCCCATGAGCTATTTCGTGTAATAAATGGCAACCTTTGTGACCTGTGATAAATGTCTTGCATGATTATTTCATATCTCTTGAACCATTATTCTGAAATTACCCTCTCCCACCTAATAACTTGGAAACTCCTCTAAAATCATCACTTCAGAAGTGAGTAGTAGTAGGCTTCCCCTCACTAAAGAGCATCAAACAAAGTAATAATTAGGCTCTAACCGAGCTATAACCAGTAAGGAGTGTGGAGGATATGCTTCCTTTCTGAAGAGATCATCATGCTCCTCTCATGCCTTGTAGTCTAGGTCATACATGGCATGATCATTTCCTGATCACTATCCTCAGGGCCTTCTTGATGATAGTGATGTCATTCTCTTTGGGCCCAACCCCTGGGGGTGGGACAAGAAGGGGAGAGGGAGAAGGAAGGAAATAAATTCTCGGGATACAGACTGTCTTCTCAAAACAAGTGTGTATGAGTGTGCTTTCCTCCTTTCTCAAATGAACCATTTGTATGAATTCCTAATTATGTTTCCATCTTTAAGGAACAGCTTTGTGGCTACTTGTCAGGTATACTGGGAAAAGGATAATTGTTCAGATATGGATGAGACTATATGACCACTGATGGTCCGTCCTTTCAGCTCTAATTCAGAAGCTCTGTGAAGCGGAAGTTTTCACTTGTTAAGTCAGAACAGAGATGCAGACAACATCAACAGCGTAACCCTAGTGGCACAAGTCTAGCTGACACTCTCAGATAAAGACTAGCAGGTGTATTTTAGTTCATGATGTCTAATATACTTTTTGTAGTTATTCCATGGGACCGTTGTTATGTTTGGCTATGCTCAAGACCTGGAGGCTATGGAGACAATGACTGGTTGATAGGAAGAATAACTAAACAATGAAAGCAGGAAGTTTCAGAGTCTTCCAAAGAAAAGTTCATTTCTCCTCAGCAGCAGGAGGTGGTTTTTCAGTTCTCCCAACATATGCCACAGAAATTTAAGGGCATTTTATCTTTTGGATAAACTCCTTAGCTAAGTTCATCCTAAGGGTCCCAGATCTCAAGAAGTTCATTTGGAAGTTTGTGTAAGAGAGCTTAGCTGTTGGGCCTAGTGGTCCTACCAGTGCAGCTGTGAGGCAAAACTTATCTTCTATAGAATCATTTCCATTGAGAGAACAATGTCCATTTCTAGTGTTGAATCACTGACAGAGCCAAGGACTTTGATGGAGAGAGCTTTCTGATCTGGATTTTTAGTAGCTATGGCTGTGGAGACAATTAACAGGTTTCTATGGGGAGTGCTCCCCTGCATAATGGCTGAGGAGATCTGGCTAGAAGCTTGGTCAATGGCCAGAGACAAGGGTGTTAACTGTCTGAGGGGCTTTGGGGCATAAGATACTGAGGCTAGCTCCACTGAGAACAAAGAAAACGGTGGCTGTAGTTGGGTGATGATTTGGCCTGCTTGGCACATACCTCCTGTTTCTCCCAAAGGGCAGGTTGCTGCCTCTGCTAAGTAGATCTTCCTGCTTGGGGCATTTAGTTGGTTTTTGATGTTAGTGAGAGCAAGAATTTCAGTTAATTTCCGTAGGAGTTGTTCCTCTGGACCAGTGGAGGGAAATTGCTCCTATTCTCCAGGCCTGTTTCCTCATCAGTAAAACAAAGGGCCTAAATGGAATTATTTTGAATCAATCAACTAACAAGATCTTATTAAATAAGCACTGTGTTAAATCCTAGGATACAAGGAAAGGCAAAAACTCAAAGGGAGACAACATGAAAATAACTAGATACATTCAGTTAAAGTATAATATATTCTGCTCCACTCTTTACTCTGTGTGGATCTCTCTGCTTCAGACCTTTACCTTTCTGAAGCCAGGTGTCTCAGCTTGTCTGCTAGCCAACCCCTGAGATTAGTCATCTCAATTTGCCTTTTCCCTGCCTCCTTTCTGAAGCAGTCGCTTCCTTCACAACCAGCCTCCTGTCTCAGGGACACATGGCCTCCTTGGCAGCCAACCTTGTGCTTCAGGGACAAGCTGCCTCCTTTGCCATGGGCCCTTGCCATGGACTCCACCTTCCAGATCTGCCACATCTTTTCCCCTGAGGCTAAGGCTACTGTCACCCGCCTCACCTGTGGGCCTCTTATTCCTACTTGTTCCTAGTTTTTTATTTTAGCCAAGATGATCTCACCCTCCCTGGGGGTGTAGGGCTTTTCTCAAAATATGGCAAAGGAAAACCTCAGGGGCCCAGTCTTCTTCAGGTTGTGTGGAAATCTGCCCAAGATGAGAGAGGCTGTACCCTGGATACCAAAGAGTGTGTTCAGACTCCGAAGAAGGGCCTATGCCAGGCTTTAATGGAGCTGCATGATCTGGACTCTAGTCAAGGGGGCCCACATCTCTGAGACATCTACTCTGTGCCACATGTGAAGGAGCCCCCAGGCTGGGTAGACCCCTGTTTAATAGTTTCAGTCTGATACCTGGCTAGTATTTAGGCCTTTCTCTATGACTCGAGTCATTCTGATGCTTTGGCTTTTCCCCCAAATGTGAAACTAAGTGTTAACAATAAAACTTGCTTGTGGAGGATGGGGAGTGGGGAGGAACAGAGACAGAGAAAAAGACAGACAGAGACAGAGACAGGAGACAGAGCAAAAGAGAGAGACAGAGATGGAGAAAGAGAGAGACAGAAACAGACACACAGAGACAGAGATAGATAGATACACATACACAGAGTCTTGTGGAAGATAGTATTTGAATTGTCTTGAAAGAAGCTAAATCAGGCTTACAATTTAGGAAAATCATTTTGACAATTATATGGAAGGTAGATTAGAATGGGAAGAGACTTGAGGCCATAATTATGAGGTCCTGGGTTTTGAGGTGAGGTTTGCAGAGAAAGCCTGATAAAATTACTTCCTGAAGTAAGCAGATAAGGATATTGATGGGGCTTAGTGTAACCACCAACACTGTGGAAAGTTGTGGGTAGCCTCCCTTTGCTGCGTCCAGCCAGAAATCCAATTTATGCCAAACTCCTGAGGTTAAATTTCCCCTATAAATCTGACTATGGCCCATGCCATCTTTGCTGAATCCCTTTTGGAGTTACAGTCCACCATGCTACTCTGCCTCGTTGTATCTTTCTTCTCTTGTCCCTCCTCCCCCTTCCCCCATGCCTCATGGTGTCTTTCTCCTTCTTATAGCTAAGTAACTGTTTTAGGATACTAAACTCCTTTATGGATTTAGCCTTCCAGTTAAGGGCATGCTCCTTCTTCATGGAGTATTCCCTTTCTCCTAGTTAATTATGAGTGCCACTAGGGAACTTGTCTTTTCCATTGTTAATTGTTAAAAACTACTTTGGCATCTAAATATATGCTCTCTTAACTCTTATTTCTTATTTCCCACTCCTGGTATCAATTGTATCTCTTCATTTTGTCTATAACTTTTCCTAAATAAACCTGCCCTTTGCCTGAGAGAATTGCCATTGTGATTTTTGGTACCTATCTCATCATTTAGTGCTAAATTCCAAACACATTATTTGGAACTAGGAATTGCTACCCTGAACATATCAATGAGAGCAATTAAGAGGCAATTGCAGTACTTCAAATGAAAAGTGATAAAGCCCCAAAACAGAGAGGTGGCTGTGCATGAAGAGAGGGATATAGGAAGGATCACCTTGGGGTGATCCCTGAACCTCTTTCAGTTCCCAAATAGTGTCTCCAATCCCCCAAGTCTTGTGCATAGGCTTAAAAAAAAAAAGAAAACCAAACTGTACAACCTATCAAGTATAAGAAAAAGGAGTTCCATTAAATGGCTGTCCATTTGAAAATGATCAGGGAGTTTTAGTGGATTATAAATTCACTAAAATCAATAGAATATATGGCAGAAGAAAATTTAAAAAGCCTGTGATCTTAGTTTATGTTAAGGTTTAGAGAGATGATAATCCTATTGTACCCTGCACTGATCACTGTCTAGTGTAGTATTGTCAGTTAATTCTGGTCCTACTTTCTGCCAAGCATTGTGCTAAGAGCTGAAATACACAGAAAGGTCTCAAGAAGATCACAGACTAATGGGGGAAACAACATGCAAACAACTATGTACAAACAAGAGATAAGTAGAATAAATTGGAAATACTCATTTATTCTGTATGACATACTAGAAGAAGGACCTTGCTAAGCTCAAGAGAGTTCAGAAGAGGGAAACCAGGATAGCAAATGGCCTTAAATTAATATGATATGAAGTGTATACTTATTGTGTATCTAATTTATATTTTAATGTATTTAACATCTACTGGTCATCCTGCCATCTGGGAGAGGGGGTGGGGGGTAAGAGGTGAAAAATTGGAACAAGAGGTTTGGCAATTGTTAACGCTGTAAAGTTACCCATGCATATAACCTGTAAATAAAAGGCTATTAAAGAAAAAAAAAATATGATATGAAGACTGTTTGAAAGAATTGCACAGACTTCCTGTGTCCAGGAAGTTTTAGCGGCTTTTCATTGCTACCACAATGATAAAATGCAGCGTTCTGTTTGGACTTTTAAATCCTTTTCAATCTTTAATTGAACTTTCCAGCATTCCATGATAGCCATGATGCTTTTTCACATGTTACATTCTGACCAGTCTAGGAGGCTTGTTTTTTTCTTACACAACAATACTCTTTTTTTCTTCATCTGGACCTCTTGAAACCTCTTTTGGCTTAGCCAAAGAAAAAGAGATATGGGTTATATGATAGAAGTCCCATCGTGTGAGATGTCACCATCAAGTTGTTTGGAGGAGTGAGGAAAAGGGAGCTGACTTCGTTTCCCATCTCATTAGGAATTTTGGTCAATTGGGCAGACACTGGCCAATAAACGGAACTATTTCCAACATCCTAGAATATGTTTTGCTGAGACACTCAAACCTCATTCCCTTCTCTCTTTTCCCATTGGTACCATTCCAATATACCCTCTATACTTGCCCAAACTATGTTGTTAATTGTTGCTCAGGCATATCCTACTCTTCACTTGGGATTTTCTTGGCAGATACTGGAGTGAATTGGTCTTTCCTTCAGTGTGACGTGTCCAGGCGCACACAGCCAATGTATGTCTGAGGTGGATTTACATTCATGAAGATGAGACTTCCTGTGTCCAGGCCTGGCACCTGGTTGCCCAGAGCAAATTATCCAAACTATTGCAGTCATCTTATCTATCTTTCTCTTCCAATCCATTCTTCATAACTCTGTCAGAATAATCTTTCTTATTTTCAGATCTGTTCATGCTACTTTTCTATTCAACAATCTTCAGTGGCTCCTGATGTACCTAGGATAAAATCAAACAACCCAGCTTGGCATTTAAACCCTTCACTATCTGACTCCTCCGAACCTATTCAGTCAATTCTAGTGGCTCCCTATGATCTCTAGCATCTCCCCTAACTGCTGGTCCATCCTTCACAAGGTAATTATATCTTACATTTATTTTACATTTATTCTACATATGTTTATCCTGTATATCATTTTGTATGTATACATTGTCTCTTTGACATAACATGAGCTCCTCAAAGCAAGGAATATTTTGCTTTTTGTATTTGTATCCATAGCAAGTAGCAAAGTGTCTGGCACATAGTAAGTGCTTAATAAATGCTTGCTGATTGGTAGATAAGTGCAAAAAATGTTTGCTCTCTGTCCCTTTTGTATTAAATCTTCATTGCCTTTGGCTTATTTTTCTTTTCATATTTCTGGAGTCAATAGGCATACTGTTCTTATTCTGTTGACATCATTTGTTGTCACTTCATCTAAGGCTTTCCATATTTCCTTATGTTCTTCATATTTATTGTCTGGGTACTTCCAGCATTCTAATTCATTAACATCCTAATATCCTATCATTAGGCTTCCAGGTTGACTGTGACTGACCATGTTACTCTCCATGTCTAGAAGTTTTAGTGGTTCTTCATTGCTACCACAATGATAAAATGCATTCTGTTTGGACTTTTAAATCTTTTTCAATCTTTAATTAAACTTTCCAGCATTCCATGATAGCCATGATGCTTTTTCACAAGTTACATTCTGACCAATCTAGGAGGCTTGTTTTTTTCTTACACAACAATACTCTTTTTTCTTCATCTGGACCGCTTGAAACCCCTTTCCTGCTTATTCCAATTGTTTATACCCCCTAAAATTTCTTTATGGTTATTTTTGTATCTCTTATATTTATTTACCTAAGTGTATACTGTAGCTTTCAGTAGAACATTGTTTCTGTCTTTTTATTCATATCTCTACTTCCTAGCTCAGTGTTTGACATATAGTAGGTGATTAATAAATGCTTATTGACTGGTTGACTGATTAAGGGCACAAACTGTCTGTTTTTTGTTCCCCTCCCCAACATCCCTCCCTTCTGCCATGCCTAGCATAGACTCAAGAACATAGAAGATATTTGATTAATGTTTGCTAAATGAAATAGATTTTTTTTTTACTATTATGAATAAAAGAGAACATTTTCCAACAGATATGTCTTTTTCTCTCCTTTTTCATAAGGTCTTTGGGATAAAATCCTAACAATGGAATTGTTGTAACAAATGGTATGACCATTTTTGCGAAGGGAAAGGGAATAACCATTTCTACAGCACCTATTATATTCCAAGTGCTGCACTAAATGTTTTTTTAATGAGAAACCAAACTGATCAGAATATTTTGTAAATTACAAAATAAGAATACAACTTTATTTTTAAAATTTATTACTTTTTGACATTTACTTTTATAAGATTTTGATTTCTATTTTTGTCTTCTCTTCTCTCCCCTCTCCCTAAGACAAACTATCTACTACAAGTTATGTAGTGTATTAAATACTTTTTATGAATAGCATCTCATTTGATCCTTATAGTAACCCTATATGGTAGGTGCTGTTATTAACCCCATCTTACAGTTGGGGATCTGACTTGCCCAGGGATTTCATAGCTAATAAATGTCTGAGGCTGGATTTGGATTCCATCCTGACCTGGGAAATGGTGGCTACAGCTGGCTGGGAGACTTGTTGGTTAAATCTTCAAAGATACCCAGACTAGCAGTTAGGAAAATTGCTTTACTCTTTTTAAATAGTGGCCTTTTCTAATTCCTAATTCCCTCAGATCTATGTGCTCCTCCCCTAATCCCAGTGACATTGTTTTGTTTTTTATTTGCTTCTCTGTGTACCTGCTGTTTGTCCCAGTAAAATGTAAGTTTCTGGAAGGTAAAGACTGCTTTCTTTTTTGTCCTTGTATCTTCAGCACCAAGCACAATGCCTGGGACATAGCAGGCACTTAATAAATGTTTATTGACTGTCTGACATTTTGCAAGCCCTTAATAAAGGTCTGTTAAACTGTAATGGAAACGAGACCACATTCCCAAATTATAGTGTATCATGCTTTTTATTTGTCTTCCGCATTTTTAAGATGTAGGTGGAGATCAAGGTGAGAGTTTGTTTTTTTCCCTTCATTCTCCTGGCGGTTTACAACTGACTTTTAGCCAAATGGACAGGGAGGCAGGAGGCAAGAGGCAGCTTTTCAGTTCCAAAGCAAGTGCACAGGAAATTGGCAGCTGCCCATAGGTTCAGAGGTTGAGAGGAGGAACCACTGGTCTGAGTCAGCCCCCATGGGGCATCTGGTGTTTGTAACTGGCATCTCATACTGTCATCTAGAAAGAGAGACAGGTTAGATGTCATAGTAGGATATTTCAAACACAACATCTCCATTCAATCATGTTAAACCACCAAAATGCCTCAGGGGAATTCAGATTCAGAAAACTGAACATGAGATGAAAGGAGGGAGGGAGAAACCTTGGAGGGATTGACTGAAAATAGATCATGATTTCTGAAGTTCCATGCTTAAACCAAAAGTTTATGAATTTCCCTCCAGCACTTTAAACAGCCCTCCTCCCGGAAAAGGCTAAAGCCTCCCTTAGTTGCTTGTCTAGGGAATGGCAGATTCTTTATTTCCAGTAAATCTCTCTATTTGTGCTTGGCTCAATGAGAAGGACAGGGACAATCTAACAGGAATAAAAAGTTTTACAGTCTTATAATTGTTAAATAATAGCCATGCAAAGTCTTTCTCTTTATTGTTAGAATAATTCTTTCATTAACAACTAACTGTAATCTTCATGATCTTAACAGCAATCTCCAAACTTTTGGGAGTAATTAGACTGAGGATGGTTACCTGCTGATTTGTGTCATCACTGAGAACAGAACAGCAAAAATATTGGGCTTGAAACTGGAGGAGGAAGAATTAGGACAAATATGGCTGCAGTGTGCTATGGGTTGAAGCCAAGGGTTGGCAACCTTTCAAAATAACATGCCAAAGTTCTGCCCCCTTTTCCTGCAGCATGTGGGGGTGGGGATGATGGTGATTACATGTTAAATTAGGCAAGGTTGAACTTCAGGATCAACTCTTGTGTTGGACATCTTTTGCAAATAATGAGGAGGTAGATACAGTAGCAGCAATTAGTCCACTGAAAACTACCTTATTCTTTTTGGAACATGTGCCAAAACTTCCAGTTCCAAGTCTAGGTGTTGAGACCACTTAAATCAAAGCTGCTTAAACTATGGGTTGCAGCCCCATATAAGGTCATGCAACTGAATGTGGAGGTTGCGATATGATTTTTTATCAGTAAATGTTTGATTTGCATTTCTATTTTACATACCGACATACTCAAAGCCAAGTAAAAATTTCTCAAATGAAAAGGGGTTCCAAATGGAAAAAGTCTGAGAAGCCCTGATCTAAATGATTGGACCCTACCAGGATTTTACAACTAGATGTGTGATTTAATTATTGTAGAGTTCTCTACTTTGGTAGAACTTCTATTGGTGCATGTGTGCACCTTCTCTGAAAATAAGTTTTATCGAATTGCCTGAGGGTACTGAAAAGTTAAGTGATTTGGTTAGGGTCCCAGTGTCAGGGATGTGTCAATGACAGAATTTGAACCTAGTTCATCCAAAGCCTGAGGACACCAGTCACACCCAACCTGATGAATTAAGGGATATTATTTTGCAAAGGGCCCTTGCCCTTCAGGAAGATCACTGCCAGGGTTTTAGGAACCCCTCAGCCCCTGGTTTCAAACTCAGTCTCTGTCCATTTGAGTGCACTGCTTTCCTCTTTCTTGACCCAGGAACCAAACCTGCCAGAACCTCAAAGTTAGATGGGTTTTGTCCAAGAAGGAATAGAGGCTCCAGGAATCCCAGGATTACCGCTGGGGAGAGAACAAGGACTCAGCTTCCCTTCGTTTATCGAAAGGTTCAAAAAACCATTTTGTTCATTACAAATGAAGAGGAGATATGATTTTAAATGCCACACTTTGGCTGGATGTGCTGGGCAGACCAGGGCCCCAATGATCAGTCATACCAAATAAAACATATGATTTGGGAGCTATTTGAAGGCAGGCAAGCTGAAAACATTGTGCACCAAAGGGCGGCCAGCAGAGGCCTGCACGCATCTCAATCACTTCTCCCTCCCTCCCTGGGTGAGTATGTTGATTCCTATTTAGGGCAATTTCCCTTCCTGTAGCACCACAGAAGTGAGTGGGCACAGGCTTTGCCTGGAAGAGTGATTTCCCATCTTAATGATTTCCAGTTAAGGAGCAGCATACAGAAAGGCCAACGTGAAGGGCTTGTTGAGGTTGGGTCTCTGCAGCAAATTGGTCCTAGCCCATTGATATTCAAGTCCTGGCTTCTGGGAAGAAACACCTTAGATGCACATCCCCTGCCCGGTCTCTCTTTCTACTAGCTTATAATGTCAGGAAAGTGGGGGAAGGGAGAGCAGATCAACCCATCTTTAGGGTCAGTGTCAGTGGCAAACCTAAGACGTTCTCTGGAAGGCTCATTCATCAATCCAGCCTAGAAGGAGCCTCCTAATTGGTCTGTTTTGTCTCTCCTTGTCTCCAGCTCATCTTCTACACATCTGCCAAATGGATTATTTTGAAGGTGTCATTAGACTACCTCATTAATCAATAAACCCTAATGTTCCCTCCCTCCTAGGTAAAGTCCTATATAAGCATCTCTATGTTACTTCTCAGCCCTTCACAACCTTGCTCGTATAACCTATTATATATACATGTATGTACATACATATATGTATATATAAAACCTTATTATATATTATTCCCCTTTCTGCCATCTTACCAGAGGACTTTCTATCATTCCTTACATTCTCTGGGTCTTCATATCTGGCCTGCATTCCCACCTCTTCTCTGCTTCTTGGAATCCCTTCAAATTCCTTAGTTTCCTTCAAAACTGCTCAAGCAACACCTTCTACACAAAGAGTTTCCTGTTTATAACAGCTACCATCAATATAACACTTTAAGGCTGACAAAGCCTTACATCCATTTTAGGCATTTAATTCCACCAACAATCCTTCGAGATAGAAGCTATCTATTATCTCCATTTCACAGATAAGAAAACTGAGATAAGTCATTTGCCCAGTCACACAGCTAGAAAAGTGAATGAGGTCCTACAGTCAGTCTTTCCAAAGTGGGAGTTCTTAAATCAGGGTGTGTATGTATGTGTATGATGGATTCCTTTAGCAGGCTGGTGAAGGATATGGACACTTTTTCACTATAATGTTTTAAATGCATAAAATAAAATATATAGTATCACCAAATTAATTAATTATATTATATTGAAATCTCTCTCTCTCTCTATTTCTGTCTCTTTGTCTCTGTCTCTCTCACTCTTTTCCTCTCTGTACCCATGGTTAAGGATCCCTGCACTAAAGTCATCTTCTTGCTCCTAGTGCCCTCCTCACCCAATTTACCTTGTATTCACTCCATTTGTATGTATGTCTATGTTGTCTTCTCTGATGGAATATAATCTGCTAGAGGACAGGGAGTTTTATTTTTTATATCTCAGAACCTAGCCTACACCACACCAGTAGTGGTTAGTAGTAGATGACACACCACAGTAGGAATGAGGCCCTGGGTCATTAGATAAGATGGGCAGAAAAACGTCTGAAATATTGATAAGTTTGCTAAAAGGCAATAGGGAAGGGCACTGATAGGGATCAGCTCAACTTTATAGCCCTATCCTATCATGTGGAGGTCTTGAATAACCCCACCTTACCATATCTAATCAGAAAACCAAGTTATATCAAAACCTTGAGGTTAAATTTCCTCTATAAATCTATCCATGACCTATTCTATCTCTGCTGAATCCCTTTTGGATTAGCCCACCAAAGCATTTTGCCCTGTGGTGTCTTTTTTCCCCATATCTTTCCCCGTGCTTCTGGTGTCTTTCTTTTTCCTAAAGCTAACTACTTCATTTAAGGAACTAAACTCCTCTATGGATTTAGCCTGCCCAGTTAATGGCATACTCCCATCTCATGGAATATTCCCTTTCTCCAGATTAATTGTGAGTTCCACACAGGAACTTGTCTTTTTCATTATTAATTGTTAAAAGCCTTTTCCTTGCTGACTATATACTCTCTCAAATCTGTTTCATACTTACCACTTGCCTGGTGCCTATTCAATTATTTTGTCTGTAACCTCTTCTCATAAACAAATATATATATATATATATATATATATATATATATGCATATATATGTATATATATGTATGTATTTAAATTAAAGCTTTTTATTTTTCAAGACATATGCATGGACAATTTTCAACATTAGCCTCTGCAAAACTCTGTGTTCCAATTCCCCCCCTTCCCCCATGGCTTCCCCTAGGTGGCAAGTAGTGCAATATATGTTAAACATGGTAGAAATATATATTAAATCCAATATATAGATACATATTTATACAATTATCGTGCCACACAAGAAAAAAGAGAAACAAAATAAAATGCCAGCAAACAACAAAAAGAGTGAAAATGCTCTGTTGTGAACCACACTCAGTTCCCACAGTCCTATCTCTGGGTGTAGATGACAAACCTATCTTTTGCCAAAGAGAAAGACCATTGTGAATTTGTCACATGTCTGAACCCCAACATTTGGTACCAAACCCCAGTATTTGGTGTCAGTTGCTCTCCTAAATCTTATCATTTAGTGAGCTGAACCTCAATCTAATCAGTATTTATTAATAGTTGTTGATAATAGTATAAATTGTAAATGTTATAGGAGTTAGGGGATTAAAGATCACTATAAACTGGAGGTGGGTAGGAAAGATTTAGAAATGGAGTCTAAAGGAATTTAGAGGAGCAACAAAAGGTTTTTGGAGAGAAGGGAGCAAAACTTACAAACACAAAGGAATAAAAATAGTCAGGGGGCAGAAATGTATTAGGAAATGTTTAATAACTTGCTTTCAACACATTACTTTTAAATTTAATTTGCATTATTATAATTTATTTCACCACTTTCTTAAGTCTAGGCAATCAACCAAACAATAAGTAAAGCCTAGATTTGGAGAATCCAATGTATAAATGTTTAACAGTTTAACAGTTGGTTCTACAGAGAGAGTATGAATTTCTCCTGGGCACTATGGCATGAAGTACGGAGTGCAAAAAACAATGGACAGGTTCTTTGTGAAGTGTTCTGTATGGAAAACAATGAGACATAAGGTTAGGTAGGGTTTTGACCAGATTATATGAAGGATGAGTAAGGTCATCTTGATTCTAAAAGAAGACTATTTCCAGGACATGCTATCTCAAGATAATGGTCACATCAACAGGCATTTATTAATAGTTTATTATGTCCCAGAGTTAGAAATGTGAATTTAAGCAAAAAAGAAAGTCCACATCCTCCTGAAATTCATATTCTAATTAAAATGTCTAATTAAAATGTCACACAAAAATGGAGATTGCAGGAGGTAAGGATTAGGGTCACATGATCAAGGGGGAGGTGTACTTCACTCTGCCCATGAGATATGGGCTGGAATTAGTCAATAGTTTCTGAAAATTTGGTGTAAAGCAGAACTCTTGCGAACTGAATGCCATCTGACCATTTTTTCTTTACACAGCCATTTTAGAAATGTTCTTTGTTTCTGATTCCTCCAGTGACAAAGCTTCTTAAAATTGTGATTTAAAAATTTTTTTTCAACAACCATGTATTTCAACAACAACAATAACCATATAGTTAATTTTCTTTTACTAACACTTACATACCCATGGCCTTTCACGTAACAGGTGTTCAAAAGATGTTTACTGAAGGATTGAATGAAACAATAACTTTTGTTTAATTCATTTTGACAAATATATTTATTAAGACCCTTTCCCAAGTCTGGAATGGTATCCTTGAACCTCTGTCTCTTGGAATTCTTTGCTTCCTTTAAGACTCTGCTCAGTTGCTGCTTACTGCAGAAAGCCTTCCTCTGTGTCTTCTCCCCTTTCTCATTTCACTTCTGTCCTCCATCCACCCAAGGTCCACCTTTCTTCCCCTCTTAAACTACCCTTCATCTACTCTGTATTAAGTTGGTATGGATGGATCTTTCTCATTAAGCTCCTTAAGCACAAAGGGCATGATTTTCCCCTTCTTTGAATCCTTATCTTTGGCACACTATTAATTGATTGATTGGATGATGGGTATAGTGAAAAATATCCTTGAATTTAGAATCAGGGAACCTGAGTTTAAATCATGTTTGGCTCTTCTATGTGATTTTGAGTAAGTTCCTTACTATTTCTGGGGCTCAGCTTCTTCTGTAAAAAAGAAAAAAGTTACCCTGGTCTCTAAGGTCCCTTTCAAAAGACTTTGAATGAATGAAAACCACTGAACCAGGCAGAGGAATCTTTGGTAAACTGAAGAATCCTTTTAAATGTAAATCATTGTTCTCTGGCACATGGAGTTCCCTAGGAAGAAATATAGTTTCCTTGCTGATTTAATCAGGAAGGTAGATTCTGCCTCCTGGGTCTTAGCTTTAGGGGACAGCTTGGTCATGTCTCCTCCCTCTTCATCATTCATCAGTGCTAGTCCTCTCTCCCAGGTTGCAGAGGGGAACAATCTGCTCCTACAAGACAACCACCCAAGAAGCCCTGTTGGGGGGAGGCTGCAGCAAAGGGTACCTGAAGAACACAACAATAGAACAAAAGTTTTCTGTTAGTTGAGAGGAAATGAGAGAGGAAAAGCGAGGAAATTGGGTAGCTGTGGAGTGGACTCCCTAGGGCTGTGTTGTAGTTCACATATCTGTTGGGAAAGACCAGCTCTGGGCAACAACCTAACCCTCCCTAGAATAGCAGCCTAGCCTCTGCTTGCACTCTCATTTCTTCTGACAGTATCCAGATGGGGGCCTGAAAATCATATCATGGAGGGATAGAAAGGATGTTGGAAATCATTCTAGTCCTACCTGAAAGAATGAAGATGAGTATCTTCAAAATACAGATGAAGAAACTGAGGCTCAGAGAAATTGTTATATAAGTTTTAACATATTTTCTGACTCCAAATAAAGTGTACTTTATACATTTTAGTTACCCTACAGAACAACTAACCTGTAGGGTCTACTACTCTTTTGAAGGAACAAAGGGGACACAACTAATTTGCATTAAGTAGGAGGTTGGACTTTCAAAGCTTCTTAAACTGTGGTTTGTAGTTGGCAAAGAAAGCCTGAAGTACTGATAAGATTACTCCATAAAGGTGCAGAGAAGGGTGAATTGTTACCAAACTCCAACATTTGGTGCCAATTGTTCTCAAACCTAAAAATTGCTGACATCTATCTCATCATTTAGTGATTATACCCAAAGTCATCATTGTGGGGTCACATTACTGAATGGGAGAGTTTAGAAATTGTGATTTATTATTAGTAAATGTTTGATTTGTATACTTTTTTATATAACCATGTATCCAGTAATAATTTCTTGGGCAAAAAGAGGTCATGAATGGAAAAAGTTTAAGAAGTCTAGACTAGAAGATCATTAAGTCACTTTTTATTTCTAAGATGAAAGAAAAAAGAAAAAGAGAAACAAACCCTCTGCAATAAGTATGCATAATCAAACAAATTCAATCCCAAATTGGGCTTATCTAAAACTACTCTCATTCTTCATATCTAATTCTCTGTCAGGAAGTGGGCAGCATTTTAAGTTACTGGCCCTCTGGAATCATGGTTAATCACCTGACAGATCAGAGTTCTTATGTGTTTCAGAATTGTAGTTTAAATTGTTCTGTTTATGCTCTTTGGGTTTTATCAGCTTAAAGTGAGGTTCAGTGACAACTGCTTCTACCACCCCATTCTTGTTGTATACATTTTTATTTGTACCCCTTGATTATGTGAGATATATGCCCTGACATCACTTTCCTTTTTTTCCCTAGTGTTTTCTTTTTCCCTTTTCTTTTCCTTTATTCTTGTAAGATCATCACAGCATTACAAAAAACAGTCCTGGGCTCTCCATCTTATTTAACTTCCTTTATGACATCTGGTGGCATAATATTTCTCAGGTGTGCTTGCATCATCCCTCTTTCTCATTAAAAAGTAACCACTTCATCCTTATAAATCTTTTCTGATTGCTGATTTTTTGTTGTCTTCTTATATTTCTCTTTGCTTCCATGTTTGTATTTCAAATTTTCTACTTAGCTATAATCTTTTCAATAGGAATCCTTGGAATTCTCTATTCCATTAATTATCCATTTCTTCCTGACTATAGAATTATATTCATTTTGCTTTTAAGTTATTCTTCATTATAAATCTCTTTTACAGGGAGTTCCTGCATGCAGTATCAGTTAATTTCTACCAGGAAGGAGACAGTTCAGCTTCAGAGTTATCCTTCAGCCAAACTATAAAATGAGAACATTTGTTTTCTGGGTCTCTAGCCTTCTTATCCTTATTGAACATCTAATCTATACTGACTTAGGTAATGTTCTGCTATGAAGATTATAGATTTGGGTACAACAAGGTTCCCATCTTGACAAAGGGTGAGTGGAATAAGTAAACAAATAATTCCAAGATAAGCCCAAGTAACTATAGTACCAATAAAGTTTATAAAAAATGAGCATTGGATGAGCAGTGATTGGGGTTAAATTCTTCCATTAACATTCTATGTGGTGGTGCAAAGATGGAGAAGAATTGCTTGAAATCAGATTCTTTCCATGGGCCTCAGTTTCCTCATCTGTAAATTGAGGGAAGTGAACTACATAACTGGTAGTGAAGTGGAAAGAATATTAGATTTATTATTATACTATTCAAACCTGGCTTCCAAACTCATTCTCTTTGTGACTTAATTCACCCTGATTTCAATTTCTTCATTTGTAACATGAGAAGGATGGACTAGAGGCCTCTATAGTCCCTTCCTGATCTAAATCTGTGTTTCTTGTCGTCTCATTATCCCAAGGGTTTCTTGAAAATATGAGAATACTTATCTTGTTCTCATTTTGCTCATCTGTGAAATGTAAAATTTTGTTGTATGGCCTCCAAAGTCTCTTATAGTTCTAAGTCTGGGATTCTTATCATCACATGATCCCAAACCTTCCTTGAAAATATGGAAGGAGAATCTCTTGGGGACTCAGTTTCATCCAGAAAATAAGTGATGATTCTAAACTATTCTATGATGTTGTTCCTCTTTGAATCATAAAGTGAAATCTCCTTGCTTTTAGGTGGTCAATGACTGTGTTTTTCATTTCCCTTCACTATCAAAATCTTCTCTCAAGAGAGAACTATTCTCCATTTACATAGAATGAGTGTAAGTCCCTCTGTTTTTTTTTTTTTTTTTTCATTGTGGTCCAAAAAACTTGCTTGTTTAATCCTTGGATATCCATGAATAGAGCCATAAATGAGAATTCTGCCACTGGGAGCAGATTTCATTAAGCTGAATGTATTTAAGGGATATAAGATAGGGCCATTCTTATTTTTGATTGAGGCAGGCTCAAGGCAGAAGTGAAGGGCATTTTGAAATTGGGAAGCCAGGACTAGTATAGGATTCAGGGTGAAGAAGACTGTGAGAAAGTAATTCCTAGAGGAAAGAAACAAGGATCCAAAAAGTATGATATAAATATTAAGGGAGGAAGGAGGTTGCTGGAGAGGGCAGACACAGAAGCACATCATCTCCTCATCTTGGCCCTGTAATATTGGCCAGCCCTGAACCAGAGAAAGAATACCCTGCCTTTGAGAAGGCATCAAGAAATGTCTTTAGGGGTGAGCCCTGAAAGAGGAAGGGAATATGAGAGGAAGAGCTTTAGAATCATAGACATGGAAGGGATCTCAAAAGTCATCCAATCTGATCTCTTCATTTTGTAGATGAGGAAATAAAGGCCTGGAGAAATTAAGGTGTTTTTTTTTTGGGGGGGGGGAGGGAGATAAGTAAATTGAATCAGTTTTGAGCTTAAGCCGCATACACTTTCTTATATCTAGACAATTCCCCAAATCACAAATAAAACTCCAATATGAAATGTCTGCCAGTTTCTGAGCTGTAAATGCTCACACTGAAAATTTAACAATCTGTTCTCTCCAGACAGTCTCAGTTGACACACTCCTGTCTTTACCTTAATTCTTATTGTTGGTCTTATTCAATTGTGTCCACTCTTCATGACCCTATTTGGAACTTTCTTGGCAAAGATACTGAAGAGGTTCATCATTTCCTTCTTTAGCTCATTTTATAGATAAAGAAACTGAAGCAAACAGGGTTAAATGACATATCCAGAATCACACAGCTAGTAAATGTCAGAGGCCAGATCTGAACTTAGGAAAATGATTCTTCTTAACTCTGTGCCCAGTGCACTCTCTCCACTGCCCCACCTCGCTACTTTCAATTCCTATCATCTAATGCAAATTTCTTGAATTTGTGTTGCACTTGACCAGGATTGGAATTACAGAATTTCAGAATTGCAGGACCCTTCTGTTTGTCTAGTTCTACCCAGGCTTTCTTCTCAATCCATGGGGTTGCTTTAGAAATCAGCAGAAGCCACTCTGCATTTTTTGGATGAGAAAACTGAGGCCTAGAGAAATCAAATACTTTGTTCAAGGTCACCTGAGTACTAAGAGGCAGATGAAGGATTTGAATTCTACTCGTCCAATTCTAAATGTAGCAGTCTATTCCAGAGAGCATAATGGAAATGTAGGGCAAGCAGGGATCGTGACTGGGGCAGGCTTAGGGCTGAATTTACTGTGGATGTGTGGAGTAGCAGTGACAGCTGGTCTCATGGCTGTGAGGAATCTTTACCACTGATCTTTAGCTGATACTGCACTGATCCAACCCCAGATTTCCCTGGGCCAGATGGTTCATGTGTGTGGAGTGGTGTTAAGGAGTGCAGATTGGTAGGATGGTACCCTGTGAGAGGGGCATGGTAAGCAGGGGTCCTGAGGCAGGTAGATGGAGTGGAAGATGGAATGCCAGACTTGGAGTCAGGAAAACCTAACTTCAAATCCTGCTTTAGTTACTTATTAAACTGGGTGACCCTGGGCAAATCATTTAATATTTTGTGTCTGTTTCTTCATCTGTAAAATGGGAATAATATTGGCACCTAACTCCCAATGTTGTGAGGATCAGATAATGTAGGCAAAATGCTTAGAAGTCCTTAAAATACTATATAAATGCTAGTTATAATTGTAATTAATAAGAATAATCATTATTAATGATAATAATTATCAATAGTAATAGCTAGGGAGCAGGTAGGTATTTTTGGCTGGTACTGCAGTTTAGGGTTAGGTGGGTAATACACAACTTTTTAAATATATATATAAGAGAACAAAAGGAAGTTTGGAAGGATGTATATACCATTAATTATTGCATACATAACATACATAAATAAAAATAGTTTTGAAGATAATGTGCAGAATTTATTATATAAAGGGAAATACATTCTTTTTTTTTTTTTTTTTACTTTTATTGACAGAACCCATGCCAGGGTAATTTTTTACAACATTATCCCTTGCACTCACTTCTGTTCCTTTTTTTCCCTTCCCTCCCTCCACCTCCTCTCCCAGATGGCAAGCAGTCCTATACATGTTAAATAGATTACAGTAGATCTTGGATACAATATATGTGTGCAGAACCAAACAGTTCTCTTGTTGCTCAGGGAGAATTAGATTTAGAAGGTAGAAATAACCCAGGAAGAAGAACAAAAATGCAAGCAGTTTACATTCATTTCCTAGTATTCTTTCTTTGGGTGTAGCTGCTTCTGTCCATCCTTGATCAATTGAAACTAAGTTAGATCTTCTCTTTGTCGAAGAAATCCACGTCCATCAGAATACATCCTCATACAGTATCATTGTTGAGGTATATAATGATCTCCTGGTTCTGCTCATTTCACTCAGCATCAGTTCATGTAAGTCTCACAAATCCTTTCTGTATTTGTCTTGCTGGTCATTTCTCACAGAACAATAATATTCCATAACATTCATATACCACAATTTACTCAACCATTCTTCAATTGATGGGCATCCATTCATTTTCTAGCTTCTAGCCACTACAAACAGGGCTGCCACAAACATTTTGGCACATATAGGTCCCTTAGGGAAATACATTCTTGAATAGGAGGAGAATCCCGCTTACATTGGGGGCAAGGGAGTGTGCTACCTAAGGGGAAGGAATCATGATCTTGGGATGTTGATACTTAAGGCACAGTTCTAGTCACTCCATGTTAGTTCTATCTCTGTTCATGAATCTGGGGAAGAGATGTTTCAGAGCCAGAGGCTTTCCTGAAAACACAGCACAGTAACAAATTACCTCCTTTGATTACTGGTTAGGGAGTCTTAATTGATTTCTAGATTTTTAGGAAGTAGTTTTGCTGTCTATTTCTTTTTGCAACTTACTTAACTTTTCTTGTAAGAATTTGGATGCTATACCACTAAGCATATATGCTTAGTATTGATATTATTTCATTATCTATGGTAAGTTTCCTTACTTATCTCTTAATTAGGTGTATTTTTACTTTTGCTTGATCTCATCAGGATCACAATTCCTGCTTTTTTTTTTTTTTTTTTTTTTTTTTACTTCACCTGAAACATAATAAATTCTGCTCCTTTTACTTTTACATTGTCTGTATCTCTCTATTTCAAATTTGTTCCTTGTAAACAATACATTGTAGGGTTCTGACTTTTAATCCACTCTGCCATCTGCTTCTGTTTCATGGGAGAGTTCGTTCCATTCACATTCACAGTTAAGATCGCTAATTCTGTATTTCCAGCCAACCTATTTTCTCCAGGTTATACTTTGCTCTCTCCTTTCCCCCTTTCCTTTTCACCAATGTTTGCTTCTATTACCTCTCTCACTCTTTCAACCTTTTTTTTTTTTTTTTTTTTTAGTCTTGCCCTCTTTCTTATCCCTTTCCCCTTCTACTTCTGCCCTCCTTTCTGTTAACCTCCCCCTTTCCTTTCCCCTATCCTTCCTGGGAGTAGGAAAAATGGATCTTGACCCTTTAGAGTTATTCCCCTCTTCCCCCAGTGTCCCTCCTATCTCAGGTGCTCATTTAGATTTGTTGTTCTGTGTCTGTCCCATCTGCACTTGGTATTGATTACCTCCTATAATTCATCTGAACTTAGCATCCCAGCATCACTTGAGAACTGGAGAACTGTAAGACCAACATAAACATACAATTGGCAGTTCTCTAAATTTCAAGAAGGAAGAAAGAGGACAAACTGGAGAGCAATGGATCTGGAGTCTGAAGATCTGGGCTTAAATCCAGCTTTGCTTATTGCTCTCTCTGTGACCATGGACAAATCATATCACATCTCCTGGCTTCGGTTTTCTCTCAAGCAATATATGTGTATATAAGAGGGAAGGGAAGGGAATAGGCACTTAATTTTTTAATGGCATTTATTTTTCCAAATACATTCAAAGATAGTTTTCAACATTCACTTTTGCAAAACCTCATGCTCTAATTTTTTCTCTCTTCTCTTCTTCCTTCTCCTCAAGACAGCAAGCAATCTGACATAGGTTAAATATGTGCAATTATTCTAAATATATTTCTATATTCTTCATACTGTGCAAAATAAAAATCAGATCAAAAAAGAAACACAGGAAAAAAAGAAAAAAACAAGCAAATAAACAACAACGATGACAAAAAGGTGAAAATACTGTGCTTTGCTCAATAGTCAGTCTCCATAGTTCTTTCTCTGGATGCTCTTTCCATCACAAGTCTATTGGAATTGCTTTGAATAACCTCATTATTGAAAAGAGTCAAGTCCATCACAGTTGGTCATCACATGATCTTATTACTATGTACAATGTTCTCTTGGTTTTGCCCAGTTAACTTAGCATCAGTTCAGTCTTTCCAGGCTATTTTGAAATCAATCTGCTCATCATTTCTTATAGCACAATAACATTCCATTACATTCATATACCATAACTTATTCAGCCAGAATGGCATTTATTAAACATCTACTATTTCTAACAATTATCTATTTTGATTTATTGATCTGAAAATTATGAAATTTAATTAATCATAATAATAGTCAAGACATAAAACAATTTTAAAGTTTACATGGCCCTTCATATACATTTTCTCCTTTGGCTCTCATAACAACCGTGTAAGGTTATTATTGTTCCTATTTTACAGACAAGAAAATTGAGGCAGATAAAGATGATTTGCCCAAAGCCAACAAAGCTAGCAAATGTCAGAAATGAGATTCAAAGCTATCACAGAGTATTAGAGCCAGAAGAGGTCTTACATGAAATTTAATAGAGATGTGTTTAAACTTTTACACTTGGAATAAAAAATAAAAAAGAAACAAACTTACAAATATTAAATGAGGGACATGGGACTGAAGGGAAGGGGGAAAGGATGGAAAGAGAATAAACATTTAAATAGCACTTATATACCAGACATTGTCCTAAGCTCTTTACAAATATCATTTCATTTGATTCTTACAGCCCTTCAAAGAAAGTGCTGCTAATACTTTATTTTACAGTTGAGGAAACTGAGGCAGATAGATTAAATGCTTTGCCTAGGGGGTCACACAACTAATTAAGTGTCTCAGGTTCAATTTGAACCTAGGTTCAGCTCTCTGTCTATCTTGGCACCTAATAGCCTCATCATTGGCTAAATGGTTCCCATGAAAAAGATCTGGGAGCTTAGATGGACTTTAGACTTCTTGAGGTCAAGAGTTGTTCTCATTTTTGTCTTTCTATGCACAAATGCCTTGTGGATTATCTGGCAATTAGTAGGAAGTTAATAAAAACGACTGTTGAATTAAATTGATATCAATCAGCAAAAGCTTGACAGTACCAAAAGGAATAGGCCTTGTAATGAGAGAGCTGAGAATTTTCTATACTCTGGTACAGATTCTTAGGTTAGATTCTGTGATTCTCAAAATCTATGGAGTACAAATGAGGAAATTGACCTAAAGAGGGAGACAATAAAAATTTGACATGGAAAGGGGCTTAGAAACCTTTTAGCCCAAACACTTCGTTTTACAGAAGAAGAAAGTGAGGTCTAGAGACTGTTTCCTAAGGTGACATACCTGTTTAGTAATAGAAAGAAGTCAAAAACAGTAACAGGCAGAACTCAAAAAAGTGGCACTGAACAGGGCACGTGGTAAATTCTTTCCCTCTATAGAAGATTATAATACAGAAGCATAGAATCTAAGACATATTACCAGCACAGATGTAGAAAAAAAATAACATTGAACCAAGCTACAAATCAATTAATCAATCACTAGATATTTCCTGAAGGCTTACTACACTCCATAAGTGTGGTACAATAAGTAAGAGAGCTTGGAGTCTCTGCTATTTACTATCTGGGTGATTGTGGCAAGTCACCAAATCTGTCTGGATTTCATTTTCCTCATTTGTCAAATGAATGTGTTTGGCTAGATGCCTTCAAAGGTCCTCCATGATCCCATGTATCAGCAATAGGAAAGAAAGAAAAGTCAGATGTTTAGTTCTCCAGAAGCTCACAGTCTGACTGGCGAAGAAAGACATACAACTGGCTTCAGCAAAACCCTTGCTATTAAGGTGTGGATTTACCCCAGTGAATCTCTGAAGGGATCCAGAGGCCAGGGGGAAGAACAGTGTGGTGGAGGATGCTGGGAGCTAGGAGATGGGCTGAGATAAGAGATGTGGCTGGGGTGGGAGTGGGGGGTGTGAATGGAAGGGGAGTTAGGCTGCAAAACAAGAAGGCATCAGACTGCAATTCAAAAGGAGGAAATTACAGACCTTAAACACTTCTAGAAACAAATTTATGATGTAAATCTTTCTTTTGAAATAAAAAAAAATGATCAGAGAGAGAGAGAGACAAGCCTTGTCCAAGCCCCTCCTTCCCTTAGATGGCCAAGGGGGGAAAAACACATGAAAAAAATTGGAATTAGTTGTGACAGCTGAAATTCTCTGCTCTGCAGATGACATTTGACAGGGTACTTAAAAAAATAATAAGAAAAGGGAAAGTGGTTTGGGCAGCCTGGGGAAGGGGGAGAATGGGGGATTTAAAGTGACACAAGACGCATAATTCAAGCTTCTTAGATTGCAAAAGCTCCCCTTACCTAAGAGGCCCGCTGCCTTTATTTTTATCCAAATGGCTCAATTACCGCAAAGCCCCACAGAGAAAATTACAGATGTTTGCCTCTATTTTTCTCCCCTTGTCTCGACAACTGTAGATATTTTGTTTTCCTTCTTTCTCTTTTTGGGAGGGAGGGTGGTGAAGATGGAAAGGGGGGCTTGGACAGGCAGGAGGGGGACACAGGCTTTTGAATTGCGAGCCCAGATCTCTGGAGCTCTCCCCACATATACAAAATTGGCCTGTTTTTGTGTGTCAGTTTTGACACTATGATTCATCCTCTATCTTCCCATCTCTCTCCAACCCCAGTTTTTCTGTGATCTTCCCTTCACTTTTTCCTATTTTTCCTGCCTGTCCCCTAATCTCTTTTTCCATTCCTTCCTCCTGAGGCCTTCTTTTCCCCTGTATTTCTTTCTCCATTCTTCCTTCTCTTGATTCTTCTCATCAAATTTCTTCCTTTTTTCATCTTCCCTTGTTTTCTATAGAAGAAAAATTTCTGATTATTCCTCCTTCCCAGCAATTTACTTACCCTTACCCAGTTTATTTCTGAATTCTGCAATAGAGATGCCACACAGGTGGCTTATAATGCACATTTCCCAATATTGGGAGAGAAGGGTATCTCTCTACTTGTCACCTTTGAAATGAGTGCTCAGTGGAACCTGACGACTACTTTTATCATACTTCTTCCTGAAGGAGGGAGGAGTGGTAGGCTATCCATTGTTCTAGGATATGACCAGTTGCAAGAGAGTTTTGTTTCTTCAATTCCTCCATCTATAACTCCCTGTTTGGAAAGGGGTCCAAGTGCTGGGTTGGCAGTAGGGTGGCTCTGAGCCTAATTCAAACAAATGAACAAAGAGCAATGGATGTTGAATGCTTTGGGCTCAGTATCCTTCTGAGAGCAGATACATTTAGTCTTTGACCAACTACTCTCATTTCCATCAAACAAGTGTGTGTTCCAGAAGTTCATATTTTGTATACTCAGTGAAATAGAATTAGAAAAGCCAGTCAGAAAAAAAGTCAGTTTGAACACTGCAAAACCATCTAGAAATAACTCTGGGATCATGTGTTATTTTAGAGTCTTTGTACGATTGTGCCTGCTACACTGATGCAAAGAAAGTATCTTAATTCCCTAGATAGAATCATAGACACTTTGTAGATAGAATCATAGACACTTAGAACAAGAAGGGATCTTAGAGATCATTTTAGTTTAACCCCTTCATTTTATGGAGAAGAAATCTAAGACCCTGAAGTGACTTGCCTACGGGCAATTAGTAAATTAAGATCTAGGACTTGTCACCTTGGTTCAAAGATTTTTCAACTACATCACTCAGATGTGTAACACTTGCCCTCTCCAGTCCTCTGCCTTCTCTTTCTCTCTCAATCACTAAATCAACAAGTACTTATTAAATGTGTTTTGTATCATGTGCTATATATGTACATGTATTCCATAATTTGTCTCTCTCTTTCTCTTCTTCCCTTCATCTTTCTCCTCTTATATTCCTCTACCTTTTCTCTTTCCCTTTTCTTTTTCCTTTCCTCTCTTTTTCTTTTCTCCCTTTATTTATATTCTCAAGCTTGGAAACTTTCATATCAACAGAAGTTTGATTTTCCTCTTAGGAATCATAAACAACCTCCCACTCTTTCCACAACTCAAAGGGCCTGAATGAGCAATCATCATTCTCTTAGATTCTCTTTTGTTACTCTCAGACTGATGCTCTGCTGTCATTCTCTCCTTTGAAGTTCATGTCATCTGATTCTAGAGTTTTCTCTGGCTCCTCAGAATCATTTAACAGTTTCTGATACACTTCTACTTTCTTTGAAGACTCCAGTACCTGGTTCATGATCGTTTCTTTTGTAATAGCACCATCCATGAAAAAAAAGCAACAATCAGGGTTCTGTTATTTTTTTTTTCTCAGTTTCTCAACTCCAATAATTTCTACTTCCATTCTACTTTGGCAACTGATCTACATGGCTAGGTACTTTGCCATCATCAGGATTCAAACCTTCTCCAAAATGAATTTTCAAAACTCTCTCTAACCACAATCTCCTCTTCTCTCACTTCTTCTACTCCCCTATTCCCAAAGATCCTGTTCTTTATCATCAACATTTATTGAACACCTAGTATGTGTAAGAGCTCTATGAGAAGTACTGGGATTAAAGAGATATATGACATACCTTATTTTTCTCATATTAGTCATATAGTAAAAGAAAACACAGACCAAAACAAAGTTCATGAAAAAAATTAAAGTGAAAAATAATTTGCTTCAATCTGCATTCAAACTTTGTCAGTTCTTTCTCTGGCAATGGATGACATTTTTCATCATGAATCCCTTCGAATTGTCCCAGATTGATTCATACACAAGTCATGACTTATACCTAAGTCATTCATAGTTGATCATAGTACAGTATTACTGTTGACCGTGTACAATGTTTTCCTGGTTCTGCTTTCTTCATTTTTTATTAATTCATGAAAGTCTTTCCAGGTTTTTCTGAAATCATCCTGCTTGTCATTTATTATAGCTCAATATTCCATTATAATCATATATTACAACTTGTTCAAGCCACTACCCAATTGATGGGTATCTCAATTTCCTATTCTTTGACACTACAAAAAGAGCTGTTCTCAACATTTTTGTATAAATAGACTCTTTCCCCACTTTTTTTCCTTTTGATCTTTTTGGAATACAAATCCAGTAATGGCACTGCTGGATCAAACAGTATGCACAGTTTGATTGCCCTTTGGGCATAGTTCCAAATTGCTCTTCAGAACTATTGGATCATTTCACAACTTCACCAACAGTGCATTAGTGTTCCATTTTTCCCACATCCCTTCCAGTATTTATCATTTTCCTTTTTTGTCATATTAGCCAAACTGATAGATGTGAGGTGGTACCTCAAAGCTGTTTTAATGAGTATTTCTTTAATCAGTTGTGATATAGAGCATTTTTAATGACAATTTCTAGTCTCATGAAACTTACGGTATAGTTGCAAAGGCAAATTATATATATATATATATATATATATTTTTTTTTTTAATTTTAATAGCCTTTTATTTATAGGTTATATATATGGGTATCTTTACAGCATTGACAATTGCCAAACCTCTTGTTCCAATTTTTCCCCTCCTTCCCCCCATCCCCTCCCCCAGATGACAGGATGACCAGTAGATGTTAAATATATTAAAATATAAATTAGATACACAATAAGTATACATGACCAAACCGTTATTTTGCTGTACAAAAAGAATCAGACTCTGAAATATTGTACAATTAACCTGTGAAGGAAATCAAAAATGCAGGTGGGCAAAAATATAGGGATTGGGAATTCAATGTAGTGGTTCTTAGTCATCTCCCAGAGTTCTTTCGCTGGGCATAGTTGGTTCTGTTCATTACTGCTCCATTGGAACTGATTTGGTTCATCTCATTGCTGAGGATGGCCAGGTCCATCAGAATTGGTCATCATATAGTGTTGTTGAAGTATACAATGATCTCCTGGCCCTGCTTGTTTCACTCGGCATCAGTTTGTGTAAGTCTCTCCAGGAAAGGCAAATTATATGATAACTAATACTTCCCAGGAAGGTATGGTTGGTGGCTAGAGAGTAGTATAGACAAGCACTATAGGAAGTCAGAGAAAAGAAAGAACTATGTAGGTTGAAAAAATCAGGGAAAGCTTCACAGAGGATGTTGAACATTGATTAATATATTGAATTTTCAAATGTATAGAATTGTTTAATGTGAACAATTTTGGCAAATAGAAAAGGACATTCCAGATTTGAAAATGGTGAACCAAGTTACATAGATGGGAATGTGAAAGGCTTGTGAGTCAGGAGCCAGGGGGAAATGACAAGATCCCTTGGACTCAACTAAGTAAATATACTTTGGGTAAGGGGAAAACAGTGAAGGGTACTGTGTGGGCATGTATTTGATGCAATAATGACTTTATTATGTTTGAAAAGAAGCATCCTTTCCAACTGTAAAGAAAAACTCTCTTGGTCAGAATCCTCACCAAGGGACTTGTATGGTCTGTGGAGAGAGTGTCCCCTGTTAAGAGAGCAATGTGCCTTTAAAGGGTGGAGATGACTGGGTGTGGGGGGGATGTAAAATTGCCCCAATAGGTAGAACTGCTATTTAAGTGCAGTTGAGAAGAGAGTACAAGGAATTATAGCATAGATGATAAAGTCCTGACAGCTGCCATCTGCTGCTGCTAGTCTCTTCTAATGGAGTTCTAATGTAGTGAGCTCTGCCTTGACAGTCGGGTCCAGAGATAGTAGGGTACGTCGAGTGTCTGTGTGACAGATGGGACAGTCCAGTGCCAAACCTGTAATCCTTTGATTTCTGCTGGGGCTGGCTGTACTTAACCCTTTCATTTCCAAATTGGCCAGCAGCCAGACCTGGGTGCAGGGACAGCTGTCAAGGAGGTAGAGAAGCCATGAAGAGGTCAGGGGCCTTGGTTTTCAGCTGCATTTAGGAATCTGAAGATGTACTTAACTCTTCTTCTCTATTGGGCAGAGATTCAGCTGCTCAATATACCAGCCAATGAATTGGGATTTTCAAAGGAAGTGAGGAGTGGGAGGGAGGGGATTATCAGCTAATTCTATTGCCACCCTTTTCTCTCTCCTTGCTCTATGCTTCCTTCAGCTGGGAATTGTTATCAATTTGTTATCAATTCTTTCAACTTGGACAGGAGAGTTTAAAATAGGTTCTGAATCTCTCAGCATGGTCTAAAGATTTTCATCACCCCAACAAGAGAGTTTGTCAGTGGCAAACAGAATTGTGATGTGATAATTCACACACACAACATTGATACACATATATGATCTGTGTGCACGAAGGTACCCAATCAAAGTTAAACTTGTGTGAAGGTCCTTAGATAAGCATATGGAGCTTTGCCTTGTTTTTCATCTCTCTCATCCTGTCACCTTCCCTTTACCCCCACCCCCACTCCACCACCACAGGTGAATTGCTCTAATCCAGGTGGGTGTCCTGCAGGAGGGCGCTCCATGGGAGCAGTCAGGCTTCCTGCCTGGGGGGTCTAGATGATTATAATCTCCACATGAACCAACAGTGTGACACAGCAGCTAAAAAAGTTAATGCCAAAATTTATTTCAATCTTTTCAGCATCCACAGCTTCAGGGATGTGGGTACCTCCTCTGTGGATGCAAATCCCAACTTCATGATTGCCTTGCTAGTTATAGAGAGTGGCTTAAAAAATTCACCATTCTGTGGCCAATCTGGTAATGAATAAGTTTCTTTAAACTTATCTGGGCTGATGCTTAAACTGCAGATATGCAACCATTACTAAGGCCACCCCCACAGTCTCTGAAGCTCAATAGCTTCTGGTCAGAGCTGGCAGTCTCCAGGCAATTTTCAAGTCCTTTTGTCACCCAGAAGAAGAGAGGCTGCTGGCTGGAGCTGCCTAGAGACCAAAGCTGGGCTAGTTCTTTGGCTCTGTCTGGAATCCATCTCTCTGGAGTACACACCCGCGCCCCCCCCCCCCCCCCCCCCCCCAAACACCGCACCTCCCACCCCCGTCTGGGTTTAGCTGGAGTGGAGTGGAGTGGGAAGGAGTTATGTGTGTCTCCTCGCCAACAAGGGGTTCATTTTTCTTGCCCCCTAGTGGTCACTTTAACAGAAGACCTGGTTTAGGCACCAGGTGGAAGCTGGGGGAAAGAGAAGAATGGGATTGTCAGAATCTGCATTGAGAAACATGGTGGAATTTCTTCTTCAAGACCCTTTATGTAACCCCCACATTTAAGTGCCAGACTGGGACCCATTAAAACGGGTTTCTTAAGATTCTTCCAGTCTGACCATATATCTTTGGACCGTTTAGCCTGGATCAACTTTCCTTTAAAATGATTGGTACTTGGGAAAGAGTTTCTGCTAAAATATCTAGATATTTTCCTTCCCTTCTCTAGTTTGTTTGCTGGGATTAGAATGCCTCCTTAGAATCACTGATTTAGAATTTGAAAGAACCTTAGTGTTCATCTACTTCAAACTTAGAACAACAGAGGCTACATTTGAACTCAAGACCTATGACTTCAAGTTCAGGACTCTTTTCACTGTATCACATTGCCTAAAAGGCTCTTTTTTGGATAATGTAGGCATTTTATTTTTATTTTAAAATTTTTTTTACTGATATCTTCTGTTTTTTTACATCATTATACTTTTTTTTTTAATTGAAGCTTTTTATTTTCAAAACATATGCAAGGATAATTTTCCACCATTGACCTTGCAAAACCTTGGTTCCAATTTCCTTTCCTCTTCCTCCCACCCCTTCCCCTAGAAGGCAAGTAATCCATTCATTATATGTTGAACATGGTAAAATATGTGTAAATCCAATATAGGCATACATATTTCTACAATTATCTTGCTACACAAGAAAAATCAGATTAAGAAGAAAAAAAATGAGAAAATAAAATTCAAGCAAACAACAAAAGAAGTGAAAAAGCTATGTTGTGATCCACATTCAGTTCCCACAATCCTCTTTCTGGGTATAGATGGCTCTTATCATCACAAGATTGTTGGAACTGGTCTGAATCGTCTCATTGTTGAAGAGAGCCACGTTCATCAGAATTGATCATTGTATAATCTTGCTGTTGCGGTGTACAATGATCTCCTAATTCTGCTCATTTCACTTAGCATCAGTTCATGGAAGTCTCTCCAGGCTTCTCTGAAATCATCCTGCTGGTCGTTTCTTACAGAACAATAATATTCCTTTCTTTTTCTTTTTTTTTTTCTTTCTTTATTTTTATTATAGCTTTTTATTTACAAGATATATGCATGGGTAATTGTTCAGCATTGACAATTGCAAAGCCTTTTGTCTCAACTTTTCCCCTCCTTCTCCACATCTCTTCCCCAGTTGGCAGGTTGACCAATACATAGAACAATAATATTCCATAACATTTATATATTATAACTTATTCAGCCATTCTCCGACTGATGGGCATCCACTCAGTTTCCAGTTTCTTGACACTACAATACATTGTTATACTTATTCCCAGTATTCCTTGCCTTTCCCTCATAAAGAGTAAAAAGGAGAACAGGAAAAAAAATCAACACTCTTGATCAATACACTGAAAAATCTTGAAACCATGTTCAATGTGTCCCACTTGTGGATGATATATACATTTTAATGTGTAAAAGAAAAGTTCCTGAGTGTGGAAATCAAGAAGAACTCAAGAGTTCAAATGCCACTTTTGACACCTATCAGCTATGTGATCCTGTGCAAGGCACCTAGACTTTCTGAGCTTCAGTGATCTCATCTGTAAAATGGGGATAATAACAGCGTCTATCTTATAGGGTTTCAATGAGAATGAAATACATGTAAATAATTTGTATAAATATATGTAAATTTACTTTGTGGATATCAAAGTTCTACATAACTATTTGTCAGCTATTATTGTCTAGTTTAAGTCAAACGTAATCTGGGATGAGAGACATTGTTGAGGTGACACACTACCAGAAGTCTTTCTCTGAAGCCATTGAAACTCACTGCCCATAAGTAAAAAGAAGGGCACTATGGGAAAAAGAGTATAATATAATGAAAAGCTCACTCACTAGTCTGGGGGCTAGGAGAAATGGGCTCTAGTCTAACTCAGATACTGTTTGTATAACCTCGACTAAGCATTTGGACCCTGTGAGCCTCATCATTCTATCTTTTTAGGCTTATTTCATGCTATTTCCCTCTGTAAATTCTGTGTTCCAGTCAAAGAAGACTGCTTATGTCCCCCAAACTTATATTGCCCTTTCCTGTCTCTGTGACTTTGCTTGTACTGATTCATATATCTGAAATACCCTCTTCCCATTCTAGCTCATGAATCCCTACTTATCTATATATCAAAGCACAACTCAAATGCTAGATCATCCAAAAAGCCTTCCTTTAACTCATCTTAGCCACAAGTGGGTAATCCTCTCCCTCTTCTCCAACTTCATGTGGTACTTGGTTTTATTATTCTAATACAAATATCTTATATTACAGTTATTTGGATGAATACTGTAGCAAATTAGAAGATTGTAAACTCCACAAAGGCAGGGACCATATTTTATATGAACTTTAAAATCTCTCTTCAGGAGATTAGAACAGTGCTCTGCATATACTGTATACTTACTAAATTCTTGTGGATTCTTTCTGGGGAGGAGGATCACCAAATTAATTCATCTCTAAGGTTTCTAGCCCTAGTGCTATGGAATTCCAGTAAAACAATGGAAAAAGAAGTTTCATCTGACAAAAAATGGATTTACCCATTACTTTTTGAGGCAGTATAGCATAGAAAATAGGATGTTGGACTTGGCCAGGAGCTGGGTTCAAATCCTACTTCTGACATTTTCTAACTATTTGATGCCAGGCAAACCACTTAACCTCTCCAAACCTTGGTTTCCTCATTTATAAAAAGAAAAGGGCTGAACTAAATGGCCTCTGAATTCTCTGAAATCAAGAACTAAGCTAGTAAGTGTTTATTAAACTTCTGCACTATGTCAGACTCTGTGTCGAGTCCCTGATTTCAAGGAGTTCACAATCTGATGAAAGACAAAACATGAAAACAACTATGTATAAACAAAATATATAAAGAATAAATTGGAAATAAGCAGAAAGGAAAGCATTAAGAGGGCTCATGAAAGGTTTCTGATAACAGGTTAGATTTTAGCTGAAAATTGAAAGAATCAGAAGATAGAATTGATAAGAAGGAGAATTCTAGCCTTGGAGAATATCAAGTGAAGTTCATGGAATAAGGAGGTGGAGTCCACCCACATTATTCCATTTCCCAGATAGAAGTTCTAGATAGAACTTCCCAGATAGAAGTCTCTAAATTTCAGACTCTGAAAAAAGTTCAGAGTGTTGTTTGTAAGATCAGTATTTTCTCCTTCAATATTAATTTAACCAATTAATTAATCAAGATTAATTTAGTCAAAAAAAAATTTGATCTCCTTAGGGAGCTTAGAAACCCTTCCCTGCTCTCACAGGCCTTCCTCTTTGGGCTGAAAAAAAATCAAATTTAGGAGAGTGAAACAAACTGTATTAGACATTTTCTAATAGAGGAGAAAGAGAAGGAGGCAGATTTGGGGAAAAGGGAAAGAAGAAAAAGAGAAGATAGAAGGGAAAAGAGGAGGAAAAGAGGAAGAAGAGATGAAGAATGAGAAGAGGAAGGAGGAGAGGGAAGATAAAAAGAGGAGAAGAGATGAAGAAGAAGGAGGAAGAGGAGGAGCAGGAAGAGGATGAGGAAGAGGAGGAGAAAGGAGGAGAAGGATAAGAAGAAAAGAAAATGAAAGAAGGAAAGAAAGTACAAAAGAAAGAAAATAAAAAGAAAAAAGAAAGAAGAGGTGAAGGAAAAGGTACAAATGCAAGTTTTTTGAACTTGGGGATGAGGCAAAGGAGAAGGGGAGAGGTGCTTCAAAATAAACTGTCTCGAAGGAACCCAGAATCCTGGCAGGAGGCAGCTACTTGGTACAATTAGCTAACAAGTGGTTGTTTTGTGTGGGGGGGTTGCTGCTGATGTGTTTTAAGTGGTTTTTTGAGTGGGGACTGTTAGGTACTAGAGAGACTGACAGACAAAAGGGACAAGTGCATTAGGCTTTATTGGTCTATTTTGCACACATCTGACATCACTCTATTAAGCAAGTTCTGCTTAGCTTTGGCAAGATGAAAAGAGGCAAGAGGGGAAAAACACACACACATACACAATTGCACATGCACACACAATCTTGTCCAAACAGCCAAGTGGAAACATAATGGTAGGAGACATAGGAGCAAACTGTCAGACAGATGGGGTCTGCGTTGTTCTGAAGGGGAGGCTTCAAAAAAAATCTTGAAGTTAAATATAATAACAGAATTAGCAAACTATTGTGCAGTGAAAGGATAATGCACTTAGCTTTTTCCTTAATGGCTACCTATCTGCAAGAGAATAAAACCTTTTCTAACTGCTAAACCATCCAAGGACAAAAGTCACCAAGACTGGGAAGGATATGGGAAGGGGAGGGGTTGTCTACCACCACCAGAGAGACTCCAACAAAAGGCCCACTTTTACTTACATGGTGGCTGCTGCCATGGTTTTGCTCCTGGTTTGGTTAAAAGCAAAAAGCATGAGAGTAACTACTTTGAGAGTTAGGAAGGGAAATTGGGAGGAAAGGAGGAAAACACTCCAGGCTGGTATATATTCTTTTTAGCCTAAATCTTAATCAGCTGTATCCAGTGCAGTATATAATGGAAAGAGTACAGAATTTGGATTTAGGGGGTCTGTTATTCAGCTCCCAGCTCTAATGTTAAGTGGCCTTGGGCATGTTACTTTCTGGCCTCCATTTTCTAATCTGTAAAATGAGGAAATGGGAACAGATAGTCCTGAAGGATACCTTCTAGATATACAAGAGTATAAAATCATCCTTCTAAAGTCTATCTAGTTATCAGGCCCTTTCTCTCTCTGGGCCTCAGTTTTTTTCATCAGCAAAATGGGGAGGGGGAATGGGCTAGAGGATTTCTGGGGGGGGAAACCTGTGTGCTTAAAATACAGGCTGCATTATATCAGCAATGCAGAGAATTCATCATCAGAGTTCAGGTAATAATTATACATAGCTATGATAGGTGAAAAATGAGAGAATGGAAATGTTTTTTTTAACCATCTGGTTCTCTACAAATGTGAACCATGATTATTAGCCTAGGGCAGTGAAAGGAGCATTAGAATTTAAGTGGAAAGTCCTGGATTCAGATTTTGGCTCTGATACTTGCTACTCCCTATTTGTGCTGGGGTAAGTCATTTCTATGTGCCTCAGCTTCCTCATCTATGAAATTTAGGAGTGGGATTTGGTCATGGTCATATCATGATCATATGAGTATCTTTGCATTGAGATGCACAGTTCCCTTATCTTTTATGTAGATAGAGCTCATTGATTGTTGGCTGAGGGACATAGTATGATAACTGCATCATGTTGAATCTCTTTTGGCTAATTCTGGTTTTTGAGGTGTTATTATCTTTAGTATTTTTTAGTCCCTCTTTTACAAAGCCTTGGACTCTCTTTTCATTATCTTTGTGTATCATAATCATTCCCTCCCCCATTTTTCCTCTATCTCTCTTATTTGATTTTAAAAATCTTTTTTGAGCTCTACTGGGAATTATTTTTTGAGGAACCTATGATCAATTCACATTTTTCTTTGAGGCCTAACATGTAGCTGATTTGATATTGTCGTCTTTTTCTGGGTTTGTGTCTGTTTATGGACAATGCAACAGAGTCCTGAACCCAGTTCCAGTAAAGGGACCCCTGCAATTTTCTTTTGATAAGTTGTTTGATCCTACCACTGATCAATTGTTTAAGCCTTACCCTACTCCCACTTCTACCTATGCTCATGCCACTGTTTCGGACTTCGAGTTCCTGAAGCTGCTGCCACTAATGCAGACATCTCATGCTGTGTTCCCAGGGTCTACCACCACCCTGATGAGATGGACCTTTTCTGTCTTTCCATCCTTAGTTGGAAGGAACTGGGCTGGAAAATTGTTTTACCCAAACTTTTTTTTGATCTTGCTGCTATAGATTGTTATTTGAAGCATTACTTTAGAGTTGTTTGGAGGGGGATTTTGGAGAGCTCAATTGAAGCTTATCTATTCAGTCCTTTTGGTTCTTCCTCCATCACATTGAATCTCTCAGCCAATCTTACCAGTCTGCTGAAAACTTAAAAATAGGGTGAGTTTCTTATAATGCTTCCAAAAGATAACATAAACCATAGCATTTCTTTTCTAATTAAAGATCTCATCCTCAATGCCTATGAAGAAATTTAAATGATGGAGTTATGCAGATCTTAGATCTGAAAAGAACCTCAGAAAATGACTGGATTCATCCCAGTGTCCTTTTAACTAATATATTATTACCTGCCATTTTACAGATGCAACAACAGAGAGTAAAGGTAATTAGAAGTGGGGTTAGGAAATCTGAATATATGTATGCTAAATTTTATACTTAATAGTTGTATATATTTGGACAAGTCACTTTATATCTCTGATGTCCTGCTTTTTCACCTGTAAAATGTAGCTAATGACATTACCTATTTTCACAGAGTTGGTGAGACATAAAGCCTATCAGCACCCATAAAGTGGACAGCGCCATAGTTTATATTAGAATTTCCCACTCTTGAACAATTTTTGGTTACAATCCTATTCATAGGATTGTATGATTTAGAACTGGAAAGTATCTTAGAAATAATTTAGTGTAAAATCTTTTATTTACAAATGAGGAAACTAAAACCTCCAGAAGGAAAAATGACTTGTCCAATATTGTGAAGCAAGTTGGTAGTAAAGTAGAAACTGGAATTCAAGTTTCTTGACCATCCCTTACCCTTCTTCCATCTCATCACATGTTGGCAATATATAGATTAGTGTACAGTGTATTAGTGTACAGAGGAGGTCAGTGAAGTCATTCTTCCTCTGCTAGAGCTTTACTCCAACACTAAGGGAGCTATTGGAGGGAATTTCCTCCCTTAATGTTCCTATTTGGGGATAGACATAAATAATTTGCTGAAAGCTACACTTAGTGCCTCAGAATATTGATTTCCCACTTTGTAAGCACTGAAACAACCCAAATGGTTGATACATGGAGATTACAGTTTCCTCTCTATTTAACATCCTCAGCAAATGAATTTCTGTGTTCATTAAACAAAGGTTAACACAATCGGGATGGGTTCCCCATGCCCCTTCCACAATTCCCTAATGAACTCATGGTTCTAGACCCCAGGGGAAAAGATAGCCATTTTCCAGATGCTGAGTCCAACCCAATCCAAAGCTACCTGACATAATGGAGTCACATAATTGAGATTTTTGCCAGATGGAAAATTTCTAAAGGGCGGGGACTATATTCATGCCATTGACTCTGGGTACTCTATACCCAGAATAGCCATCATTCAAAAAATTACTTATATCCCATTTGTTATAGTTTACAAATAGCTTTCACATATATTAGAATATGTGATTTTTACACTAGTAGGAAAGAGATTGATACTCCCACTCTGTGGATGGGAAAAGTGAGGCCCAGAGAGATGGAGTGACTTATTCAAAGCCACACAGTTATTAAGTATAACAGTTGGGATATCAACTTGGATTTTTAAAATCCAGGTTTAATTACTTCTTCTTTTAGTGGTTTCATCTGTGAAATAAGGATTAAAATATATTACCTTTTATGAAGCTGTGGACCGAGGCCAGATTGAGGTTCCTTCCAGTTCCATCAGATTAAATCTCCTTGAGAGGACTCATAGAACATTGAGGAACAGATTGGTAGAACTAGAGCTTATGACTAGTTCTAGTTCAGGACTTTTTAAAAGTCCTGAGTTCCTTCCATTCTGCCTCCCAAACTACAAATGAAAAACTCAGGATAGGTTTATTTTTGTATCAGTGGGGATGATGAAGGGCAAAAATAGGGAGGTAGATGCACAATGCAAAGAGACAGTATAGATCCTGCCTGGGTTTAATTACATAAAAAAAATTATGTCTTCACAGATATGTGTCTATGTTTTCTAAATTTGACTGGATTGGTCTTTAAACAACAATGACAGAGTTTATTCTAAACCTTTCCAACTTGATTGGACTTGCTAGATCTTGGTTTCCATGCTCATGACCTTTGAGAATTTAGAGTCATATCCACACCATGATAAGGCATTAGAAGGGAACTTCTACCAAGGACATTAGTGGCATTTTATCTTCCATTTATTGTCATGAAATTTCCTCTCCTTGTAGATTTTGAGAAAGAAACAGTAAACAGTTAAATAAAAATAATTCCAGGTTCTGGGCTATTTCATGATGCTTTTTTATTGTTATAATATAATATAATATAATATATAATATAATATATTATTATTGTTATAATATATATGTATATATAATTTAAAATGTTATTGATATGTTTGTGGTGAAAGTACATACATTTCTTTTTAATTTTTAAAGCCTTTTATTTTCAAAACATATGCATAGTTTTCGACATTCATACTTACAAAACCTTGTGTTCCAAAATTTTTTTTCTTTCTCCCTTCCTCCCCTAGATGGCAAATAATCTAATATTTGTTAAACATGTGCAATTCTTCTACACATATTTCCATAATTATCATGCTTCACAAGGAAAATCAGATCAAAAAGGGAAAAAAAGGGAAAAAACAAAATGTAAGATAATAACAAAAAAAGTGAAAATACTATGTTGTTATCCACACTCAGTCCCCATAGTTCTTTCTTAAGGTGAAGATGGCTCTCTTCATCATAAGGCCATTGGAACTGGCCTGAATTATATCATTGAAGAGAGTCATATCCCTCAGAAATGATCATTGTATAATATTGTTGTTGTTGTGACAGTACATACATTTCAATAAATAAAGAAAAGAACTTTCTACTAAAGGTGTTCTATTTCTACCAAAAATATTCCCTGAAAATAGTAAACAAATTTACTAAAAGAGGAATTGTTATTGATGAAACTATGAATTGGGTCTACCATTCTGAAGAACAATTTAGAATTATACCCACAAAGTTACTCAATTATGCAAATAATTTTATCCAATAATGCCACATGCTTATACCCCAAAGTGATAAAAAAAGAGCAAATATATATATACACACACAAAATATTTCTACTAGTTCTTTTCATGGTGGCAAAAAGATGGAAACATAAGGGACTGCCCACCAACTGAAGAATGACTAAACAAATTACGACTTAATTGTAATGAGATATTATGTGACCAAAAAAGATGATTAAATGAACAGTTTCAGAAATAACTGGGAAGATTTCTATGATTTGAAGCAAAAAAATAATTAGAACAATTTATACAATAACAATAATATTAAAGAAAAAGCTTTAGAATGCTGATCAATGAGTGATAAAACTATAGACTGGAATAAATATGAAATATACACCCCCTACTTCTATCAGAGGAGTGATGAACTTAAAATGCTAAATAAGATGTATATTTTTAAAGGACATGATTAGTTTAGAAATTTTGCTGGACTATATATTTTTATCAGAAAGTTTTTCTTTTTCTTTTATTGTTCATTTGGGAGGCAGTGGCAAGGAAAGATAATTTTTTTTAAAAGTGTGTTTGTACTTCTGATAGCAATATTACTTTCCACTGTGGACATTTGCTCTTTGGTAACAGAAAAGATAGATGAATGTTTTAATCATTTGCATGACACTGTCCTAAGAAGGTATACTCCCTTCAAGCTTGAAGAATGGTGAAAGCAGTACTTGAGCAACACAATAGATTTGAATCTAGAACTCTAGGCCATTCTTTTTTTTTTTTTTTTTTTTTTTAATAGCCTTTTATTTACAGGTTATATGTATGGGTAACTTTACAGCATTGACAATTGCCAAACCTCTTGTTCCAATTTTTTTCCCTCCTTCCCCCTACCCCCTCTTCCAGATGGCAGGATGACCAGTAGATGTTAAATATAGTAAAATATAAATTAGATACACAATAAGTATACATGACCAAACCGTTATTTTGCTGTACAAAAAGAATCGGACTCTGAAATATTGTACAATTAGCCTGTGTAGGAAATCAAAAATGCAGGTGGGCAAAAATATAGGGATTGAGAATTCAATGTAATGGTTCTTAGTCATCTCCCAGAATTCTTTCGCTGAGCGTAGCTGGTTCAGTTCATTACTGCTCCATTGGAACTGATTTGGTTCATCTCATTGCTTAGAATGGCCAGGTCCATCAGAATTGATCATCATATATTATTGTTGTTGAAGTATATAATGATCTCTTGGCCCTGCTCGTTTCACTCAGCATCAGTTCGTGCTAGTCTCTCCAGTAGGCCATTCTTGTAACCTCTCTAAGAAGAATTAGCCTTATGTGTCAAAGGGGTGGCTCAGCATAGGATCAGTTATCAGGAAATCTGGAATAGGAAGAGGGTTCTGCCTTGGTTCTGTCTTTGGGTAGACATAGAAAGAAAATCCCACCTGTCAGGATTTGGAGATACATTACTCAAAGTCTCCTATGGTTTCAGGGAGTTTTGCCTGGAGTCAAGGGAAGAGAAGATAACCAGTTCCCATCCAGTCTTCAATTTTAATTGAAACTTCATGGTAGGCAGTTAGTCTAAGCATAGACAGTCAGGACTATTTTTCTACCATGGAAGTAGAAGATATGATACAATGAGAATCCAAATGACCAAGAGATTTTTGTAATATAATAATGGTAGAAGATGACTTCACATAGAAGCATTCTGATGGTCTCTGGAAAGGAAGACAATGAACTGGACAAATTTTCTATTGCTATAGTAGATGGGCAGAGGCCAAGCCTGGCTTGACATAGGCTCTGGTGGGATTTTGGGGGGTGGAGAGCCTTCATTCTCACATTCCCCCCTCCCATCTCTCTAGCACGCCTGAGTAGGACTGTTTTTTATGATGTGATCGATCCAGCTAAACCAGGGAGATGCATTACAACTCCTTGAGGTCAAGAGTTCGGCAGTCCAGCTGGTAAATCCTCCAGTGTCTCCATTTTAAAGGCACTCCCTACCCCCTCCTTGAAGCCAGGATGGAGAATGGTGGGACTAGGGTGATGTGGTTGAAGTTTGATATTACTCTGGGGGAGGGGATTGGGGCCAGAGGGCTTTAGCCAAGGGAGAGCCAAACAGATCAATGGGAGGCAGTCATGACATGGTGACCTTCTGGCTGGCTCCAAGCCATGTTCTTAACATGTCACAGTAAATCTATGAGTTGATCACCCCTCTGGGTTTGTGGAGATAGAGCAGGGACACGGACGAGGGAAGGCAAAATTGAAAAAGAAAGAGAAACGAGGGAACAGGAAAAACAGACTAAATGACTAGATAACCTAATATCTGGAAGAAAAGTCCTAGATTTCAACTTGTTGCCCTTTCCAAATGGGTTTTTGTGGCCATATCTATCCTTTTTGGAATTTGCACATTTCCTCTTTTGTTTCTCTCTTAAGCCTTCCAGGGAAATGTGTTAAATGGTCATTGTCCTAATCAATTCTTCTGTGGCCATGCCAATTCCCGAGATCTATCTACCCTTCTTAGTCTGAACTTATCTATTCCCATAATTCTGAACTTCCCAGGGACTGCTCATGAAATCAACTCACTTGAGGTTGAGGTTCTATTTTCTTTGTGCCTTAGAGTAGCATGCATGCGGCTTGGTCCTGAAGGGAAAGGGGTGGAAAGCTCAGACTGTGAGATGAAGCATTTAGAAGCAGAACAGTCAGAGAGGATTTCAGGCCCTACAGAGAATTTATGCCAATGAAAGTCACTAGAGGTTCCTGTGCTATGGACTAGCCTAACCCCACTTGATTTTTTGAGGAAATCTGAGCAATTCCTTAGCCTTTGGCCATGGATTCACACACATACACACACACACACACACACACACACACACACACCTAAAACACTAGTTTCAGTTTATAATTTAACCTAAAAATGAGTTCCTTCAGCAGTTACCACTTGGGCAGAAATAGTAGAATGAAGTTATTAAAATATTCTTATTCAGTGGATAAGGTCAATTCTGAGTAGTGTATGTAGTAGAATCCTGTGCCACTGAATGGAAACCCATAACTCATGAGGAAACTGTAGGAGGGGTAGAAGTCGTTTGACAGTTTAGTGGTAGATGAATAACTACCAATCTCTATAAGAGAAGACTAAATCCAGGGGCAGTAACTGACTCAGTAGCTATTTCTTTTCCTCTTTCATTTGTGCCCACTTGCCTTCCATGCTAATGCTTCATCTGCTCATTTTCTGCATGACTTCTTGACACCTGCTGAATTCTTACACAGAATTTCAAGGAATGTAGTTTCAAAGAGAATATGGTATCATTTCCAGCCAAGGAACACATATCTTTTCTCCTTCCTCCCACAATGATATATTTTCAAAGTACAAGCTAGTTTCTGTGTAGACATGAAGGCAAAATGACCAGAGGAATGCACAAGTTCTCTCCAGGTTATCAGGGAAGATAAAAAGATCTTTGGGGGAAAAAAAAGAGTTAGTGCCTTAAGGAGGAAATTAAAAAAAAACAAACTGGATATTTAGGGAGTAGAAGGGAATACTGACTTGAGTCATGAGGTAATCAAACAGAAGAATGTGACACAGAAAAGGAAGGAAAGAAAGATGACTAAATATCTGTAGCTAAGTAATAGAAAGAAGGGCTTCCTATGGGGGGAAACTGGACTATCTCTGAAGGAAGCAGCTTCTTGTGTTTTTTGTAATATTGATGTGGATCCATAGGTGCCATAAGGTGAAAGGTCATTCAGTAATGGTCAGAGGAAGAACAGATGAATAGTGATGGTTGATGACTCCCTGTTGAGCAGTACCAAGGTGGCTATTTATCAATCTGACATTAACAATAGTGAGGTCTGCTGTTCTCCCAGGGTATGTAACTGAGACATGACAAGAGACTCCTGATTCTTGTCAAATGTAATGATCACTACCCATTTCTGTTAGTTGGATTCAGTTCAGGTTACCACATTTTAGGAAGGACAAACTTAAATTCATCCATGGAAGGAGACCAAGATGATGCCTTTGGTTAGGGACTAGAGACTATAAAACGAAGATATGTTAGATGAATTGGATTTTGTCTGAAGAAGAAAAGATTATTAGTGCCTTGAAGTATTCAAAAGGTTGCCGAGTAGATTCTAGGGACACTGCTCTCTCCTAGTTCTCTTCCTATATGTCTGGTGACTTTCTCAATTACTTTTTCTGATTCATCGCCTTATGTCATCCCACTGACTGTGAATGTACCCTCTAAGTGTTTGCCCTTCACACTCTTTTCTTCTCTCCATAAATAATCTGTTGGTGATCTTACAAGATCCTAGGGGTTAAATTACTATCTCTGAGCATATGACTCCCCAGGCCTAATTTCTCTCTTCAGTTACAGTCATGCATCACCAACTGCTTATTGGTCATTTTAAACTGGATGTCTCATAAACATCACGAACTCAATAAGTCTAAAATAGAGCTCATTATTGGAGGGAGCTACTATTCTTGAAAGACTATAATCCACATCAATCAATCAATTAATCAACAAACCTGTATTAACTGCTTCCAAACTTCCTCATTACTCTCAAGGATACTGCTATCCTTCCAAGCACCCATGTTTGCAGTTTCAATGTCATCCTCTCAACTCCACTCTCATAGCCTACATATTCAATCAGTTGCCAAATTTTGACATTTCTAACTCAATAATATTTCTCATATACATCCCTTTCTCGCTATTCACACAGCAACCCCTCCAGTTAAAGCCCTCATCAGTTCTCCTCTGGGTACTGTAATAGATTTCTATTTGACCTCCCTGTCATAAGCTCCTTCTCAAATCCACTCAGCATTCAAAGTGATTTTGCTAAAATGCAAGTATATGCAGATAATGTCACACAGCCTTACCCTACTCAAAAAACTCTAGTGGCTCTCTATAGCATCAAGGATCAAATATAAACTCTGTATAATGTGGCTCTTTTCTATCTTTTGATTTTTCTTTTGGTTAATTCTTTTCCTTTATCTCCACAATCTAATAATACTGATTTACTTACAATAACAACAACAACAACAAGGATACAAAGCTTCATTTCCTATTTCCATGCTTTTGCTTTAGCCCTGTATTCCCTCATGTCTACATCATAAAATCCTTGGTTTCCTTCAAAACTAGATCAAATACCACTTTCTTCATAAAATGTTTTCTGGTTTCCTCCAGATGCTAAGGCATTCCTCCTAAAACTACGTTGGATTCATTTTGTATATATTTTGCATAGATTTATTTGTATAGGTTGTTTCCCCCATTAGAATGGAAGTTCCTAAAGGACAAGAACTTTTTTCATTTTTGTCTTTGTACTTCCAGTGCTTAGCACAATGCCTGGCACATAGAAAGCAGTTAATACAAATTTGTGGATTGATTGACTCATTTTTCTTTTCTTTTTCTTTTTCTTTTTTTTTTTAACAATCATTCAAAAATTTTTTTCTTAATAGTATTTCATTTTTCCAAGTACATGTAAAGATAATTTTCAACATTCTTTTTTGTTTTAAGATTTTGTGTTGCAATTTTTTTCTCCCTTTTTCCTTTAATCTCCCACTTCCACAAGACAGCAAGCATCTGATAGAGCTTATACACATTTTTAATTTATATAAAATAATATATTATATTTATAATTATGTATATATTATATATAACATATAATACAATTCTATATGATATAATATTTTAAAACATATTTTCATATTTCTCATGTTGTGCAAGAAATATCAGGCTAAAAGGGAAAAAACATGAGAAAAAAAGGCAAACAAACAAAAAGATGAAAATACTATGCTTATATCCATCTTAAGTCTCCATAGTTCACTCTAGATACAGATGGCTCTTTCCATTCCAAGTCTATTGGAATTGCCTTGAATTACCTCATTGTTGAAAAGTACCAAATCCATCATAGTTAATCATCACATAGTCTTGCTGTTACTGTGTACAGTGTTCTTCTGGTTCTGCTCACTTCACTCAGAATCAGTTTATATAAGTCTTTTCTGAACTCAACCTGCTCATCATTTTTAAAAATTTTTTTTATTATAGCTTATTATTTACAAGATATATGCATGGCTAATTTTTCAGCATTGACAATTGCAAAACCTTTTGTTCCAACTTTTCCCCTCCTCTTCCCCCGACCCCTTCCCCAAGATGGCAGGTTGACCAATACATGTTAAATATGTTAAAGTATAAATTAAATAATATATATATATATATATATATATATATATATACACACACACATGTCCAAACAGTTATTTTGCTGTACAAAAAAAATAGGACTTTGAAATAGTTGTACAATTAGCCTGTGAAGGAAATAAAAAATGCAGGTGGACAAAAATAGAGGGATTGGGAATTCTATGTAGTGAATCATAGTCATCTCCCAGAGTTCTTTAGCTGGGCGTAGCTGGTTCAATTCATTATTGCTCTATTGGAACTGATTTGGTTCATCTCATTGTTGAAGAGGGCCACGTCTATCAGAATTGATCATCATATAGTATTGTTGTTGAAGTATATAATGATCTTCTGGTCTTGCTCATTTCACTCAGTATTAATTCATGTAAGTCTCTCCAGGCCTCTCTGTATTCATCCTGCTGGTCATTTCTTACAGAACAATAATATTTCTTAACATTCATATACCACAATTTATTCAGCCATTCTCCAATTGATGGGCATCCCAGTTTCCAGTTTCTGGCCACTACAGAGACCTGCCACAAACATTCTTGCACATACAGGTCCCTTTCCCTTCTTTAAAATCTCTTGGGGATATAAGCCCAGTAGTAATACTGCCGGATCAAAGGGTATGCACAGTTTGATAACTTTTTGCTGCTCATCATTTCTTACAGAACAATAATATTCCATTATATTCATATACCATAACTATTCATCCATGTCCCAATTGATGGACATCTTCTCAATTTCCAATTCTTTGCCACTACAAAAAGGGCTACTACAAATTTTTTTTTTTGCACAAATGGGTCCTTTTCCCTCTTTTATGATCTCTTTGGGATACAGGCCCAGTAGTGAGACTGTTAGATCAAAGGATATGCACAGTTTTGTAGCCTTTTGGGCATAGTTCCAAATTGCTCCCCAGAATGATTGGATCATTTCAAGCATTACCAACAATGCATTAATATTCCAGTTTTCTCATATTCCCTCCAACATTTATCATTTATTTTCCTCTCACTTTATTCAATCAGATAGGTGTGAAGTGGTACCTCAGAGTTATCTTAATCTGTATCAATAGTGGATATATATATAGTGTAATCAATAGTGATTTAGAACATTTTTTCATATGACTATAAAATGGCTTTAATTTCAAGAGGCTTTAAACTAAAAAAGAAGACAGATCAAATTGCCCACACATAGCTTAAAACTGCACTAAGACTTTTGGAACGTTGTATCTGCCAAACCTGGTATCCTAGAACATCAATACAAGGTAGAAAGAAGATTGCAGAAGAGAGAACCAATCACTGCTAAGGAACTATTTCCAAAAAGTGAGACAATCATAAAACTCACTGGTTTCAGATATCTGTATATATAAACAGACAAAAGTTAGGTAATAAAAAGGGAAAATGAAAGCAACTAAAGTAAGAAGACTATCTGACCACATCTGAGACAGAGTGGGATGAAATTAGTGTCTATAATATAGCCATGAAATGGTATAATATGTCTATTCAACAGGAAAGAAGAGATCAAAGAATTAGTGGAGTTGCATTCTATATTTAGAAGGTATTCATAAAAAAATCCTTTTATCAGAGAATTGCCCCAATAATTGAATAGCAAAAGTCCCTCTTTACTATAATATTATCAATAAAATAACAAATAAGCATTTTAAAATCCCTATTATGTGTTAGTCACTGAGATTCAAATACAAAAGTGAAAAAGTTCTTGTCTTTTAGAGATCTTACCCTTTAGCCAGAAGAAATGATACATACATATATAGATTTATGCAAAATAGATACAAGATAGAACTGACAAGAGGAATTGTTGTCCTGGACTTGACTCTTGCCAATCAAAAAGAAGAACTAGATGTTAAGTAGAGATAGCAATAATGGTTGCCTTAGGGACAAAGGAAAACTATCATAAAGTTTGTGATAAACAAGCAGAAGAAAGTCAGGCAAAGATGAACACTTGGGAAAACATATTTACTATTTTCCCCCAGTAAGCAATTTTTAAAATTAAAAACAAATCAGTGTTTTTATTTATTTATTATTGCTATCATTGGCCATACATTATTTTAATTATTTATATCTTTTGTTTGTACATTACCTACAATCTCAAAGATATCGATCTCCTTCCTTCCCCCTCCAAAAGCTATACTTTGAAAGAAAAAAAAAATTTAAAAAATCAGTTTAACAAAACCAACATATCATTAAATATGACAGGATATTTATTAATCCATATCCATAGTCTTCCATTTCTGAAAAGAAGGTAGACAGGTGCATTTCTTTCACCTCTTTTCCAGATCCAAACCTAGTCATGACAATTACTCAGTGTTTCTTTTTTTTTAAACCACTTTTTCCATTTATGGGAGAAGTAGGTCTCAAGTGATTCAGAGAAAGGATAAGTAAGACCAATGGTCTAATCCTTTTCAGGAGATATTGACCCAAGAAGCTCTTGAGAATGATATTTGAAAGTCACAAATGCAAATGATTTTAGTGATGAAAAAACTAGACATTTGACTGTATAGAGAATTTAAACTTAGCAACCACCTCAAATTTTAAAAAAATATCAGTAGAAAATGAAAGGGCAAGAAAATGATTATGAATATAAAAATATATCTCATTATGAATTATGAATTATGATTATGAATATAAAATATATCTCAATCAGTAAAAGATGAAAGCAAGGGCAAGTAAATGATTATAAATACAAAAGAATAGTATAATCTTACAAGAATAGTGATGGAAACACTAAAGCTAAAGCCTAGAAAAAGCTGAAGTTAGTAGAAAATTTTGGGCAGCTAGATGGCATAGTGGATAGAATACTGACCTTAGAATCAGCAAGGCTCATCATTATGAGTTCAAATCCAGCTTCAGATAGCTATGTGACCCTGGGCAAATCACTTAACCCTGTTTTACCTCAATTTCATGATCTGTAAAATGGCCTGGAGAAGAAAATGGCAAACCATTTAAGCATTTTTGCTAAGAAAACTCAAAAATGGGTCATGAATAGTTGGGCATGATTGAGAAATGACTGAGCAACAGTAGGGAATTCTAAGGGCAATAAAAAGGCATTTGGTTTTTTTTTGTTTTGTTTTTTTTAAGCTATGTTAAGTTGAGGAGGCTCTTCATAGGACTTCTTGAAGTGCATGGAATGGTGATAATGGATAATGTAGAAGCAACTCTTTATTTGATTTCTGTTTTTTATGCCAAGAAGAATGATTTTCATATTGGGAAAGGATAAAAAAAAAAAAAGAGTAACAAGTTAAAACAAAAGATAAAGGAAGAAAGCTTTTAATGAGTTCATTATCAGGTTTTGGCAAAATATTTTCTCTGGTGTTGACAGAATTAGCAGATGTAATCACCGAGTCACTGTTGATGGTATTTGGAAGATTGTGCAGAGTAGAAGTAATACTGGACTAGAAGAGAACAAATGATCTGATTTTTTTTTAAGAAAAAAGAAAGGGGAGGGAAAAATGGAATCTCAAAATTATAAGTCAGTAAACTTTACTCTCAATCTGAGCAAAATTCAAAGATACCGTTTTAAGGGGATAGCTTGTAAGAATTTAGAAAAGGAGTAGTGATAACTAAAAGATACCTCATGGCTCCAATAGAAGAGTTATTAATCTCACTTCTTTTTTTTTTTTTTTTGATGAGATTACCACAATGGCAGATTAGACAAATGTTGCATACCTGCATAGTATATTGAGATTCTGAAAAACAAACAAACAAAACATTTGATAAAGTTTCTTATGCTAACTTTGTGGACAAGATATAACAGGTAAGTGGATTTGAAACTGAAAGACTCAAAGAATAATTATCGGTGGGCCAATATAAATTTGGAAGAAGGTTTTGAGTGCAGTGTCCCAGAAATCTATACTTTGACCAATGCTGTTCAACACTTTTAGCAATGACTTGGATGAAGCATAGAAAACACGCTTGTCAAATCTGCATATGATATGGATCTGGGGGAGCTAATATGTTATATGACTGAATAAACATCCAAAAAGACTTCAACAGATTAGAATGATGGACCAAATAGAATAAGATGCAACTTAGTAACATGAAGGTCTACCTTTAAATGGAAAAAAAAATCAACTTTATAAAGGAAAGGATGGGGAAGAATAGCTGGACCATGTTTACAGGGATAATATCTGTGGGTTTTATTGAACTAGAAATTCAAATTGATATGACAGCCCCCATAAGGTGACAGTACCCTAGACTTCATTAAAAGAATCATAATATCCAAAAGAAACAAGGTAGTCTGGCTCTGCCCTTAGGAACTATATTCCATATATGGAATAGTGTTCAGCTCTGGGTGCTACATATATGGAAGAACATGGGCATGCTGGAGAGAGTCCAGAAGGGGATGACTAGAGAATATGCCACATGAGGATTAGGTGAGGGAACTGGGGTTATTTGAACTGGAGAAGAGAAGACTCATGTGGGAATAGCTGTAATTGAGTATTTGAAGGGCTTTTAGGTGGCAGAGCAATGAGATTTGCTACCTTTGGCTCCAGAGTACAAACAAGAAGCAACAGGTGGACTTTGCCAAGTGGCAGATAAATATTTGAAGCAAGAGGAAACTTCTGAATCATTAGAACCCTCTAGAAGTGGAATGGGTTATCAGATGTGGTGAGTTCACCTTCATTGCATCATTGGCTAGATGACCATTGGTTAGGTAGGTTAGGGGAGTTTAATTCAGTTCCCCATTGGACTAAATGTTTTCTAAGGTCCCTTCCAATTTTGAGATTGCATGAAATGTCTGTTGAATGAGTGATTACTGTGAACAGTGTGGCTTGCACAGAAAAGAGCAGGAAATAATTTCCTGAGAATCCCTACTTTCTTCAGAATACTCAGGGTCACTGCCCTCTGATATTGCAGTATGCTTTGGCTCAAGTGACTGCTTCTAACAGCAGCTTCTGTGCCTCAGGCTGGGGCATCTCACAGAGGAAGGTAGTGGGAAGCTGAGCCTGGAAGGGTGACAGCTATGGACTATGTCCAAACAAGCCAAATTGAATAGGCCATAAATAGACACAGCATGTGCTAGTTTGGGGAGGGAAGGTCAAAGAGGGGTAAAAGGGGAATCCTGCTGTTTTCTCTTAAGCCGTCTTTCAGAAGTTCTGGGAGGCATAGGACAAGGCCAGGGTTGGACTTTCCAGGGCAAACTGTACAAATCCCCCCAAATCCTGATCTTCTAAGGAAAGCTTCCAAGGGCATTTTTTACATTCTCTCCCACCACTTCGATGAAAGTGCCCAAAACCATACTTTTAATTTAAGGCAAAAGGTCAGTTACCCTCTGGGGCTACCCAGTCTTAAGTAGCTTTTGTAAGAACTATTCTCTATATTCTAGGACAAGCTCAATTATATCTCATTAGTATAAATTACTTTATACTCTTCAAAGCTCTTTTGACCCATCATTAAGAGACAGCTATGGTATAGAGAAGAAGTTCTAGATCTGGAGTCTAGTGGAGGCTACAGTGGAAGACCTAAGATTCAAAGACCTAAATTCAAATCTGACTTCAGATTATGTTTAATCTCTCTCTCTCTCTCTCTCTCTCTCTCTCTCTCTCTCTCTCTCTGTTTATTAGCTCAAGATCACTTGGGCAAACCACTTAACCTTATAGAGCCTCAGTTTCCTAATGTGTAAAATGAAGGGATTAGACAATCCTTTCTAGTGCTAAAGCTCTAATTAAATGATTAAAAGGTCTATCTGTGTGATTTTGAGGAAGTCATTTGAACTCCTTATCTGAAAATTAAGGGACCTTTGAGTTCATTTCAAATTCTAAATCTATGACCCTTTGACCCTTTAATTACCACAATAATGCTGAGATCCAGCCAGTCTTACCCCATTTTCACATATGAACCAACTGAGTTCCCCTAAGGCTGACTTGCCCAGAGCCACACAATGAGTCAACAGTAGAGCCAGAATGAACCAACTTCTCCTTTTATTATAGCATACTGCCTTCCTCACTACTCTTATGAATCTGTTAGTCACCTAACTTTCAATGATCTCATCTCGAAATTGAGGTAATAATACTAGAATTACCTGTCTTGCAGAGTTATTTAAGAGGAACACTTTGCAAATTGGAAAAGACTATATAAATGAGCCATTATTAATGTCAGCATTTCAAGGCTCTATGATTTTGTCAGTCTAGTTACTCAGCCATTGACATACCTGAAAATTCTCTGAAAACTGCCAAGGTCAAAAAAAAAAAATCTGCCTTTAGCCAAGCTGGTAATCAGACAACCTATAAACAGCTGATGAGAAATCCTCTGCTGTTATTGCTAACAATAATAGAAAGTTAGAGTGGCGGAGAGTATAGCAAGTAGGCCTTGGAGTCCATAAGACCTGGGTCCAAATCCCACCTCTCACATATGAAGTCTGGACAGTTCTAGGGAAGTCACTTAACCTTTAAGTGTTCCAGGCAGCTCTCTAAGATGTTAAATTGCTGGATTATTACTGCCCTTTAGTAATAAAGAGAATTTCTCTACACCAATGAAATCAAAGATTCAGGTCTGAATTATCTCTCCATTCTAACCAAAAAAAGAACTTCTGCTTTGGCCACTGAATTTAGAGACAAAGAAAGATTTGGCTTCTCCAATCTTTTCTCCAATTCAAGATATTATCTGTAGCAACTGAATCTAGAAGACAATTCAAGGTGAGCACCAGAGAACAGCAGCTGTCTCATCTAAGAAAGACTTAACAAAAAACCACTTACCCATGATGAGTGGTAACCCTTTCCTGGTGAGCAAATAGATACTGATACATTCTCCAGCATGTGCTGGACAGAGGGCAAGCTAATAGGTGAATCTGCAGACTAGAGCATTGCAGAATTTGCTAGGGAGGCTAGATAAAAAGGAATAGTTGTGACTTTAAAGACAAAAGGTCAATTAAAATACTATCTGTGACTTTAAAGACCACAGATCCATCAAATGCTTTTTCAGCAGAACCTAAGATTGCCAGTTAGGGCTCCAGGTCATGGTTTAGAGGAGGAAGAACTTGAGAGCAACAGCCAGAAGTAGGACAAGGGCCAATTCAGGGTTACGGTCAAGGTCAGATGCAAGGTTTAGTTCCAAGACCAAAATCAAAAGGAAAAGATCTAAAGAAGGGAAGGCAGTATGGTTGATTGGGAAGACTATTAGATTGGAAGTCACTAGTCTAAGGTCCTAATAAAGACTCTGTTACTAAGTTTGACTATAAGTAAGTTGATTCATCTCTGTGAGTTACTCTGTTAAAAGACAGGTTTGAGCTGGCTGGTTATTAAGGCCCCTTTCCATTCTAAATTTCTATGATTTAGAAACTAGGCTCCCAATCCAGGGAGAAAGATAAGGAGGAACAGTACAGTGTCTGATACATAGTGGATGATTAATAAATGTTTATTAGATTGGATAGGAGATCCAGATGAACAACGGTCTGCACAGAGCCACCATAGATTAGACAAGGTTGAACTCACAGAGGTAAACTGGGGACCTGCTGCATTTTCAGAAGTCTTGACCAATGGCTCAGTGTCTCTTGATAGACAAATGAGGAACCAGATAACTATGACAAGGAGTAAGTGATGGAGTAACCCGAACATGTGGACATTCATTTCACTTCTGAGGGCTAGCTGTTAGACAAATAATTCATTCAGTAAAGATTTTTTGAACTTCTATGTTTCCAATAAACAGGAGGTGGGGTAAGATTCAAAAGGGAAGACTTTAAGACCTGAGAGTCTAGTTGAAAAGAAATGACATCCTCCATAGAACTGTAGTATCACTGGATATCAAACTTGGAAGGGGCCTTAGATCTCAATTAATCCAAGTCCTTAATGTATCTATCGGGAAACAGGAAGACTAGAAAGGGACTTGCCCACAGTCACAAGAAAAAGTTAAATAATATAAAAGGTGTCATAAGCCAATACACAGTTCTCTCTCTACAATATCCTGTCAACTCTTTCTGAAATATGTAGTCTTTCAGTTCACTATTTTCCCATTCCCATTGCTACCACTCTCAGGATCTCAGAATTCCAAATTTCAGATCTGGAAAGAGCATCAGTAATATGTACATGAAGAAGAATTTCTGGAAATGTTCTTGACAACTTCTTTTTCCAATTCCTATTCAATCTCTGCTTGAAGACATCCAATGAGGAAAAAACCCATGCTTGAAGATATCCAATGAGGAAGGAACCTGTTATTTGCCATGGCAGTTCATTCCACTTTAGACCAGTTTTAGTAGTTAGAAAGTTTTTTGTTTTAGTTTTTCCTGACATCAATAACATATAAATTTGCTTCTTTGTAACTTCTGTCTTCTAGGGGCAAACAGAACTTACCTTATCCATTTTCTAGGTGGCAGCCTTTTCCCTGCCTAGTTCAGTCTCTTCTGTCTAGCTCAGTCCCTCATATCCTCTCTTTATGACTTTTGCAGTGCCTTCCTAACTACTGTCTTTGGAGATAGTCTGCCTTACCTTAGTAAAATGTAAACTTTTTTTTCCTTTTTGACATAACTCTTTACTTTTTATTTTTCCCCACTTAATAGTATTTTATTTTTTTTAATTACAAAGATAGCTTTCAACATTCATTTTTGTAAGATTTTGAATTCTAAATTTTTTCTCCTTCCCTCCCTCCCTTCCCCTTTCCCTAAGACAACAAGCAATCTGATATGGGTTATATATGTATTATTATACATACATTATAATATACATTATACATTATAATATGTATATTAACTATATTTCCTAAAGTTAAAATAGTATGCTTTGATCTGCATTCAAATTCCAAAATTCTTTCTCTGGATGTGGATGGCATTTTCCATTATGAGTCTTTTTGGTATTATCTTGGATCACTGTATTGCAGAAAGCTAAGGCTATCAAAGTTGATTATCACACAATTTTACTGTTACTAGAATATAAGCTCTCTGTGATCAAGAATATTTTGTTTTGTCTTTGTATCTTCAGCTCCACCCACAATACCTGGTTCATAGTAGGCACTTAACAAATGCTTAGTGAATTGGTGTCATTCTTCTGTTTGCTGTCTTTTTCACAATTGTCGAAAGAGCCTTCCTATTACTACGCTCTTCAAAAATCTTCAAAAACACTCTTCCTTAAAGAACTTTTCCTTTCTTTTTCATGGTCTTTCCTAATATTCCATATAAAAGTGATCTCCAATATCCTAGATCCATTCATTTGAACCTCCCATTGTCCTTATCAATTTCTCTTTTGTATTATACTCATTTGTGGATACATTGTATTCCCCTTATTTGATTGTAAGCTCATTGAGGGCATTTTTGTTGCTATGTTGTTGCTGTTGCTGTTTGCACTGTGGTACCCTTAGTACTGAACACAGGATTCAGTGAGCATAAATGTTTGAATTGAATTGAGTATATAAGTGCAAATGATAATGCAAGAGAAGTGGATCAGGGTAGGGGTTCTGAGAATGGAGTAGAGAGAAATTATGTGAAGACACTGAGAAGGTAAAGAAAGAATTATGGAATCATAAGATAGAGTCTGGAAGGATCCTTAGATCGTTAGATAACAATTCAACCCCTCAGTTTATACTTTTTGGGGAAACAGATGAGAGCCAGAAAAGGACTTGGTGACCATTTGGATGTGGAAGGACCAGAAAGGAGGAATCCTAGATGTTTCAGATGTTTTAAAGTTGCATCCATGCCTTGTGAGAACTTATCTTTAGAGCACTTAAATTAATAGGAATCTCAAGCTCGACTTTCCAGTCAGAATAATGGAGACTTTGGCTTTTAACCTCACTAATAGTGTCATCTGTCCTTCTAGTTGTCTTGGACCTGAATGCATTTAGCAAAGGATTCACTTGTCACTGCACTGATTTTTTTTTTTAATAGACTCAGTTTGATTTTTCAGATGTTAGGGATCTGTGATACATCACATAATTGATGTACCTTGGTCCATGTAGGAAGAAATCTTGGAAATAGTTGTGGAGGGCATCCCACAATGATGATTCTTTAGAATGTTTTCCCCCATCTTCTTCATACGTGTCATTTCCCCGGTAACTGGAGATTGGAGAAAGGGGAGACAGGAGGGGCTCTGGTTACAGGTCCCTAACCTTACCTGCCTCCTTTTCCCCATCAGGGAGGGGGCCTGAGGGAGGGGTGAGTCACACAAAGCACTAGGTCACTGACCAGTGCTATTGAGTGACCAGATGTAGGGGAGGGGGAGCCCAGCTCCTGTGTAGATCTCTTGTCTTCCTCTCTGGGGTAGAGCTTTGACCGTCTCTTTCCTCCAGGGCATCCTTTTGTCCCCATCTTCTATATCGGTTGTTCTGTGACTCTAACTCAGAGAAATAAGGCCAGGCTGTTCCCCGGCTCCCACAACCCCCCTCCCCCTAGCCTCCTCTCTTCCCAACAATATGTCCCAGGGATAGATATAATGCATTCTTTCAAGCCTCCACAGCCTGGGCTTTGGGAACCTCCTGGGAAGAAGGCAGAAGGATCCCTGTGAAATGTTCAAACAAAGCCACCTTGTTACAGGGAGCTCAGAGAAAATGATACCCCGTTAGTTGGCAAGACATTTCCACCAAAGGAGCCTCAGCAAGCAAGAAGGAGTCTGATCTCTGTAACACAGGGAGGCCAAGAATGAACTGGGGGAGGGAACTGAAGCCTGGGAATAGGGAGAGAAGTTTACTTGGGGGTTCAAGATTACCAAGGCTGTAGGGCCAAAAGGTGATGCTAAGTTCCTTAGGAGTGATAGTTATTTCTTTGCCTGGCTCTATTCAACTAATTAATCAGTCAACAAGCATTCATTCAGAGCCTACTTGGTGGTGTCAAGACATAAAGGCAAAATCTCTTTATCTTTTCAGTCTAGTTATAAAGTCAAGACTTTTATAGGAATAAGAACAGGAAGCAATTTAATAAAGATGACAAAAGATAGAAATAGTAAAGTTGGAGGTGTTGTGAGAAGACAAGCACACTACTAATGTACTGTTGATGGAGCTGTGAAATTGGTCCAGCTGTTCTGGAAAAGAATTTGGAATTATGTGAGAAAAGTCACTAAACTGTTCCTACCCTTTGACCCAATGACCCACTACTGGGCCTATATCCCAAGGAGGTCAAAGAAAGAAAGAAAGAAAGACCCTATCTATACAAAAAATATTAATAGTAGTACTTTTTGTGGTTGCAAAAAAAAAAAACCCATTAAAAAAATCCAACTAGAAACAAAGTAGGTGCCAATTGATTAGGAGATAGTTAAATAAATTGTGGCTTACATATATCTTATTTATGCCATATAAAATTATACAGAAAAGCACTTAAAAGAAATATGGGAAGATGTATATGAATTGATACAAAATGAAGTCGAATCTGGAGTTCAATATATGTGATAACTACAATAATATAAAATAAGATAAAATTAAAAAGCAATCCAACTCTGATTAATAGTAATTATCAATTCTGCCCCTAAAAAACAGATAATGAAATAGTTTCATTCCTCTGAGAGGCAGGGAACTAATAACAGGAAATATTGCATGTACTTTCAGATATAGTTGTTGGACAAGTTAATTTTGTTTAACTATCTATTTTGGTATACAGGAGGATTCAATTTTAAAAAGAATATTAAAATGAACGTGTTAAAACAATAAAAAAAACTTTTGTTTAAAGGAGCAACTAGAGAATAATATCAGACAGTATATAATCAAGTGTGAGACTGAGAGTTTTAGACTAGAATTCAGAGAAGGGAAGTCACATTAGGGTAAGATGATCAGAGGAGTCTTCTTGCTATTTGCTTTTTTTTATTAATATTCTATTTTTTCCTAATTATAGACAAATTTTAACATTCATTTAAAATTTTTGAATTCCAAATTCTCTCCCTCCATTCCTCTCATTAGTTCTTTTTGAAACAGCAAGTATTTGATATAGGTGATACATAAGCAGTCATGCAAAACATATTTCCATATTAGTCATGTTGTAAAAGAAAACAGAACAAAAAGAATCACAGAAAAAGCTTTGTCTGCATTCAGACCCCATCAGTTCTTCTTCTGGAGGTGGATAGCATTTTTCTTCATAAGTCCTTTGGATATTTGTATTGCTAAAAATAGCTAAGTCATTCATGGTAGATGATTATATAATATTGCTGTGTACAATGTTCTCTTGGCTCTGCTCACTTCACTTTGCATCAGTTCATGTAAGTCTTTTCAGGGTTTTTTGAAAGCAAAGGGAAAACTTGTAGCAGATGAGACTCACTGGTTGTTGAAGGATGGAAATGATTTGCATGGGGGTGAATAATGGGCTCATTAATTAATTTTATTGCATTTAACATATTTATTGATGATTTAAATGAAGATCAAAGTATATTTAGCACATTTGCTAATGACAGGAAGCTGGGAGGGATAGGTTAATATAATAGGTGACAGATTGGGACACAAAAAGATCTAGTCAAACTGAAAAGACAAACTAAAAAGAAAATCAAAGTGGTAAATGCAAAATTGTGTACTTGGGTTAAAAAAAATCAACATAAGTAAAGTATATGGCAAGACATGTAAAACAATGTGTGATATGGCTGCCATATGGAGGAGAGATCAGACTTGCCCTAGGAAAAATGGATGGAAGTTACAGAGAAGAAATTTGAGTTTAATTAATGAGAAAAAAACTTCTTAAGAAATAATAATAATATCAACAATTAGTATTTACATAGCACTTGTTATGTTCCAGGATCTCTATTAAGTATTTTACAAATATTAAGTAATTTTATAAATCTCATTTGATCTTCACAATGACCCTGGTAGGTATATGCTATTATTATCCCTAGTTTATAAATGAGGAAACTAAGGCAAATTGTATACAAGGTCACATAGTCAGATTTGAACTCTAGCCTTCCTGACTCCGGGGCTAGAGTTCTAACCAGTGCATGTCTTAGCTACCATCTAGCTCTCCAGGAGTGGAATGGACCTCCTTGGAAGGGAATGGGAAAATCTCCAAGAGTTAGTTGGATTTGAACTATTGGCTATATTGCACAGAAGATCCTTATCTGTGTATGGTCTGTTGAATCCTTTTTTCTCACTTTAGGATCATGTGATTTATGTAGCTTTCTTGATACTACATATATATATATATAAACAATTCAGTCCTTTATTAAATATTAATAAAATTCAAGACTTACACAAACTAATGCAAAGGTGAAGCACAACAGAGGTAATGACTACAATAACAAAACAAAACAAGACTAATCAGTAATTAAACTTCATAATGATCAACCACATTTCTAGAAAATAAATAATGAAATAAATTTTACGTAGTATAGAAATGGAACAATATGGGTATGGATTTGAGATTATGTGATTATTGTGATTCCAAAGAGAACTAAAGCCAACTGGTAGGAACTTTAGGGAGGGGAATTTCACTTCAGTATAAAGAACTTTCTAATAACCTGAGCTGCCCAATAGTAGCATGGATTGCCTTGAGAGATAGTGAGCTCTTTGTCACCGGAAGAGTCCAAGCAGAAATTGGATGATCATTTACTTTGGAGAGAGTTTTTTATTATATAACTTTAAAGATTGCTTCCAAGGGATTCCATGGGATTCTATGATTCTGGGCAATACCCAAATGGTCAATGTTCACACCTGCCTGCTACCTCTTGTCTATAGTGCCTCCCAGATGATGAGTCTTTTGAAATCTCCAGAGACATTTGGCTTTCTCATCTCATTGTAACAAGTGAAGAATTTAACTTTCAGTCAAGCTTCTCACCAGAGAAACAGGAAGTATATCATAGCTCTTTGTATCTACAGGCACCTCACATCTTTGACTAAAAGGACTGTGTTTGACTGTATTAGTCCTGGAGAGCTTTCAGAGATGGAGGAGGCCATTGACATCTGTCTTCATGAATGGGGATCTAGGCAGCAGGGAAGAACTCTGGGGACCTACACCAGTGAAGATGAATGTCATCAGGGGCCAGAGATTATATATGTATGTGTAATAAATAAGTGTGTGTGTGTGTGTGTGTGTGTGTGTGTGTGTGTTGGGGGAAGATTAAACAGCCATGGGGTTAAATCCATGGAGCTATTAATCTATCAAGAGTTTGGGGTGATTTTATAAACCACAGACCAGCATTTAAGTTACCTTGTGCCCTGGGATAGAAATTCTGCCTGTTATACAGTTTTATCATTATGAGTTGTTAATTAGGTAAGGTCTAGCAGGATCTCCCTTCTTTGTACCCCACTTGCTTTAAAGTTAAGGCTAAATATTATCATTATTGTTGTTGTTCAGTTGTTTCCAGTCATGACCAATCTTTTATGATCCCATTTGGGGTTTTTTTAGACAAAGACACTGGAGGTTTGACATTTCTTTCTCTAGCTCATTTTGCAGATGAGGAAACTGAGGCAAGTAGAGTTAAGTGAATTGATCAGGGATGAACAGCTAATTAAATGTCTGAGGCCAGACTTGCACTGAGGAAGATGGGTCTTCGTAACTGCAGGCCTGGCATTCCACCCACTGCACCACCTAGCTTCCTGAAATATTATTATTAATCATCAATAATAATTATCTCCCAGATGTGACTCATGTCTCAAACCAAAAATCAGCTGTATGAGTCCTTAATATATAGATTTTAGGACATGCACAACAGACTGCCAGAACTAGAAGGGTTCTTAGAACCTAGAGGCCAGAGCTGAAAGAAACTTTGGAAAATAGCTCATTGGAGGGGATAGGTACCTTAGAAGTCTATCTTACTCTTTTTACATGAGAAGAAACAGGCCCAGGAAAGTAAAGTGGCTCTCCCAGAGCCACAGCACTTGTTCAAGTGCTGGCTTGAGGTTAGAGTAGGCCTTAGACTGTCTGACTCTCAGGCCAGTATCTTTTCCTTATTTCCAATTATGATATCTCCAAATTGCCCATTCCCTGTCCCGGGGACACTGCTCTCTGAGGGAATGGCCCCAGTACTGTCAGGATGTGTTAGGTCCTTGCTGGGGACAGCCCTTGGAGCATAAAGTCTGCCTTGGCTGGTGTGAAATGGTGCTACTGTGGCTTTAAAAGCATCTCAGCAGTCCCCTGCCTGGCCAAACAGAGCTGCCAGGGCGAGCCCGAAGGAGGACACCTGCAGAGCTCCTGTACAGCTGGGGAAGATTAGCCTTTTCCACTAGAGAGCACCCATTACCATGTTCCAATATGCTATCACTTCCGCTAGGAGAGCCCACAGATGAGATATCGATTGAGGTGACCCCAGGTGAGCCCTTCCCCCTTGCCTGAGATGTGTGCAGATCAGCCCAGCCGCCAGCTCTCCCATCCCAGGCCAAAGCCAACAGGATGACAACCGGCCCCTGCCAATACGGCCCCCTTCCTCCCCACCCCCAACATGGGCCCTCAAAGCTTCCTCAGGCAAGAGCTGCTGTGCTCCAGTGCTAGCCAAAATCCCTCGCCGGAAAAGTGGGGGGGACATCAGAGATGGCCTGTGTCTCCAGTGCCATCCTAGTGGGCAAGCCTGAATGGGCAGCTAGTGTCCTGTTTACCTGCAGATAGGCAAACTCACTTTTTAGATGTGCTGCTCATCTCACTTCCAGCCCCAATTAGGGAGAATCTATCATCTCTCAATCAATGTCCATCCTGATTCCTCCTTCCAAAACTTAACTGAGATTCCCCCACTTCTCCCTATAACCTTCTCTAAAGAATTCCCAATTCCATTCCCTCTTTGCATATTAGCATATGTCTTGATGTGGCCATGTTTTCTCCCCTTTGAACTTTGGAGTTCTCAGAAAATAGAGATTTTGAGTTCTACTTCATTTGTATTCTTTGCAGATCCCATAGTAATTTCTTGGTGCACAGTGATGGGCTAAGAAATCATTATATTTTTCATCATTCCAGGTCCAAGTCAATTACCACTTCCTTTGTGAAACTTTTTTTGATCACACAAGTCCTCAGTGATCCTGCCTACTTTCTTTCTATAAAATTCATTTGACATTTAACATGCTATCTTAGTATGTGTTGTGTCTCCTCCAACTAGACTGGGAGCTCTTTGAAGATAGGAATGGTATTTTTTATCCTTTCACAACATCCGGCATAGGAATGGACACATGGAGGCTGGACAACAAATGTTTATTGACAAATTCAAGCCACTAGACCCAAGTCAACTATATCTGTTGGGATTTAAAAAAAAAACACCAAAAACTAGTGGATCTGATTTCTGAGTTACTATTAATGCTATCTGAAAGATGTAGGAAACCTGAGAAAATTCCTGCTGGACTGGAGAAAGGATATATTGTTTCAATTTTTCTTTTAAAGGAAATAGAATGGAATATGTAAACTATAGACCCATAGGCTTGACTTAGGCTGCTGTAAAGATTCTATAATGTTATTAGGGAGCCAGCTAGTGAATATCTAGAAAAGGAAGAAGTTTTTACAAAAAATCAGCATGACCAACAACAACTCACACCACATGAACCTTATTTCCTTTTTTTTTTTTTTTTTTTAAACAGGGTTACTCAATTGGTAGATCAGGGGAATGTTGTAGACATAATTAGCCTACATTTTAGCAATACATGGATAAAATATCTCATCTCTGTTATATGAAAAAGATGGAGGAATGATGGCTAGATGTTAGTACAATTAGGTTCAGAACTGGTTGAATGCAGGAGTGGGCTGGTAAATGTTTAAGAACTGGACTCTTAGGGGAAAAAAATGTATGCACACACTTTTAAAATTGATCTGCATTAGGAACACTTTCTTAAAATAAATGAAGCCCAGATTTCTGATGGGTAAATGCTTAGAATGAAAATTTAACAACGGAGTCTAGAAAGCTGTGGTCTGACTCTGACATACCCCTTGTGTGAATGGCTAAACTCAAAGAATTGCTATTAATGATAAGAAGTCAAAGTTTCTAGTGAATGCTTCAAAAATCTGTAGTTGGCCCTGTGCTATTTAACACTTTTATCAATGATTGAATAAATGCATAGATGGCATACTTTTAAATTTTGCAGATGACTCAAAGCTGGTATGAATAGCTAATACATTGTTTCTTAACAGATTTAAAGTTCAAAAAGACCTTAACTGTATAGACCATTGGGTTGAGTCTAATAATATGGCTTTGGGCTGCATTTAAAAGAAACATCGTTTCCAGGATCAAGAAGGGGATTGTTCTATCCCTTGGTCAGACCATGTTTGAAGAATTGGACTGAGTTCTGGGCACTCGGGTTTTGGAAAGATCTTGAGAGTACAGAAGAAGCAACTGGAATAGTGAAGGATTTCAAGTCTATGGTATTTGAATGGCTGAGAGAATTGGAGATGTTTAGCTTGAGAAAAGAAGCCTGAGAGGTAGGGATGGGAAACCTGGTGGTTGTCTTCAAGTATTTGACTGACTACTATTTAGCCAGACCCATTTCTCATCCAGAAGGAAAAACTCCAGACCTTTCTCCTGCCCTGGCAAGTTCTGTGTACTGTGTTAACTTCTGAGGATTTCCTTTTAAAAGTGCCTTTCATGTTCTGTTCTGTCTGTCTTGAGAGGAACCAAGGACGATGGTGAAAAGATGCTGATTTAAGCTTTTTGGAAATATAAACTTCCTAACAACGAGGTATCTAGAAATGGAACAGAATGTCTAGGAAAGATATTGCTTCTCACACATTGGAAGTCTTCAGGTAAGGCTTGAATGATAACCTATTGGATAATTCTAGTTAATTTTTTTTCTATCATAATTTTTTTATTATATTTAAATATTATAAAAAACAAAGGATAAAATCCATCCCTTTAAATTACACAGTGCAAAATGGAAGCACCTCATTGTTTGAAAAGTGCAAAATCAAGAAAAATGCATACGCACAATAAATGTACTAAAATTATTTTAAATAATAATTCCTGATATATTGTATTTAGATGAGATATAGATCAAGTTATAGAAGATAGAGGGGAAGAAATCAGTTTTTTATTTCAACTTTAACTATAAATAAAAGAGGAATTTTGTTTGGGTACCTTTTGCAATTTCCTCAACATCTATGTCTTCTGTTCTTTGCCTTTTGGAGAAAACATAGCATTGTAAGGCTGCCGCCTTTTGGGACGTGGACAAAGATCAATATCTTCCTTAATGTAACCTCTATCCACCCAAGTTTGAGTTGAAGGAAATCCAACTTCCCAGAAATTTTCAGGTGTGTTAGGAGGAATATAGCGGAAACGGTGCCTTGAACAGGAGGCTAGTTTCTTTTTCCTTTCTTCTTCTGGAATATCTGCATAATAAATTTCACATTCTTTAATTCTAGTTAATATTAACAGCAATCATTTACATAGCCATAGCACTGTGTAAAGCACTTTATAGATATTACCTCATTTGATCCTCACAACAACCCTGAAAGGTAGGTGCTGGTATTATCCCCATTTTATAGATACAGAAACTGAGGCAGACAGAGATTAAATTTCTTGCTCAGGATCACATAGCTGGAAAGTATCTGAGATTGGACTTGAACTTAAGCTTTATGAGTCTAGGTCCAGTATTCTCTCTGCTGTGTGACCTATTTAACTTTTGGGGCAGGAGACAGTAAAGATTTGGCTCAATGATCATGAGGTTTCTTCCAACTCTGAAATATTGTGCTTCACTGACTAGATCTTTATTTTGAGTTCTCTGGTTCAGCCCCAGATCATAAGGAAACACACCCTCAGTAAAAGGGGGAGATAAAGCTAGTTTTTAGGACAACACCCTGATGACACATTTCAAGCATCTCTGAGTTGGAACGCATCTTGGTAGTCATTTAGTTCAACCAATTTCCCAACAGGAATCCTCTGTGCAATATTCCCAATAAATGTTCAGGTGACATCTCACTAATGGAAAATCCACAGTTTTTGGAGGCAACCCAACCCACTTTTGGATGGCTCTGATTGCCTGGAAATTTTTTCCCTGACACTCTGACAAATCTACTTCTCTGTCTATTCTGACAAAATTTATTTCTCTGTCACTTTCCCATATGGCTTCTAATTCTGCTTTTTGGGACCATCTCAATGGCTGTCTTCCCCTTCTACCTCCCGCAGCCACATGGAGTCAACTGCTCTGGACTTGTCTTTGTGAGCATTTCCCTGCAAGGGGCCTGATCTATTTGGAAAGACCCATTTCTCATCCAAAAGGAAAGACTCTAGACCTTTCTCCTGCCCTGGGAAATTCTTTGTACTATGTTCACTTCTGAGGATTTCCTTTTAAAAGTGACTTTCATGGATGCTCGAGAGAGTCTCCAAGACAATGCGATCTATGGGTGGCATTAGCTGAAGAATCTAGAGATGTTTTGTTTGGATAAAAGACTGAGGGAGAGATATGATAGGGAGCATACTTGACCTAGGTTGACCTAAGGTTAGAGTTGGTATCACTGGGGTCATTATGTTTTTAAAAAGCCAGAATTTTCTAACTAGAGTTTTAATATAAATAGAAAAGGCTGCTGTGTTTGGTAGTGAGCGCCCTCTCAGGGATACCTCAGACAAGGGTTCTTAATCTTGTGGCACAGACCCCTCAGGTAATCTGGTGAAGCCCAGGGACCCCTTCTCAGAATAATGTTTTTAAAGGCATAAAATAAAACATTATCACAAAGAATCAATTATAACAAAATATTAGGAAAAAAACCAAATTCATGGATCCAAAATTAAGAATCCTTGCTAAAAATTAGAAAGATTACCTCAAAGGTCTCTATCAATTCCAAGATTCTTTTATTCTTCATTTGAAATTTATCTCATCTGTGTCTCATCCCAGTTAATTAACATTTTTATGTGCTTTATATTTATTTCTATGGTCCTAGAATTTCTTACTTCTGACAATATAGTTCCTGGAAAGTTCCAAGAATTTTTTAAAACCTCTTCTTGGAAGTAGTTTAAACCAGGATCCTATTACCCAGGTTCCCTACTGCTTAATGCAATTGCCTTCTTTCTGGTTCCCAAAAAGTGACAGGTTGAACAAATCTAGGGTTCTAACTCTTTGTGTACAAAAACACTTTAGCCATTCAAGGTCTGACAGATCTCCAAAACTCAGGACATAGGCTTCCTGATTCCTATTGTGGAAAACAGACCACAGACAAAAAAGCAAGATTATATCCTTGAATCAGATGTCATTAGAGCCCAGACTAGAACCCAGGAATCCAGGTACCTGGTTTTCTGTCACAAATCCTAGATCATACTCCCATATCCCAGGAGGAGAGAAAAAACATGTCATTTTCACAGCTGTAAAGTTAGAGCCTCCTTATTCTGCTACTTTGAAGGGAAATTGGATTCATTGGAAGCTTTTGATTCCTACCCAAGTAATATGTATGTACTTGAAGTATAAAGAGGATTGAATAGAAGACCCCAAACATAAGCTAATTAAAGTACTTTGAAGATCAGAAGTGATTCTCAAGCCCCTGGTGCATTCCTAATAACCTGTAATAATATAACATACTCGTAGGCCTGGCTTTTCATATTCTAGACACGACAGCTACTTCATGAGGCCATGTACTAATTACTAAGGATGGTGGCCCCTGTCCCAGCAAATATAGCAGCATGGGAGAGGCAGCAGACCTTAGGGAGAGCCAGCCAGTCCAGGACTCAGCATGGTCCTAAGCCAGGCATTCTTCCCCTAGCAAATGCAACAAAATTTGTTCCTACTCCTTATGTTCTTCAGGAGGGCAGATTTATGAAAGACATTTAATTAATCAATCAAGTACCCATTGAACATAATATTTAAACTATGCCTAAGCTTGGAGAAAGATGACAAAATTGAGCACATATGACATTTCTTTCATGCTGATATTTATGTAATATCTTACATATAAAAGTATATTGTTCAAAATACTCTAAATACATTACCTCATCTGAACTTCATAATTATATTGTTCCATAGATGTCAATGTCTCCATCGTACAAATGAGGGGACTAAGGTTCAGAGACTGAATTGCCCAGACTCACACACAATCTGTGGAGGGATTTGAACTCAGATCTCCATAGCTTTAAATTCATAAGCCTTCTCTTCATTCTAATATTATCTCACAAAATTTGATGACCTAGAAACCATCCAGAAAGCACCCAACCCAAAGCTAAGCAGGAATCCCTAACAAATGTCTTAATCAGCTCCAGGGATATGGTACCCACTACATCCCAAGATGATTCATTTTTTGGGGGGGAAGGGGGGGAGTTTTCTCTCATCGCAAGAGAAAATCTGCAGTATTTTAGTTTCCAGTTATTGTTCTTGTCCTTTATAATTGTTTTCAGTCTAATGTAGGAGAAAATAAGTTGGTTTGAGAATCTGAGGAACGGGTTCAAATAATAGTTCTTTCACTGATTTCCTATTTAATCACACGGGCAATCGAGTCTGCTCTCTAGATCTCAATTTTTTCATGTGTTAATATGAAAGATTTGATTAGATAATTATGCTAAGAATCCTTTTGACTCAAAATCCTATTTTCCTTGGGCAGGAAGATGCCTTATAATCCTATGAAATAAGAATAAAGAACTATTTCTGATTATTACAGTAAATAACAAACTCCAGGAGGTCATTACCACAAGAGGTCATTACCACAAGACTTGCATGAATTGATGCTGAATGAAGTGAATAGAACCAAGAGAATATGGTACACAACAAGAAAATGGTGTGATGATCAACTATGATGGACTTGGCTCTTTTCAACAATGAAGTGATGCAAGGAAATTCCAATAGACGTCATGGAGAGAACCACTGACATCCAGAGAGAGAACAATGAAGATTGAATGAGGACCAAAGCTTAGTATTTGCACCTTTTTGTTGTTGTTCTTGTTACTGTTTACTTATTTTTTTTCTTTCTCACTTTTCCCCCTTTTGATCTGATTTTTCTTGTGCAGCATGACAAATATGGAAATATATTTAGAAGAACTACATATGTTTAATCCATATCAGATTGCTTGCTTTCTTGGGGAGGGGGGAGGGAAAGAGAGAGGGAGAAATTTGGAACAGAAGATTTTGCAAAGGTGAATGTTGAAAACTATCTTTGCATGTATTTGGAAAAATAAAATACTATTTAAAAAAAAGAGATGTCACATTTCTGCTATTTCACAGGGTTTCTATAATGATCTAATAAGGTAATACCTGTCTAGTGCTCTGTGAACCTTAAAGTGCTATGTAAATGTTATTTATGTTATTTCTGAAGAGGACAGCTATATGTCTGCTAAGAGAAACTAGAACTTTTGCTTCTGATGTCCAGTAGAACAGCCCTATCTACTCGCCTAGAGAGCTAGTCCTTCAAAGCCTCAGTTGGCAGCAGGACCCTGGGGTGGACTAAGAACCCAGGTCAAAGTTGGGCAAGCCAAGCCTGTATTGTCTATCAGTCTAGGAAGAGTCCATGTGAAATTTTGAACTCTTTCTCTCCCATTGATAGATGGTGCATTCATTGGTAAAAGGGTGGCCTTCAGAAGTAAGAAAAGCTTGATTGGCTAATTACAAATATACACACAAACACTATTTCCAGGAAATAAAGAAACTCTATTGATAGTAGCCTTTTATTATTATTATGGTCATTATTATTATTATTATTATTATTATTATGGTTGTATTTTCTATTCCATCCTCCCCCACCCCCCTGTAGACCACTTCTGCCTGCTACAGGAATATGAAACAAAGCATAGCTGAGCTGCAGCCCAGGAGAGTAAGCAACAATCACAAAATGCCAGGACATTCAGTGCCATTACATGGGGAAATCAGCAGCGACACTGAGAACTGCTCCACATTATTGACGGCTGCTTAGTCTATTTGGCGGTGACCTTGCTCTGCAGACGATGATATTCCTTTAGCCTGTAAACCAGATTAAAAACAAAAAGAGGTAAATTGACAGTAATAACACATATTCAGTTCAATTAATTCAGGTGGAGCTGGGGGCAGCTGTTTGTTAAGATGTAGGTGAAGTTCTTTTTTCCCCCCTCCGTCTGTGCCCGCCCTCCTCCCTCCCCCTAGATAATGTAATTAATTTATCTTTGGGAGAAAACAGTTCATGTTATTGTTCAGTACAAAGCAGTTAACTGGCAATGGAAAATGAAGAGGCCATTATGAAAATATGTCTTGCTTGATGCAATTTAAAAGGGCTTATCAGGCCCTTATAAAAACACACAATTAAGGGGGCAGTAAGGGGGAGGTTGCCAGGATCCATATGGCAATTCTAGTTTCAATATAGCTTCTGGTTCAAACAGGCTCAGAGAACCCTAACTGTGGTCAGTTCTAGAAAAGATGAGCAAAAGAAGGCAGAGAGATGTATGGAAAAGAAATAAAACATAATAGTATATTATTTAAGGGCACAGATTGGGTGAGAGGACATCATGGTTATTCTTTTCCACCTCAGAGTTTGTAAGAAGACATATATTCATCCTTTTCTACCTTAAAAACATCCCTGACCCAACTCTCCCTTTTGCTTTAATTTTTCTCTTCATATTATGAAAGGGGAATAAGTGGGAGCTTCAGAGAATGGTATGGTGAAAAGGGCTGGGAGTCAGGAGACTCAGGCCCATTGTTAGAGGACTAGTTCTGGAGTCTGAAGGTCTGTTTTCAAATCCCACCTCTGACAACCTGCTAGCTGTGTGACCTTGATCAAATTATTTGTCCTTCTTAGATACCTTGTTTCTCCATTTCCAAAATCAAGATGACTGCTGAGGTTCTAATTCAGAAATGGAGAATCCTAGGATTCTATGGCTGTTTGGAGATTCTCATCATCAGGTGGGCCATGAGATGATGAATTTTTGAGCCATAAAGTCAGAGAGAGGTTGTGATGGGTATCAGTGGAGAGAATCACCACTTAGAAAAAAAATCATAGTTCTGCAACATATGGAAGTCTTCTAAATTTGACTGTAAAAGTGGGAGCAGACCCTATGATTTCATTGGTCTAGGGCAGAGGTATTGAAACTTGAGACCCAGTTGAGGCCTGAATCTGATTAAAATGTAACTGGGAAATATTTAACAAGATAAGCAATACAACACAGATAATGTTTACTTCTGGTTTTCTAAGTTAATATGTGGCCAGCATGGATTGGCTTCTATTTGAGTTTAGCCATAACTGGTTTAGGGTTGAAGAAACTCCCTCTCCCAATGCAGATTGCCACAGGCTATGTTATACTTAGTCTTAAAGTTGCCTGGAGCATTGAGAAATGATAGGCTCAGTCACACGTGCAGTCATTAAATACCAGAAGGTGGTTCCTGAATCCAGGACTTTCTGATTCTAGAGCTAGATCTCACTGGGCTGTCCTACAACGTAACAACTTTCTGTAATTTGTCTCCTTTCCTCTAGGACTGGAAACAGTCTTTTTTTCCTCTCTAGCTGCCATGATCAATGCTCACTAACAGATCATTTTAAGATGCTTCTCCAGGAAGTTGCTCCTCCCACCTACTGAGAGCAGGGAAAAAGTGGTCTAAAATAAACCCATTCCAAAAATTCTCCTCTCTCCTGCCCACCTTAGGGGAAAGTGTTCATAGACCCCAAGGAGCTGGGTCATGTTAAAACCAAAAGCCCGTCTTTTTCATTTACTGGGTTTCAGTTATATGTGACTTTTTGGGACCCCACAGAGGGGTTTTCTTGGCAAAGATATTGTCGTGGTTTGCTGTTTCCTTCTCTAGTTCATTTTAGAGATAGGGAAACTGAGGCAGATAGAGTTATGTGACTTGCCAGGGTCACACAATTGGTAAGGGTCTGGGACCAGTTTGAACTCAGTTCTTCCTCACTGAACTTGGTGCTCCTCCACCTAGCTGCTCCTTATCTCTCTACCACTTCCTAATTTCTCCAACCTCCAATTGCTGAAGACACTGATGAATAAAGCAAAGGAAGTGCACTGAATCTGGGCTGTTGAGAGATGATTGGAAGGGATTCTTCTAAGGAGTGATATTGAGTGAGGGCAGAGGTGCATTTTCCTTCCTGATTTTGCAGGGACTGGTGATCAGAGTCTAATGGTTCAAGCTGAGGAGAGACATGGACTGGCCCCCTAGAAGTCCCACGTCCTACTTCCCTTCTGGGCTAGGACCAGCCAAAACCAACTCACCTGAGGGAGTTGATGTTGATGAAGCCAGTGGCATCCAAGGGCTCATAGTCACCCTGCACATTCATGCTACAGGAGAAAAGAAGAGAGGAGTTTATGTATCACTTCATTTGACCCCAACAATGCTGAGAAGTGGGTATTCTTATTATACCCATTTTACAGATAAGGAAACTAAATCTAGGAAGTGTCCGAGGCTGGATTGTGAAATCAGGTTCAATTACTTATTCCAGGTCCAATGTTCTCTCCACTGTGCCACCTAGCTGCCCACAAAGTTCCTATAAGATAAACAGAAAGTACAATTTCCCCTCATGACCCACTCTAGAGATAACTGTTATCCAGGAATGTAGTTAAGCTTTCTTGAAACTATTTCCACTGACATTGCTCAGATTCTCCATCTCTGGAGGTAATAGTTTTCATAAAGAACTCCCAATTATATAAAGGGAACGATGTGGTATAATTAGAAGAAGCCCTAGAAATCAGGATTCCTAGGTTTCAACTCTGTCACTAATTTGCCATATGACCTTGGGGAATTAAGATAATACATACACAAGCATTCTGAAAACTATAAAGTGCTCTACAAATGTAAGGATTAATGATTGAATAAGATGGCCTTGGCCCTTTGTCCTAAAACTCTTTTTGAATTTCAAGAGCATGTGTGTGTGTGTGTGTGTGTGTGTCTGTGTATGTGTGGAGTATTGAGGAAAAATGCAAACATTTCTCCTTTCTGGGATTAGGAGAACAACCGTGCCCTCACCTACTCCATTTTTCATGATTTTGTTATTTCTATCTTTCCAGAAAGAAAGCACACTAAGGCGGTTTTTATACAATCATCCCTCACTTTTATCTCTTTGATCCATACACATCCTTTGGAAGAAAGGAAACAAGCATTTATTAAGTGCCTACTGTGGGTTAGGCACTAGGCTAAGAGCTTTACAAATATTATCTCATTTGATCCTCACAACAAATCTGGGAGGTAGGTGTTATTACAGCTGAGGAAACTGAAGCAAAAGAGTGGAAGTGATTTGTCCAACATCACGTAGCTATCAGTGTCCAAGGCCACATCTGAACTCAGTTCTTGCTGACTCCAGGCCCAGTGCTCTATCTCCTGGGCCATCAGCTGCCTCCTGGTGCTTTGTTGGCCTTGGCCCCTGTCCGAGGCATTCCAGAAATGAAAGAAGCCTGTGTGAGTGCCTCTAGGCTAAAGGGCCCTTTATAGTGCCTGCCCCATAGTAAGTACTTAATAAATGCTTTATTCTTTTTCCAGGAAGAAGTAGTAGTAGAAGGCACCTAACTCCTTTTCTTCTCTTGCATTTATTGGCATATGACTATCCTTTACCCCGTTTAGACTGTAAGTTTCTTGAAGGCAAGGGGACTGTGTTGTCATGTGAATCCATGTCTTGCATATTCTTTTTTGGAATAGATATCATTCCTGCAGGGACTTCCCTTCTTCTCTCAATGCAGAGGAATACTTTTCGCCTGCTACTTACAGTCTTAAAAAGGGCAGTTAGGTAGAGTTAGTTAGAGCAAGTCATTTAACCTCAATTGCCTCCACAAACAAAATAAAACAAAAGAAAGAACTGACAGTCTTAGAAAGGGAAAATGAGCATTCCTCACACTCACCAATTTTTTTCCTTCCTTTTTGGCCTGTCCTTTCTCTCTCCCATCTACCACATAGTTACTGTCTCTAGAAATCTCTTTCCCAGGCTCTCAGGCTATAATGTTTACTTGACTTATGGTGATAAAATTACAGAGGGAATTTTTTGTTTATTTGATCTCTGAATCAATCTGCATCTCTCTTTTCCCCCTCAACTTTTATACTGCTTCCTGGCTTTTCCAAACCCCAACCACATAGCTCTTGCTTGCCTTGCCCTTTGGCTTCACTTCAATATGGCTAGTGGACCCAGCATCCCCTCCATTCTCTGTAACATTTTTTTATTGGGGGGGAGGCAATTGGGGTTAAGTGACTTGTCCAGGATCACACAGAAAGTGTTGTATTTGTTGTTGTTGACTTGTATTTTGTTTTCTTACTCATTTACTTTCCTTTTTTTGATCTGATTTTTCTTATGCAGCAAGAGAATTGTAAAATATGTTTATACATATTGAATTTAACATATATTTTAACATGTTCAACATATATTGGATTGCTTGCCATCTAGGAGAGGGAATGGGGGAAGGAGGAAAAAAATCTGAAACACAAGGCTATGAAAGGATCAATGTTGTCAAATTATCCATGCATAGGTTTTGAAAATAAAAAGCTTTGTAAAAAAAAGTGTTAAGTGTTTTAAGGCTGGATTTGAATTCAGGTCTTCCTGAATTCAGGGCCAGTGTTCTACTCACTGCATCATCTAGCTGCTCTCCCTCCATTCTCTATAAAACCATTTTCTGGTCCAGACACTCCTTACCTATGCCCTTCCCCTTCCTACTCCCCCCACTCCATCATCATTCTTTGCTTCCTCAACTCCACCTGTCAAATGCCAGTAGATAGCCTTCTCTGGAACAACTTTCCCATCTGGAGGAAAACTATTTCCTCAGTAATAAAGAAACAGCTCAGTCTAAATGGTTTCTCCAAGGCTATATAATGGCATTCCCAAATTTGAATCCAAGCCCTGTCCCTTCTAGAGGCAAGATATCTGTCTCTGGGTCTCTGGATGTCCTTTATAACTTCTTTGACCATCAATGGAATTTCTACCCGAGATTTGAAACTGAAATGTTTCTCTGATCTGTTATTAATGGATTAATGTCATTAGTCTCATGGATTTTCTTTTATTATGCTTCTGCCTTTGGCACCAATATATTTTCTTGGTCCACTTAAGAACTGTAGACTAAGGAATATGGAGCTGACTTCTGGTACCTATGCTCTAAAACTCAGTGGGCCAAGTGAAGGTTCAAGAAACTAGGACTCAAGATGACTTGTACAAAGAAAAAAAGAGTTGATTGGAGTTAAACATTCTCCACAATAGCAAAAAGAAAAACAATATTGAGAGACTTCAGAACTGCAATCAATATTGTGAAGTATGTCTCCAGAGGTGGTGGACTATAGGTACAGAATGAGGCATACAATTTCAAACAAGGACAATGTCTTGATTTGTTTTGTTTTGCTTGATTGAACTCATTGTTTCAAGAGAGGATTCAAGAGAGTCACTGACAGATGACTTGGAGCAGTGGTTTAAGGAAAATAGACTCTCTTTGATTGTTGTCACCCATTTATTTAGTGTCTATGTGAAGCAATCATTTCTGTTTTGTGCAGAAATCCCAAGAGTCTTCCCTGTGACTCATTCATTCATTCATTTATAGGACTTGATGAAAGGAGATTCTTTGCCTCAATTTCTCTCCAGCCTTAGTCACCGAATGGGAGCGATCTCATTCAAACTGAGAGCTGTTGAAGACCTTAGCTTAAAGGGCCAGTTGCCTCCAGGGCCTTCTGCAGCCGCCCTGATCTATATCTGGCCACTGGACCCAGATGTTTCTGGAGGAGAAAGTGAGGCAGGTGACTTGGCCCTCCTTCACTTAAATCCAATTCACTTCATTACCTCCCTGACATCATGGTGCTCTTGGAGAATGAAGCCCAAATAACAAAACAATGAAGTTAATAAGAGGCTTTGTTTACTTATTGAAAAAAAGAAGAAGCAACTTTGGCCCATATTCTTTTGCATCCCAGCAGAAGAGGCACTCAACCCATCACAGGATTCAGAGTTGCAAAGATCCCTGGAGATCAAACCCCTCATGTTCCCAAGATGAGGAAACTGAGGACTAAAGCAATTAAGTGACTAAGTGATGGAGACTAAGAAGCAAACGTAGGATCTGAAAGCCTGGCTGCCTGACTCCAAATGCAGTGCACACATCCAACCAGGGCCAAATCTTGCCCTTTCCTCTTCTACGACATCTCTCCCTTCTCTGTAATCGTAGGGACACCACATAAGAGAGACTTTTGGCTGCATTTCTATGACTGCTTCCTCCTGCCTCTAGGCTCTCCCCACTTCAGTCCTTTCTCCATGCTGCAGCCACGCTTAGATCTGACCATGTGCCTCTCCCTCTCAGCTTCCTAGTGCCTCTAGAATAAAAATAGAAACGTCTCCATTTATCTTTTAAGTGTCCACACCCCGAATCCAACCTGCTAGTAAAGCCTAACTGGACATCACCGCTGATTAGTGTGAATAATGAATTCCCCTGAAGTCATCACAGGTATGTGAATTTCACTAATAGAAGTTATAATTATGGAAAATATAGTCATTGGTTCCAGTCCAGTGGAAATATGCAGTATGAATTTGAATAATGAGACCACTTCAGGGAATTTGCTATTTCTACTAATTGGGACTTGGCTGTACTCCCCCATCCTGTACTCTGTGACCCAGTCAAACTAAGTTCCTCTCTCTACATATCAGATGTACCAAACCTACACACTAACACACATACATACATACATATGTGTTGTCACTCTCATTAGAATATAAGCTTTTTGCAAGCACAAATTATTTCATTCTTTATGTAGCACTTAGTACAGTATCCGGCAAGTAGGAAATGCCTAATAAATATTTACTGTTTGACTGATTGACTCTCCACTACTTACAGCTTCTGTCTGTTGGGAGAATGAATGAATGGCCTTTCTTGAGCCACTTTCTCAGACTTGTTATTTGAAATAGGGAACACTTGATATTCCCATCATGCCTGAGCATGGCGACTTTTAACCTGCTCTTCAGTCCCAAACCCTGACTCCCCAGCACTGCATACCTTATTTCAGAGAATACCACAGACTGGAACACACAGAGGCAGGCATTCAGTTCTCCTCCTTCTCTTCTCACAATTCCTCATTTATAAATCCTCAGAACACTTTTTTGCCTCTGAGCATTCTCTTTTCTCTCTCTTATAAGTTAATACCAAACAATTTAATAAGACTAGACTCCAAACAGGCCCCTCCCTGATCACCCTTGCCAGGCCTCCCTCCCAAAGATTGGCTAAATCTGGGTAAATGAGTCCCCTAACATGGCCAAAGAGTTCTAATAGCTCATTTCTCAGGAACTGAAAAACCTCTTTTAAAAATTGGGGCGGAGGAGGGGGAGAGTGAGGGAGAGAAAGAGTTTACAATGATTTTTTTTTTTTTACCTCCCCTGACGGTCTACAGAAAACCTCTGTGCTTTTATTTTTGCTCACTCGAGTGGTTCTGACCTGCTCTATAATTACGTTACTTTCTACCCACTGTGCTGCGGCATTTCGAGCCTCCACTACCTCTTGCGGCTTCCTCGCTGGTCCCTGTGACGCTGTCACTCAACGGCTTTCAAATCAACGATGTAGAAATCAGAAAGAAAAGGAAAATGGTCGGAGACACAGTGAGAATAAATGCTCCTGCTTTTCTCTCTCTTTTTTTTTCTCCCTTCCCTTTTTACCTTATTCATTTAATCTCCCTGAGTGAGAATGCGAGGCATAATGAAGGGTTGGACAGATTATTAGAAGCTGTTGATTTAGAGGGGGAGGGAAGAAAAAGCCAGAAAGAGAAAGAGAGAAGATAATTTGACATTTACCCTGACTGATCTAAACTGATTCAGTTATATTTATGGCTTATAAAGTGTTTAGAAAGATTGAAGGGGGGGGGAACCCAACACGATGAAGAAAAGGGAAAGGAAAAAAAATATTGACTGCAAAACAAAACTCGTGCTATAATTCTCAACTTGCCTTCGTGGAGGCAATAGCTCTGAGTTAAACCAGGGCTCAAGCTGTAGCCCAAACCTGCCTTTGCCAGAAATGGGCTGTATATGAGTCCTTAGTCAAGCATGGAGGGGGACCTTGGAGCTTCAAAAGGCAGAGAAGAAACCAGTGTGGGGTTAAAATTTTCTTCCATATTCATGTCTTTGCATTTGCACAGCATAAAAGCTTCAACATGGGATGGCTTCTTTTGCCTCTTGTCAATTCCAAGCAAAGAAGCTTGAAGATTGTTGTTTAACAGGTGGGGATGTCTAATACATCTGGGGGTTCCATTCTTAGCCCTCTCTTCCAAGGTGAGACCTCTGGGACAGTCCCAGGGAATGGGTGAGATTGGGAGAAGCAATCTCCTGCAGGGCAGAGTTTGGTTTCTCTGTGTCAGGGCCCAAAATCTTTCTAACAATGTTCAAAGACATTATTGGGTTCTGCCTCTACTACCTAGTCCCTTGAGGGTTTTCACAAGGTAAGGGGCTTCAGAAAAATAAGTAAATATTCCTACTCCAAGAGGAAAAAAATGTGATTTCAATAGGAAGAGATACAAAGGAGTAAGGGAAAATGTGAGCCCAGAGGAAGATGGACCCCAATAGAGAAATCAAGGTAGAAACTTCTAGTGAAAGAAACAAAGACTGCAATGGAATTCCCAGTCAAGGACAGTCAATCAGGAGAGGAAAAGGAGCTGAGACGTCTGGTGACTGACTGGAGGTTACCTTGAACTTGAATCCTGATTGCCTGAGAATTGGAGGTGAGTATACCCCGAGGGAGTGAGCCTTCTTTTGTTCAGAAAGCTGAGGTCGGGTAGAGGGAGGGCTGGGACAAACAGTAGAAAAGAGGTCGTCTCTCTGTCCACTACTTACCTCACCAGCTCTTCATTGTACAGTGACAGGGGAGACTCTCGGCCGAGGATGTAGACCTGGCCCTTGAAGACAGACACTTGGACTTTTCCCTCAACCCCTTCCTGGGACTTGGCAATGCAGTGGCGGATAAATTCACACTCTGGACTGTGCCAGAAACCTGGAGGGGGAAAAATGAAGGGGCGCACCATTCAACTTTGGTCAGCATGATACATCATCCGACCCCCGACCTACAGCCTCCTAAGTCCGTTCAAGGGAAGGCCTGCGTGCCTCAGTTCAAGGGACTGAACTTGCCAGGATTTTCCATGCAGATTCTGTAAGGAATTATCACTTTAATGAATCTCATTCCTCTCCAAAAGGTAGAGACTAGAACTGGCCTTAATGTCCCTTTTTACTATCTCCTTTCCACTCACAAACATCTGAAGGAGATTGGGGGAGAGGGAAAAGAGACACAGCAGAACTGGTAAATGAAAAAGTACTAAAGGATAAAAACTGCAAAACATTACAATGTAATAGATAGCCTTTCATCTCCATAATCAGCGCTGGTTTGTAGCAATATCTGTTTACACTGATTACTGAATATCTTTTTTGTCAAACATCCATGGTGGGTTCAACTCTGTGCTGGAAGAGACTGAAAATGTGGTCTTCTATTGCTAGGTTAAGGACCTTTCGGTCTGAATGGGGAAATCGTCCATTCATGGGCAGCCAATAGGGAAAGGACAGTTCAGTGGTAGGCTGGGTTACTGGCTAGAGAAAGACTTGGAGTCAGGGAGGAAGCAGGAAAAATCAAAAAGGACCAAAAAAATTGGGGAAGGTTTGTGGAAAAAGGTGGGCCTTAAAGGTAGGGTAGGAATTAGAGAAAAAAGGGCTGGAGAAAAGGCATTCTAGATAGGAGCAACAGTACAAGGAAATACTCTGAAACTAGAAGAAGCACATATGTGGGAGACTGTGAGAAATCACAGAATCATGATTCTGGAAAAGGATATCAGAGGTCAGTTGGCTTAATCTCTAATTGGAGAAGGAACTCCCACAACATCCCTGGCAGTCTCTGCTTTAAAGATCTCCACGGATAGAGAACTTAATGATAACAATAACAATAACTTCTATATAGCACTTACCAGATACCATGCACTGTGCTAAGTGCTTTACAATCATCTCATTTGAGCCTCAGAACAATCTTGGAAGGTAGATGCTTTTATTATCCCCATTTTACAGATGAAGAAACTGAAGATAAATGCCTTGCCCAGGGTCACACAGCCAATAAGTGTCTGAGGCTATATTTGTACTCAGGGCTTCTTAACTATCCATTGAGCTACCTTTCTGCCCACTAGCTGTTAAGTCAGCCCATATTTCATAGTTGTACAACTCAAATTAAATTTTTTTTTTGTTGAATTGAAATTGACTTCTCTGGGACTTTTTCTCATTGGTTCTAGTTTGGTCTTTTGAGGACAAAGAAAATACAGCTACCAGAAGATCAGCCTGTAAAAGGTTTGGAGAGGTCAATAATGAGAAATAGCAGGGAACAGCATGTGGGGCTGAGGTTCAGGGGGGAGGACAAAGACAGGGGGACAGTCGGGGGACTTAAATGTCAGGAGTTTGGATTTATGCAGCAGGCTGGAGTGCAGAGACATTTCTGTTTATGATATTGACAGCCTCACTGACTTTACTTGCATAAGGAAATCCTGGTTCAAATCCCAGATTTTGTCATTAATTATGTGATCTTGGATCCTTTGCTTCACTTCTAGGTCTCAATTTCCTCATCTGTCAAATGGGAGAAGTTCTCAATCTTTCATCTAATTAACCTTGCCTTCTTCAGAGGCTGCTCTGGCTTTTTCCTATTAGTGGGAAGAGTGGAGAAGAGAAGAAAGAAGGAGAAAGAAGAGAAGCAAGTAAAAGAGAGGAAAAAAGGTAAAAAGGAAAGGAGACAAGGAGAAAAATGAAAAGGACACAGGACAAGAGAGAAGAAATTGCAGATTGGGCGAAGAACCAGTTTTGGTTCTTTTCTCAGAGAACCATTCATTTCAAGAGAAAGCCCCTGGCTCTCATCCCAGGCCCCAGGAGTCCCAGTGCTGAACAAGAGCTCAGAGGCCAAGGAGCTGACCTGGGACCTTTATCAGAGCAGGAGATCAGGCTCCATATGGCCCAGCAGTCTCTCAGGTGGGCTCACCTTCCTCACTCCTTTATAAAGTAACCTTATTCTGGCAAGGTCATCTCCCCTTTCTTCCTGCCTCCCTCAGCAGGTTTCATGGAGAGGTGTGACAGGCACATCTGTCTGTCTGAGCTCCCATTGTCATCAGGGCCTCCGTCTGTTAAACCTGCTCCTGGTGCTGTGGGGTTCCCCTCTATGATCCCCTAGACATTCCTATTCCCTTGAACAGAATTTTCTCAGAGTGATGATTCAGTTTAGCTTATAGTCACACAAGGAACTTGAGAGGGACTTCAAGGGAGGCAGGGGTGGGGTTGGGAGTATCTGATCAGCAAAATCAGGGGACACAAAAGTCCTATTCTAGTGGCTTTTCTCTACTGAACCTGATGGGTTTGTCTTGTGATTTTAAATTACAAGGATTATTACACTTTAATTATACTTTCCTTACAACAATAATAAGATGTATACTTCTTTAAAACATCCCTTCTTGTAAGGTAGGAAGGGTAGATTGGGTGGGAGACCATGCTCAAGTCAGCATCCTGACTTCCATTGGATATTGTGGGCAGGTGCTTAGAAATTAGAGGCTGAGAAGCTCCTAGAACCATAGAATGATAGGACACAGAATTCTGGGCATTAGAAATCATCTAGTCCTATAGTTCCCAGGCCAAATCTGGCCTACTGCCTGTTTTTGAACTGCCCATGAATTAACAATTATTTTTTACATTTTAAACTATAACTTTATTTATCATATTAAGTTAAATGCAACTCAATTTTAAAGTGTAACTAACAACCATTCTTTGTTTGTGGGTCATACAAAAATAAGCAGCAGGCAGGATTTGGCTTGGGAGCCATAGTTTGCCAGCCCCTGATCTAGCTTATTTTACAGATAATTTCCATTCAAATTCTCTTCCCATCACTCCACACTTGCTGTACAGGAGTAGACAAATAAGTCCTCAGATCCCATTGCTCCTCCTACCTCCAAAACAAAGTGCCAGGGCTACACTGGAGGTGACTCCTGGACTTCCTGGGAGCAGGCCTTTAACTAACTAAAGATAATTAGCCCATTAAGTTCCCAGACCTGGAAAAAAGGCAGAGAGATGAACACAGGAGATAGGGAGGCAAGGAGAAAGAGCCTGTCTTTAAGTGTCTGCAAAGGCCACCGGCCTCAATGTTTATCTCTCCAATCTCTCCCAAGCAGGTGTCATCCTAAAGCCCAGCTGGGAAGAAAGAAGCTGAGAAGGGTTACTAGGGTAGAGAGAAGATTGGGGGTGGGTGGGAGGGGATTGGGCCTTGTCTAACTTAGAGAAGGCAAGGGAATCTAGAAGGATGTGGCCCAATAACATGCTACCACAATTGACATTATTTGCACTGTTTTCCATCTTAAAGCTTGGTTAGACTGTCAAAGCTACAGAGGCACTCCAACACTGATGAACACAACCAATTCTCCTCTCCCAAGTAAATAACAAACATTTTGTCACTAGCTGAATTTCAGCTTTTTGAGGGGAACTGACTTCCCATCCTTTTATAACTTCTCTTATCAAAATCTAAAATCAGTGGAGGTAAGAAGACCATTTCCTTATTTAGGGACCCCATATCATAAGCCCATTAGTGACCCTTTGGGCAGGTAAAAATAGGCAGAACTAGTGGAACAGTCCTGGAGTCAGGCTTATGGAACTAGGGTGGGACTTGTTTAGCCTTTTACTAAGCAGCACCTCAGTTTCCCCATCTGGAGGGAGGGAATCCTATGATGAATGCCATGAATGGCAAGATGAGATGTTTGAACTCAGAGTCACAGCAATTCAAAAGCCATGGAATGTCAGAATTTGCGAAGACCACATGGTATATTAGGAAAATCACTGCATTTGGTTTCAGAACAACTGAGTTTAAATGCTGGCTCCAACACTAATTGTATGAACTGGGAGAATTCACCTCTCTAGGTTTCTGTTTTCTCATCTGCAAAATAGGAGAGTGAAACAATTCATTTTAAGGTTCCTTTTAGTTCTAAAACTTTATGTATGGAGTCTCTGACCCCTCATTATTTGTGACTCTAGACTGAGAGCTGGACAGAACTTTAGAGATTCTTATTCAGACTTTTTTTTTTTTTTTTTTTTTTTTTTTTAACCAGATGAGTTAAACTGAGGCCTAGAGATAAAATTACTTCCTCAAGGTCAGTGAGTCAGAGTCAGAGGGAGGATTGGATTTCCTGATGCCCCATTCTTTCCATTATCCTCATGAAGCTCTTTCTGATTACCAAGCATGAGTTATTCTATAGGGTAAGGACTGTCTGCTTCTCTCTCTACCTTCAAGAAGAATAGGGAGAAGACCCCAGGCACTGGGGACACTGGGGTCCGGGGAAGCTGTCACTCAGGCTTAGATGAGCCCCCTCTAAATTCAGTTTCCAAATTTAAAAATTCATTGAATGATTCTTCCTCCTAACTTCTCAGATGGAAGGAGGTTTTGAAGGGAGGGGTTGTGGATCAGGGAGAGAAGGAAGTCAGGAGGATCCACGCCCACCCCCTTGTAAACTCTTTCAGCAGCTTTTCAAACTCCAGGTGCTCCCGCCTCCAATTCCTGTTCCCTACTCCCCACCAATTGCCTTAATGACGGTCCCACTTTGTAACCAAAATCCAGCTTTCAACATTTAAATCCCATGGAGCAAACGAGGTTGGTGGGAGACAATGGCATTTAAACACCTGGCCCATACCTGGGGGGGGGGGGGTGGCTAAGACAGGGGAGTGCTGGGCTTCAAAGCTGCTTTCAAACAATGAGAAGAAAATAAACCCAACTAGCAGTCTCTAATCCCCTTAAACTCTGAGATGAGTTACAATGATTATGTGGTTTTAAAAGAAAACAAAAATGGGGAGAAAGAAGAGCAGCTAGAAACAAGCTCTTTGTCGGTCCTACCTTGGGGTAAGTGGTGACAGGGAAAGACTTTTGGCAGCCCTAAAAATATCCTGTCACTGACCCTTCTCTCTGATCTAGGAGTCAGTTCCTGACTTCCTGAGATACCAAAGGGTGGTTTGGAGAATGTCAGCTTCACAGGTTAGGGATGTACCACACATCCTGAATCACAGAACTGGAGAAGAGCAAGGCTGGAGAAGACTTTAGTTTCCATTTAATCCAACACCTCCATTTTACAGATGAGGAAACTGAGGTCCAGAAAAGGGAAATAAGGTCACACTAAAACTAATTTGCTTCTCTAATACACTTTGGAACCTTTACCCATGAATTTCTTTAAATCTTTTTGAACCAAGTTTCAACTGAACTCCATTTTATTTCCTTTTGCCCAGAAGCATGAAGAAATGGAAAGGGCTCAACAGTAAAGGTCAGGAGACCTGTGTGAATATGGGAGGGTTCCCTACTCTCTCCAAACCATTTCTCCTCTATAAGACGAGAAGGGAAATATGATCTCTAAAGTCCTTTCCAGACCTAATAATCTATGATTGATGGCCTACCATTCTATGTTTCAGTCCCTCCCATATTGATTATTCTATGTTTTCAAGGTTCCTTTTAGTTATGATAATCATGGTTCTAATGTTTAGTTTCTTGGGGTACAAGTTCTATAAGTTTATTCCTTAATGGAGGGGAGGGATGCCATTTTGTTATTTTTTTCATTAGTTTCAGATCCCTTAAATCCCATTCTTCCCACTCAGTTTTAATATTCAAGGCTCTGGGGAAGGGCAGAGACCAAAGCTCCCTCTACCCTGTCTCTCATTCTTTTCAACATATATTACTCTCTCCCCTTTCCCATTTACCCAATCTTTTTGATTGCCATTTGATAAAGATGAGGGTTCTTGAAACTACTTGGAGGCTCAAGAGGCACGAGCTGTCCCAACTTTGAGCAGAGATACAAATTCCAAGTAGGAAAAACCTTATTCCAACTTCATATCTAAGGCAATCAATGGTGTTGTTCTCCTTTCCCTTTCCTGAAACCTAATCACAACATCTTTTTTTTTTTATTAAAGCTTTTTATTTTTAAACATATACATGGATAATTTTCATCCTTACAAAATCTTGTGCTCTAAATTTTTCCCTCCCTTCTCCCCATCCTTCCCCTAAATGGCAAGTAATCCAATATATGTTAAAATGCTAATCACAACATCTTGAACATCACAGCATACTAGATCTGGCAGAGGGACTTTAGGTATCATTCTGTCTTACCTACTGATTTTAAAGATAGGAAACTGAGGCTTAAAGAAGAAACGTGGCTTACCCAAAATGACTCAGCAAATTAGTCGTAAACCTGAGGCTTTCCATCAAACTAAACTGCCACCTTTATCTCTAAACCTCCCCAAATGCCCACAGCTCTCAACCAAGATTCCTCATCTTGCCCCTACCCACCTAATGAACGTTGCAAAGGCAATCCGAGTGTGAGGGGGCTGGGAGGAGGGAGGAGGGCAGGCCCCTGTAGGAAAGGTAGCCATTTTGTCTGAATGAAGTCAAAAGCGGGGGAGAATGGAGGAGGAAGGCATACGCACCATTGTACACCAGTTCGGAGAATTTCAAGCCTAGGCCCTGTTTGATTTTACGCACTTCTCGATCCATGGTGAAAGCCTCAATGTCTAAATGAGCATGGTAGAGGATCGTTCCCGCTGGGGTCTCGTAGATACCTAGCCATTTTTCCAGGCAGGGGGAAAAAGAGAAAAAAGACACAAACGCATGAAACCCAAACTGTCAGCAAATGACAAAAAAAATAATGACTTCTCTGACAAGAGAAACGCCAGTCGGACCCATTCACTCCCAGCTTGCTGCAAAATGCATCTGTCATTATACTCATGCTGGGGCCAAGACAGTCCACTCCGCACCTTGTGGAGAAAATGTCTAGATTTTCCTCTTTGAAGGGGCTCTCTGACGATGCTAAATGACAGGGTTTTGGAGCAGCCCTCTTTTACTCCCCCCAAAGCATGCCCACTGGTCTACAGCTGAAAACCTGTAATTAAATGAGTGATGGTAGAGCATGGGCCCATGGATACAGGGCCCCAAATATCCCTTCCTCCCCTCTGCTAGTGAAAAGGAGAAGGGGATGGGCAGGAGAAAATACATAGATATAAACGCATATAATGTGTACGTTGTTGTTCAGTCATGTTCGACTCTTAGTGACCCCTATTCAGAGTTTTCTTGGCAAAGATACCGAGTGATTTGCCATTTCCTTCTCCAGCTCATTTATAGGCAAACAAGGTTATGTGACTTGCCCAGGGTCACATAGCCAGTAAGTGGCTGAGGCTAGATTTCAACTCTTAAAGATGAGTCTTCTTCATTCCAGGACCAATGTGCCAATGGATCACCTTTCTGCCTTTAGTGCATATATACATACTTACACATACACACACACACACACACACATACACGCAAGGACACACACTTACATATGCATATGTCTCTCTTTCTCTTTTTTTCTCTCTCTGTCTCTGTTTTTGTGTCTCTGTCTGTCTCTCTCTCCATATATACAACCATAGGTTGATGGGAGGCATAGTGGATGGAGTCCTGGATGTGAGTTCAAATCTTGCTCTAAATATTTATACAAACTGTGTGATCCCGAGGAAGTTACTTAATTTTTCTCAACCTCAGTTTCCATACCTGTAAAATGGGAATAAGAATAGTTTCTTCTACACAGAGTTGTGAGTTTTAAATGAAATAGCCCAGAGAAATGGGCTTTGCAGCTCTTCTGAGAATCACAGAATTTAAGAACTAGAATGGTTCTTAAAGATCCTCATGTATCAGTCCTGGACTCAGAAGAAACCAAGTTCAAATCTAGTCTCATACACTTGACACTTACTAGCTGTGTGATCCTGGGCAAATCACTTAACCCTGATTGCCTCAAAAAATAAATGAAAAATAAATAAATATTTATAGATTCTATTTACAGATGAGGAAACTGAGACCCAATGTCACAGGGGTAGGTTATGGTTTCTTTCACTCACAACACTGCCTCTTGTGGCAGTAATAAAATGTGGTAAAATTCTGCTTTAGATCCAATAGTGTATACTTTGAAAAGTGGGAGACAATACAACCTTGGGAAAAACTGATGTTATCATATTAACAATAACAATAAGAACAACAATAATAGCATTTACATAGCATTGGACTAAGGTTCTAAGATTACAGTCAAGTCACGGTCCCTCTCAGGGTCTCTGTTTCCCAATCTGTACAATGGAAATTATAATCCCTATTTTACCAACCTCATAATTTCTGTGAGAATCAGGTAAGAGAATATATTTAAGGGAAAATATGTTCTCCCCCAAAACTATAAACAGCAGTAAATGACAAGGTACTGCTATTAATGCATTTTTAAAATCTTGATACAGCTGATAGCATTAACTCTACCAATAGATTTTGTTGATCAAGGAAGGTACAATCTTTGACTGTTGGGAAGAAAATCTAGTGATAATGATAAATTGTTATTGCTGTGGTTTAAAACTAATAAACTAATTTGAAAACTATGACTATCATCAGAGAGCTGTATTTGAATCCTACTTCTGACACTTACTAGCTGTGTCACCATGGGCAAATCATTTAACCCTTCTAACTGTTACCTAATCTGTAAAATGAGGATGTTAGTACTTTTAATAGCTACTTCACAGACTTTTTGTGAGGGTCAATCAAACTCATTAATGTACATACAAAGCTTTGTCCAATCCTAAAGTATTATATAAATATCAGCTATTGTGAATAATAGCAACAATAATATATTATCATTATTACCATGTAGCAAACGAATATAATGATAGTATATATAGCAAGTACACAAGACTCAGGCTTTTCTAATTCTCCAGGGAAAATGCCTCTTCCAAGGGGGATCTGGGCCCAGTTTCTGGCCTCTTGTTAACCTGTACTAGCTATGTGGATCACAGCATCGCAGAGCTGCAAGAGATCTTAAAGATCAAATTTCAACCTCATACTTTACAGATAAAAAAACTGAGGACCACAAAGGAAAAAAAAATTTAAGGTGATCAAGCTAGAACCAAAAACTGGGACTAGAGTCCAGAGCTTTTTCTACTATAATTATGATGTTTCTTCTCCTTGTTGTCAGAGCTACTGACCAAAGCCCAGCTTGAGCAGTTCCAATAGCCAGCAAGCTGAGTTCTTAGGTCTAACCTCAGAGCTCAGAAGCAAAGAGAGAAAGCCTAAATTTCCATCTGAATCTTCAGATTTTAATTTTTTTTCCTTTGAGTAAGAATTCTCAAGCCATGTCCACGTGCTCTTCCAAAAGGCAGGAAAGTCAGGATAGAGGAAGGATCAATCCTGATACCAAAGTGAGGAAAAGGGAGGCAAGAGAAAGGGAATTTCTTGCCCACAGTTGTTAATGGCTGGAGGTAGGAGACTGGAAGAGGCCTCCAGGCTTGCCCCCTTCTCCTCTGACCAGTGGGCAGTGCTGGGAGCTCCAAGGTCCTGCAGACAGTGTCCCCTGAGGTGGATGTGTATTGTACCATTTCCTAATAGCAGGGCATTTGATGGAAGATTTGAAGGGGAGAAAAGTCAGGTACAAAACATATCCGCACAATTAATATTCCTACTTCTTTCCTTAGAAGGTGTTAAAGTTAATTGTGACTGATCAAAAAGCTTGTTTTTGGAGCTGCTGCTTCTGTGTGTGTGTGTGTGTGTGTGTGTGTGTGCATGCGTGCACACATTAAAAAAAAAAAAAGATCTCCCCTCTGTTCTCCACAGGAGGTGGGTTGCAGATGATTTCTCTGTGTTTCTTCTAGGAAAAAAATAAATTTAAAAAAAATCCATGACAGAAACCTGATGCTAAGAGACTATAGATTTGGGGCTTTTGACAGTCAGCGTATGAAACCACTGCGCAAAAGGAAGAAGGAGATGACAGCTGAACCTCTGGTGTCGCCGTGGAGGAGACAACAGACATCTTCAAAGTGACACTCGAAGCGTCTCCAAGTGTCTATTTTCATCTCTCCGTGTTTACAGGAAAAAGACAGGGGTGTCAGCATTTGTGACTAGAGGGCCTTCAATCACACCATAATTACTATGGAGGAGGGGATTGGGGGGAGGGGAGGAGGAGAGTGGACTAGGAAAGAGTGGGGATACAGACAGCTGTTTCTGCTTAAAATGTCCTCATTTGTAACTGCTACTGCCAGTTTAGCGCCAATTGAGCAATTTCCTTGTATTGACTAGGATCTGTCCATTCAATTGGGGATTGGTAGTTTGGGCCTCCATGCCAGCACCAGGAACTCCCACCTCCACCCTGCCATCCTGTGGTGGTCTGGAGCTACGGTGAAACAAAATCCAGGTGGGGAGTCTGAGTTTTCTGGAGGAGAAATGTGGCTCCTTTGTATCTCCCCTATCCCCCCCTTGAGTAGCCAGGCAGAGCATGGAAGCATGTCAAGCAGGGATGGAGGGATAAGGAAGAGAGGCAGGGGTGGCTCTGTGGGGAGGACAGAGTGAGATGGGTGCCTTTTATCTGGGTGTCTGGAGCATCAAGGCAGGTGGGTCCTGGTGGCAGGTTAAGGGTGGCTTAACCTGGGCACTAAGTCCTTTCCAGGATCCAATTCAGGGGGATTTCTCTGCTGAACAAAGGCCAAGCTTAGGCCCCTGATACATATTCCTTGCTTTATAGTCTTCCTTACTTTGATTCAAGTAACCTCAGTCATAAGAGCCATGGAAGAATCCCATTCTCAAGGGGTAAGAACAGATAACTCTTTGTGTGTGTGTGTGTGTGTGTGTGTGTGTGTGTGTGTGTGTGTGTGTGTGTGTGTGTGTGTGTGTTTGTGTGTAATGAGAGAGACAGAGACGGACAGAGACAGATAAGAGACAGGTGTGTGTGTGATTGCTCTGGGAGAGATTAGCACTGCCTTAAGGTAAAGGAAGAAAGAGTAAGTGATAAAGAAGGAGCCTCTGAGTCAGAGGAATGAAAGGACCCAAAGAAGAAGATGGAAATCTCAGAGCAGAGAGTGCAAAAGAGAGTGAGAGAAGAGGGGACAGAACAGAGAAGGGCAGGGAAGGTGGAATTGGAGAAATTAAAAGAGAAAGAGAGGAAGGTGGGAGGAAGGAAGGACAAAGTAAAGCAAGCAGGAGCAGAAGAGAACACAAACCCTTCTCTCCCCAGTCTCTTCTTTTCCCCCCACTGATTTCATTTACTCCACTTAATTAGCCCCCCTCCGGAGTTAAAAAGATAATTTGATAATGAGGATGTGAAAAGACACAATATTCAGGAAAGCAACTCCATTTGCAACCTTCTGCGCCCCTGCTGGCCCAGCCGAGTGAGCCCTGAGCTCACTGTCACCAGCAGCCCCATGGTCAGGAGTCCCCCCAGCAACTCACTGACCTCATTCTGAACCTTTGGACAAGGAAGAGTCCAGCCCCTGAGACCATCAGCTCCCCAAGCAAAGCCAGGAACCAGCCCACTGTCCAGCCCCTCTCTCTTCCCTCCCTGACATCAGTCTTTAATGAATTTTCAATTACAAGCCTTGTAAAATCAATACAAATGAATTTTTTTCCCATGTTAGGTTCTGGACAATAGCTTTATCTAGACATTGCCCTCAGTGTAAGTGACGATTAACCAGTTTCTCTCATTACCTTACACTTAATAAAAACCTCTTCACGGCTGGAATCAGGCACAGTCACAGTAATTTATGGTCTTTCTAGTTTATCTGCTAATTAGCTAGCTAGCTAGCTACCTTGGAAGGAACTAGGCTGGCAAAGACAGGCTTGTGGATTGTTTTTTTGTTTTTGTTTTTGTTTTGTTTTTTTTTTAAGGTGAAAATAGCTCCAAACTAGTTCTTGTCTTCCCAATCTTTCTATTTCTCAGCTATTTATTCTCAGGCCAGAAAGTGATAGGAACAATATTCAACCATGTTCCATAGTGTGTTAGAACTGTGAAACAACCCTCAGAAACCATTCACCTAGTTTAATTACAAAGAAGGAAACTGAGACCCATAGGCAGGAAGGAGCTTGGCTAAAGTCATACAAATCAATTGATAGTAGTTAGCGATCTTGCTTTCCACTTTCAAAATGCTGGCCCAAATTCTATGCTTGCAGAGCAACCTTCCCTTCAAAGGAATGGCAAGTAGCTGGACCTTGTTTGGGAAACATGTCCTCTTGGCCCTGGACACTCAGCCCAGTAACTTGATCTAGAACGGAAGGGTGGTCCCCACCACTGTGGGAATGGGGTGGGTAGGTAACCCAACCTGCCTGTTTCTTCTCTGCTATTGTGGATAACTTTCAAGCTATCCATTTCAGAAAGTACAGAGAAACCACAGCTGCCCCCCACACTATCCTGTATCTTAGCCTCTTCTTTCACTGACACATTTACAAATTGATCAACCTGTTTCTTCATAGGGGTGTTCTTGGGAGTGGAAGACAGTACACACTTGGGAATGGGTGATTATTGGCTACAAGCAACCAATTGACAATAAAAGGCAGGTCTACACAAAGGGACATTTAATCATGTTAATGTGGCTAAAACAAAGGGAGAAGAGGAGAAAAAAGAAACAGCTAATTAGTCACATTGTTAGCCAGTTACAAATTAGACAGGAACTTCCTCAGAGATTTTAAATTAGCTTGTTTCTCATGGATGCAGGAGAGTTTGGAAAAAAAGAAAGCTACAAAGCCAAAAAAATGCTATCTCCTCAGGTTCTCCCCTCTTTTGCTTTCTGCTTCCCTTCTCATATGCACAGAAGTACCGTCAGTAGCCTTCAGGTCTTCCAATTACTTTCACAGAAGATAGAATTGAAAGGACTATGGACATAATCCAGACCAGTGATTCTTAATCTAGGATCCACAAACTTAAAAAAAAAAATCATTTGATAATTGTATTTCAAAGTAATTGGTTTCAATTGTTCAGTCATTTCAACACTTCATGTCACCATTTGGAGTTTTCTTGGCAAAGATACTGGAGTAGTTTGTCACTTTCTCCTCCAACTCATCTCATAGATGAAAAAACTGAAGCAAAGGTGGGGTAAGGGACTTGCTCAGAGTCACACAGCTAGTAAGCACCTGAGGCCCTCCATATATCTGCCATGCTACCCAGCTGCCCCATTGGTTTGAAATAGTTGGTTTAAATAACATTATTCTCAGAATGGCTCCATAGGCTTCACAAGATTGCTAAAAGATTCCAAGGTTAAGCATCTCTGGTTTAAACCTGCTCATTTTAAAGATAAGGAGCTGAGGCCCTCGTTTTGAGGAGAGAGAAGAGGAGATAGTAAAGAGATTTCCTGCCCTGTGAGTTAGGGCAGAGCCAGAACCAGGACCCAGGCCTCCCATCTGATTCTTTTCTCTCAGGATCAGTTACAAGTTGGGTACGCCATGCTTTTTTTGAATCTTCTTTATGAAGGCTCCTTTTTCTTCTCTTTCCAAGCTAAAGCTAACAAAGGTTGGGCAAGACTTGCATTGCCTGATGCCAAATTGCAGCTGTTTCCTGGGTGATACAGAGTAATTGTTTCACAAAATGCATGGTTCTTTGTACACCAGGACACGTATGTGGCATTGGTCTGGGGCTTAACAGGGAGGATAGCATTTAATTCATTCTCAGACTCTTGATCCTTCCAGTCATATACATAAATATAGCAAAGGCACCAGAGTCTTTTCCCAGGCTGCCACAATTAGTGGGGACTGATGGAAATTGAAACAATAGAGCAAAATAAATAGGAAGCTACTGGATGATAGGCTGGACTGAGCTGATGTCCCCTATCAACAGTGACCTCCCTGGCATCAGTCTTATGCTGGCATTCCACTCTCTCCACTGTGGGGCAATGACCTACTCTTTCTCCTCTATCCCCAGTCAAATGAGGGCCTGCTTCATGTCACTTGTATGGGGGCAAAAATCCTAGTTAAAGCTCTGAGTGCATGCATTTTCAAGTTGTCTGATGAGATGTACTGAGCCTTCCACACTCCAGCTACTGAAGTCTACAAGACCTCCTCAAGCACATACTATCTTTATGACTTGGACAAGTTATTTAATTTTCCTCTGCCTCAGTTTCCTCATTTGCAAAATGGGGATAATAATAGCCTCTAACTCACAGAGTTGATATGAAGAGCATAAGAGATGATACATTATATAATGCATTTTGCGAAGTACTATACAAATGTTAGCTATTTCCCCCATGAGCGATAGCACATATTCTGGGGATGGTTGAGTTTGTGATTGGGAGTGAAGGCTCAGAGTGTAGGGGGTCACCTGGGACCAAGGTTAGTAGCTCAGGCTGTGGCCTGGGTCCAATATTTGACTCAAAGCAATTCAACAATTAACTGATTAAGTGTATACTGGGTACAAGACTATCAGCCGCAGATAGAAATAGATATAATTGATTTGAACTAAACTGGGCAGCTCTTGTTGGCCTTGCTACAGCACTAGCCTTCATGGCTGGATGAGTAGCAGCTGTCTCAGGATGATTAACTAAATGGCTGGGGGTGAGTACTCACGAGACCAAGACTATGAGTTCCTAAGGAGCAAACAAAGTATACACTAAGCAGAGAGCCTCAAATGTCTTGGTCTCAGAACCCTTTTATACTCCTAAAAATTACTGAGGACCCCCTTCCAAAGAGCTTTTGTTTTTGTATTATATTTATTATCATTTTCTGTTATTAGAAATTAAACCATTTCAGGATTATTATGAGAATAGCTTTGACTGTAAAAAACTTCTGAAAGGGTCTTTGACCTCAGGACAGTTAGGTGGCACAGTGGTTAGAGCACCCGGCTTGGAATCAGGAAGTCAGGAAGACTTGAATTCAAATGGGACCTTATATACTTATTGGCTATGTGACTCCAGGCAAATCTTTTAATCCCATTTGTCTCAGTTTCCTCATCTGTAAAATGAGCTGGAGAAAGAAATGGCAAACCACTCCAAGTGTCTCTGTCGATAAAGCCACAAGGGGTCATGAAGAGTCGGACATGACTGAAACACACCTGAACAAGAGGGTCATGAGATCATATTTTGAGATCTACTGCTTGAGGAAAATTTAGGGTGGGGAAAGGTATTTGCTGAAACTGTGTGAGGAGGCAGAGAGGAGCTGATAGAGGAGTCAGGATGATCTGCTTAGGGAACTTCATTCTGATGAGATTCTTAGAAGGAACCTAAAACCCTTGCTAATGCTACTTGTCTCTCCATTAGGCACAATATGATTTCCTTGATTTCTGCCACCTACTATCATCCCAGTGCATCACTGCAACTCAAATAGGCAACTCTGCTAACGATGTACAGGGTTTAAAAATGTTTATTTTTCACCCCAATAGTGCCCAGGTCCTCAGCTCTTGGATCCTAATGGTATGGATGGGGAGGAAGAGAGAAAGCACTACTTTCTCAGTGCCTATTCCTGCATCCTCTCAATTTTGAATAAACCCCAAGGGTCAGGGTCAAGTATCAAGGAGATGATCTCTGAGGTCACTGGCAACTTTCACTTCTTGGATTCTGAGTATACAAGGTGAGCAGGAAGACTCAAGTTCATGTCTTGGATTAGACATTAAGTTGCTATTTGATCTAAGACAGAACACTTAACCTTCTATGGAAGCCTCAGTTTTCTCTGTCTAGAAAATGGGGCTAACAGTCCCTGCTTAGCCCATCCCACAAGGTTTGTTTTGAGAAGCAGGTAGAAGAATGGTTGGGAAAGTATATTAGCTGTTTGCGTGTGACCTCTGCATTTAGACTGTGAACTTCCCGAGAATAGGATTGTCTTTTGCACTTATATACCCAATGCCCAGCATGCAGTAGGAGCTTAGTATTTACTGACTAACTGAAAGTGATCTTTTCATTCAGAACTACCCACAGCAGTGGTATAGCAACCAATTGTCAGGATACTGCATCAGAACTCCAGAGTGGAGGAAGGTGGGAGTAGGATCAAATCAAATGACATAACATACTTCAAGTGTTGGATAAACCTGGAAGTATTTATATATATCAATCTAGCTATGACTGGCATGGGTGCTGTCAGGAAGAATCAGCGCCTTAAAGCCCAACAAAGGGACAAGAAGGTCCAGAGACACCAGGGAGCAGCTTCTATCAGCTCTCCGTGGTATGATTGAGACAACACTAGGTCAAGTAGCATTCTAAGCCCTTCCCAAACAACTCTACCTTTAGCTGCATTTTCCATATTCCCACGGTATATTGATAGGAACAATGCCTTTAACTCAGACAACTGACACCTGAGGTTTTCAGAACTCCCAATGTTGCCAACATCTCTTCTCTGGAGCCCAAGGAGAACAGAGAAACATCCATCTGAAGATAAACTCCCAGAGGGCAGGGATTGCTTTATTTTCATATCCCCAGTAATCTGCACAGTGCTTAGCACATGACAGATATTTAATAAAAACTTGCTGAATAAATGATGAAAGGACTGGAGACATGATATATGAAATATGTTTGAAGGGATGTGAAGCCCAGTGAAGGCTTGGAAGAACTGGATAATTGTCTTCAAATGCCAGAAGGGCTGAAAAGAGATTGGGCTTATTCTACTTGGCTCTTAAGAGAACTAGGAACAGTGGGAAGAAGTTCAGAAAGGCACATTTAGTCTTGCTATAAGAAAAAAGACACCCCCAGTAGTCAGATGGAATGCCTTGGGAAGCAGTGCATTCTCTTTTCCTGCAGGTCTTCCAGCAAAGGTTAGAATATTATAGGGATGTTCCTATTTAGATCTAGTTGGACTAAGAGACCACTAAATTCATTTTTAGCTTTGAGATTTTATGATTCTGTGATTCCCCTTCCTCTTACATGTCCTTGGAGCTTAGGAAAAACAGCCACAATCTGCATAGAACAGGTTGGTGGTGAGTGTTATCAGCTCCTTAGGCTGATCAGAGGGAGTCAGAAATACAATTACCCCAGAACTTTTAATCTAGTCTCTAATTTCAACTCTATATAGTTTGCTATTCTCACCCCCAGAAATGGGGGACTTCTAGAAATGCTGAGTACTGCCAATGAAAGGGTACACCGATGGGCTGGAGTTTCTGCTAGGAACCGATTCCTTTTCAGGCAGATTCAAAGATGACACAGAATCTCAGCATCCTAGAATCTTAGAAAGGGAATTCAATGATGCTTTTACAAATGGGGAAATTAGACTCAGAAAAGCTAAGTAATTTGCTTGAGACCAGACAATGTATCTGGGTAAAAATACAAGAGGTTTAGGAAGAGTTTAGATAAAGACACAGATGGCAGAATCATAAGGAAATTCACTAAGGGATACTAGGACTGGTATCACGACCCATTGCTCCCTACATATTATCCTTCCATGACTTCATCAAAAACGGAGCTGGCCCAGTTATGAGAAGGCAAAATGGGGAGATAAGTTTCCTCTACCCCTGGGAAACTCTGTCCCCCACAGTTCTGTGCTTCTCTAGGAGTAACCTCTAGTCCCCCTTCACCCTCCTCACAAGGCAGCTCCATACAAACTGACAGCGCCAACCACTGGTCCGATTAGTATTCGAGACTCTCAAAAGAGGCTGTGAATTAGCCATTTGAATGAAACCTTTAATGACCAAGAAATCACCCCTTTCTGTCTTTTCATGGAGACATGAAAGGGGCCTGCTCGCTCCCGCCCCCAAATGGGAGTTGGGCCCCTGAGAGGATAGTGGAGAGGCTGACCACACAAGCTCTGATCCTCCAGCTAGAACACCTGGCTCCACCCTGTCATCTCTCTGGGGCTCTGGGAGAACACATCTAAGTAACATTTTGGCTTTGGCCAAGGCAGTGAGTCAGCTTACTAGCTGACCTAGTGAGAAGAGCCCTGTTCCAAAACTCTATTACCTTAGGCCTGGATCAACAGCACACTAATTATATGAACAAAAGCCAGTCTAGTACTCTAGCTCTATACTCTGGCTAGTAGTCCTGAATCCCTAAATTGCTGCTACTATAAACATGCTTCCCTATTGCCTCTAGAATAAAATATAAATTATTTTGTTTACTATTTAAAACTCTTCACAATCTGGTTCTATCTTCCCAGACTTATTGTACAGGACTCCCTATCATTTGCTCTATATTCTAGCAAGGTCTCTGAATATCATGACATCTCTTAATCTTTGCAAAATTACTTTGTGTATTTATTTATGTATTCATTCATTCATTTATTTATATGCAAGTTATTTCCCTTCAATAGAGGAGAAACTCTTTGAGATCAGAGACTATTTTTTTCTCAGATTCTGCCCAGCTGCTGGCCCCCTAAATTTCTCCCATTAGTTGATTTAAAATTCTTTAATGTGAGATATCAATTGAGAATGGTTACTACTTCCTGGTATTATCACCACCACCACCATCACTATCATCACCATCATCATCATCATCACTACTACTATTACCACTAGAGAAGAAATAGCAACCTCCATTGTAGAGGCCATTTCCTCACTTGGGAGTTTCCTCTCCCATTGAAATCAGAGGTCCAGTCCTTATTTTTATTCATGATATTAATTAGCCTACCTCTTAAAAAAAATCACAAAGAACCTAAATTTTAGCATAAGCTCTTCTCTGCTGCTCTCCTAAGGGGCCCCTTTCCAGGATTTGGCTACAGATTTTCTATGCTGCCTGTCCTCCAACCCAAGGGATAATAGATCGGTCATCATGTTTGAACCTCTGGGCTGTACATGTTGTGTCAAGTGCAGCTGAAGCCACCCAGAGCACATACTTTGAAGGCATTCTGAAGGCAAGCTTACCTCTGGACTTCATTCCAATGAAGCGGTTCTCCACAATGTCAATTCGGCCGACCCCGTGCTTGCCCCTGTTGAGAAAGAAGCAGGGGAGATGATGTCAGGGATTAGATACACAAGCTCCCTGTGAAAGGGAGGAATCCCAGCTTTCAGAAAGGTACAAGGGAATCCAACCATGTTTCTCAGATCCATCAGTGCTTTGGGATGTTCTTGTCTCCCTTGGCTCCAGTGACCTCAGGGTCAGTTGGGACTTGTGTCACCATGTCAGAAGACATGAATGAATGAAGGAAAACACTTATTAAGTGCTAATTATGTGTTTACTATGTGATTTTCATGAAGAAGATTACTGGTACCTCTTCCTGCCCTTTGCTCCTTCTCTTGGAAGAGCTGGTTGATAAAATGAAGTTACTGAAATCATGGATTTGGAAGAGAATTTTAACTTTGATGTAAGCAAAATTCTTTCTTTTCCAAGAGAGGAAATTGAGGCACAGAGAGGAGGGAAATAATATCACAGAATTATAGAATCACAGAATTGAAAGAAATCACAGAGATCATCTAGTCCAACTCATTCCTAAACTCTATGGTCCTCTTCAACAGCCCCTGGAAGATCTTCACTGATGGGAGACATTACCTTCTGTGGTATCCCATTCCATTTTGGATATCTCTAATGGTTTGGAAGCTTATATTTACCTATAATTTTCATCTATTGATAATTACAATAACATCAACTGACATTTACATAGTAAAACTTACAGAGTATTTTACAGACACTATCCTACTTTCACCTTAGAACAACTCTTAGCTCTGCCGTCTGAGTTCATGAAGAAAATATTTTGTCAAAGACTACACAGAATTAGCAGTAAATGTGGGACTAGGATCTAGATCACTAACCACAATGTCTTGCCAGGACTAAGGAAATTAACAAACATGAAGTCTTGTAGCCCGCTCTGTCATCCCTGCACTAGTCTTTCCTCAGAAGACAATAATATGAAAACCCAAGGGCATTTCAGAACTTGGAAGGTATTATCATACGTGAGGGCTGCTCTCTCTGGGATATTAGGTTCATACTCATTTGTTGACATAGTGGATAGAGCACTGGCCCTGAAGTCAGGAGAATCTGAATTCAAATTTGGTCTCAGACACTTAACACTTCCTAGCTGTGTGACCCTGGGCAAGTCACCTAACCCCAATTGCCTCAGGAAAAAAAAATAGAATAAATAAAAAACAAATGTTGAGTTTATCCAATTGAACTGATTGGCTCTGTTCAATACTTGGTAATTTGGTAGCTCCAGCCCATTTCTCCAGAAGATCCCAGGACCTGTTAAACTGGAGAAGTATTGTGGTAATAGGCTCTGGGTGGGAATCATTACAGAGTTCCTGAATTTGCATAAATCATCCTTGGGCCTGGGAATATGCCTGGAATTTGATCTCAGAGTAAAGAAAATATGCTACAGGGCACGTGCAGTTTAGGCTGATCTAAACTTACACTAAGTTTAACTGCAAGTGATTCTTTGCCCAGCATCCTATTTAAACCATACCCCCCTTCTCCCTCCCTCCCCCCCCCCCCACCATCACCTGTCCTCTTGAAAGGAAGGTCCTTTGGTTGTATCAGAAATTCTGACCTATGAAAGGAAGCTCCTATCTCTAGTTATCAACCTGGGATTCAGAACTGATCAGGGCAGGGAGTATGAAAGGCAGCTTTGACTACTTAAGGCCATATAAAGATGGCTAACTTCCACTGTGGTATATTTTTCAAAAAAGCCAAAGCCAGCAAAATGAGCATGCATATTCTCCACTGTGTCAGAGGACAAGAGCTCTATTAACACAGAAGCAAGACAAGGGGTTGTGCTAGAGGCTGCCAAACTGATGTGCTTCTGTGGATTAGGAATATTGTCCAATGTCCCTCACCTTTCTAGAATGGGAATTCAAGGAAAGGGATTTTAGTATCCTGTGCAGGACAGTAACGCTGCAGACAATAGAGCTGTGTTGTGATGGTACAGAATGGGCAATTTAGCCTTGAGTTATAGTCCTGGGCTTAGCATGTAACACCTTGGGAAAATTACTTTCTTCGTGTGCTTCAGTTTCCCTAGCAATAAAATGATGAGGTTGAGTGAGGTGAGCTTTAAAGTCCCTTCCATCTGTAATACCCTTAAGTGTCTATAAGTCTATGATTATGTATAGGGATTATGAAGGAGTAAGGAGGCACAGTGGACAGGGCCAGGTTTGAAGTCAGGAGGATTTATCTTCCTGAATACAAATGTGGCCTCAGACACTCACTAGTTGTGTGATCCTGGGTAAGTCACTTAACCCTATTTGCCTTGGTTTCCTCATCTGTAAAATGAACTGGAGAGGGAAATGACAAACATTTCAGTATCTCTTCCAAGAAAAACCCCAAATGGAGTGATAGTCAGACATGAAAATAGGAAATAGGAAAAACAACAAAAGAGCAAATATAAACCCACAGATTGAGAGTTTAAGGCCATATAGTCCAACCCTCTCATTTTGTAGATTAGGAACTGGAGCCCAGGAAGATTAATAACACCTTGCCCAAGGTCACACGGCTATGTAATGGTAGAACCAGAATCTGAACCCAAGTTTTCTGACCCCCAATTCTGTACTCTTTCCACTGCACAAAAGCTTCAGGCTGCAGCTCAGGAATAGAGAAGAGAATCTCTGTCCTCTCACATCCCAAGTTCAGGGCTTTGAAAATGGAGCTGTCCTCAGGAACCTTTTTCTTGGTCCAAACTTTGTTTCCTAAGAGTTTCTCATTTACTCACCAGGAGCCCAAAGGGGAGGAGTGTGTTCTGGAGATGTCTTGAGAATGAGAGGGAGGAAAGGAACATGATCTGGGAAGAAGCAAGAGGTCAAAAGCAGCACTTACGCAATTTCATTCAGGTAGAGAAAGAGCTCCAAGGATGTACGGTGGCATGTGCCATCCTTAACATTGGTCACCTGCACGGGAACACCTGGGAGAGGCAAAGGTACAGATGGTAAGGAAGTGGGACGGCCAGGAAGGAAGCTGAGAGAACAGGGGAAAGGGGCCGGCCACCCGACCTATCCACCATGTCCCTCTCCCAGTCATCAGCAACGCCTTAAATGGATGTGACAGATATGGACTCCAAATAACTTCTTAAAAAGCCATGTGCAGGTTGTGGCCACTGGGGGAAAAGAGGGGCTGGAAAGCCCCTGGAATGAAAGAGAAAATGTAATAAAAACTCTCCACCCCCCCCTCCCATTCTTTTTTTCCCTTTTACATTTAGGGGCTGTGAAATTGCAACCAGGCCCTGAACTAATTGAATTTCACGCTCCACCATTGTCTTACCACCAGAGCACCTTCTGTCCCACCAGTTAGTGGGGGGCTGGACCGCTGCGGAGGTACAGCCCAACACACACACACACATACACACACACACACACAGCCCCCTGCAACGTCTGTTGGACCAATGATCTGGTCCCCTCCCCCTGCCCACACCCCACACAGGGTCCCAGTTATCAGCCTGATGGGCACGGAATGGCTCCCCCACTGACCAATGGCAGGATGGAACTGGCTGGAATGGCAGGGTCTCCCATGAATTAATTATAATGGTTTCTAAAAAATGAGGGGAACTAGGAGGGAGGGAGGGAGAGAAGACAGGCAGTGGGGGTGGTAGCAGCGGAGGGATGGGGGTGTGTGGAGCGGGGCAGAGGAGGGGGGGTGTGGGTGGGTGGGTTAGGGGTTGACTTTGAATAGAAAAGGGGCATTTTCTTGAGCAGTGTGAAGTGAGCAATAAATGTATTAGGAGGCTAACAAGAGGGCTGTAGCTGTGACAAAGAAAAGCCGTTCAAAGTTGGAGCCTAATCTCCCTTCCATCTGCCCGTCTCATTACCATGTAGCGAGCTATCAGTTGCCAATCAGGCCTCAATAGCCTTCTTTGGAGTCTTTATTACTGAGGCGCCTGCTAGCGTGGCGACACTGAAGGGTCTGTCAGCATCGCCATTCTTAACCCCCATTTCCAGGGGTTTTATAACTCGGTTGTAAATTGCTATTAAATGTAAGTCTGGCCAATAATGAACCTTAAGCCCTCCTCACCGCCCCCCGCCTCCCTCCATCCCCTTTCTCTGCCTCTCCTTTTCTATTATCATCCTTAGCCAGGGCATTGGATGGGGTCCACCCGGGTGGAGAAGAGACATTGTTGGGGCTGCTGTTGGAGAAAGCAGCTTATCCTTTAAAATAGTTAATAATTAGATTAAAACTTCAAATAAATTAACTAGGGAATGAATGGGGAATAGAGAGGGAGGGGCTTTTTTCCCCTCTATTTTTTTTCCAGACGCTCCCAAAGTCATTAAAATGGATTGAGTCTCGTCTCTCTCCTCTTTCTCTGCTCTCTTCTCTCCTTTACTATCCTCTCCTGTCCTTCTCCTCCTTCTCTCTGTCTCTTTCTGTCTCTCTCTTTCTTTCTGTCTGTCTGTCTCTCTGGCATCCACTCTAAGACATACTAGTCAAATTGTCATATTTGTAGCTGAAACCCTTCCCTGTTCTGGGCCCAGCCCTTTTTTCTCTTGTTACTTTAGATTGCCCAACTTCTTAGTAAAGATGCTATGATCTGGGTCTCTTTTGCATGTCAAGGCACTCACATGCTTATCTGGACCACAAAGATCCATTTCCAGCTAAGGATTTGGTCAATGGGTTTAATACCCTACACAGGGCATCTCAGAAGAGACTAAGAAAGATGAAACTTGAGGAAGAAAAAGGGCTGCTTGGACTTGGAAAAAAGGCTTGCTAGACCTGGGCTCAAATCTCAGTTCTCCAGCTTTGTGGGACACTAAACAAGTCATTCCCTTCTTTGGGCCTCATCAAAGCAAGGGTGTTGGGATAGGCGACATCTATCATCTCTTTCAGCTCAAAATCCAGAAATCTATGATCTAGGGGACAATCAGACCCCAAAGTAAATGATTGTGAGACCCAGGACATCCAGCCTGAGATCAAGGAATAGAGTTAAGTCCCATTTTTAGAGTCCTGAAGGAGAAAATTCAAGACCCATTTCTTTTAGGACCAGAGCACAGAGCCACTATCACATTTAGGACCAGAGAAAAATCCTGGCTCCACGCTGGTCAGGGTTTAAGTGATTAGTGAAGGTATTAACAATGGCCAAGTCCCCTTGATCCCAGAATCACCTATGATTAAAAGGTGAAGATGGGCCTAGATGCCCAAATCTTCACTACCTCTGAGGGGATACTTCAGGTCAGAGTCTGAACCAACAATCTCTGGCTCTGGAAGAAGACATAAAGGAAAGGAAGCTGACATGGGAAAGGGATGGTTACCCCGAAGGAGAATCACTTCCCACCTCTCTTCATAGAATTCTAAGATCCTTAGGAGATCATAGAGCTGGAAAGTCCACTGGAGTCTATCTAGTCCAGTCCTTTCATTGTACAGATTTTATCCTAGAGAGGATGTGACTTGTTCAAGATTACACAGAGAGTTAAATAGCAAAACCAGGATTTTAAGCCACATCCTCTGACTCAAAATAATAATAAAAGTTAACATTGATAAAGGGCATTAAATTTGCAAATCACTTTATATATTACTAGCACTATTTTCACTGTGCCATCCCTCCTTATCCTCAACTGAAAAAGACTAGCAATCATGAGATTCCAATGAACTGAAGACCAGAGTAAGACAGCTTCATCAATCTCTCCTGGACTACTGAATCACTACTCTTCCCTAGATTTTTCTTCCTTTAATCCAAAACACAGTCCTAAACATAGGGTCAAAGACAAACAGGCAAAAGGGCCCTTAAAGGCCAGTTTGTCCAACCCTTTCATTTTTACAGATGAAGAAACTGAGATTAAGTTATTTGTTCATGCTCATATAGTTAATAAGTGTCAGAGAAAGGATTTGATTCTAAGTCTTTGGATCTTTATTCAAGTTTTTCCTATAAGCCAAAACTCTCAAGGATTTTCTATTGTCCGTTAGAGAAGGAATAATATGGAGCTGAATGTTCAAAGCTGTTTATAATTTGGTCCCAACCTCTGACCTTCTCTCTTTATGAAAGAAGATAACCATTTTAGCCAAACTGGACTATTTATGTGCCCTCAAATACTCCACTAAAATTCCTACCCCTGAATTTTTGCTCAAGGAAATTCCCCCGATGCCCCTCTTTCCTCTCTATTAACTTAAGTCCCACTTACCTTCAACAAGAAGTTCAAGTTTCCCCAACTTTCCCTAACTCATTAATGCCTCTCTCCCCAAACTCCGGTGGTACTCAGCCTTTGTATTCTTTAGGCCTTTATCACACACTTTCTTGTATCATACGTATCTTTTTACATTTTTGTTCTATGTCTCCTCAAGGACAGGGACTGTGTCTCTTATGCCTTTGCACTCTTTGCACCCAGCACAAATGTGATCCCACACATGGGTGTTTCTGCGATAATGTTCGCTTGTAGCAGTCATCTGTGTTGCTGGGATTCACTTACATGTCAGAAATGAAGAATCATCCTTGGGTTGTCCAAAGATGGGAAGAGAACTGGCCCTTTACAATTACACTGTGTTAATTAGCAGCGACTGGTTAAAGGCCTAGAACTGAAGAGTTTGGTTTGTTTTGGGCTCTGAGGAAATTGCTTCCCTTCTTTATCACATATATGACTTCAAATGTCAAGTGAAGCAGACATGGGGAAAAAGTTATCCAGGGAAAACCTCATCCGAACTGTGGCTTTCAGAAAGCCGGAGAGAGAGGAAGCAATGCTTCCTCAAGAATGATGAAGCGGGGAGGTTGATTTGAATGAATCAGACCCGAGGGGTTTATAGAGTCAAACTTATATAGACATACCTTTCTTGAACTGAATCTCTAAGACATCTGGGCTGTTGGGAGCCTTTGTGGGGTCCTGGGTCTTTGTGTAGAGGCCAGGAGGTGCTTGGTTCTGAGGAAGGAAGAGAAACATGGCTGATGGACAAAGGTCCCAAGGCTCAGGATGTACCTACTCCCCTTCCCTCCCTGCTCTCTCTTGGCTCAGAGGTTAGCCTCCAGAACAGAAAAACCCTCAAGTCAGAGCATGGGCAGGAAGCAGGCAGTCCCTCTTCCCAAAGTCCATCTAGCTGCACTGACCAACAGGCCCTCCGGACTCACGCCACCACTGCACAGTGTGTCACCACTTTCTAGGGGTCTGGGAACAATGGGCTAAAGAAATCAGACAATTTTTCCCCTCAACTTGATCTCATCTTTTTCTTTGACGCCCCCACAGCTGGAGATGGAATAGCTGTGGAAGAACAAGTCAGGCAGGAAAAAAGTGTGACTTTGAAGGAGTGAGCATGTACATACTTTCCAGGAGAGAGGGACAGACATATGTGCACAAACACATCCATTTTCTCTCTCTCTCTCTCTCTCTCTCTCTCTCTCTCTCTCTCTCTCTCTCTCTCTCTTTCTCTTTGTCTCTCCCTCCCTCCTTCCTTTCCTCTCTCTCTTTCTCCCCCCCCTTTCATTTCTCTCTCCTCTCTCTCTCTCCCTCTCTCCCTTCCCTGTCTCTCTCCTTCTCCTTTCCTCTCTGTCCCTCTTTTTTTCTATTCTCTCCCTTTTATCCCTCCCCCCTCCACTTCAGCCTAGAATTGGGGTTTATTCTGCACTGACCGAAAAGCTAATGACTAAGCGTGACCCCAGCAGGTGCTCCAACAAGCTGTACTCTTCCACAGTGTCCCTGAGGTTAATACTCACAGGGGGAAAAGGGAGGAACAAAAGAAAAACCCATTTGAAAACACATCAACCTTTATGTATATTTTTTCCGGACTTGTAGAAAAGGGGCCTCTTGTCTCCCCTAAGCCCCGGCTGCAGCAGCAGTGACGGCCTGTTACAAGCACACTCTTGCAATTAGCTCACGCCTCAGGATGCCCCAGCTCTGAGGGATGCCAGACTTGGAGGCCAGGGGCAAAATCTTTAAGACAGAGACCACTTGGCAAGTTGGGGCAATAGATGTGGAGCACAGAGGAGATGGGAGATTGATTTTTCAATATTTCCATTCTCTTTTAGCATTCTCCCTCACAAAGACTCTTTGCCTGTTTCTTGTGGGTTTAGATTGTGTCCATTAGTTTTGGATTATTTTGTAACTTAGAGAGTAGGGTTAAGGATTTAAAGCTGGAAGGGACCTTGGTTTAGCCTTTTATTTTTAAAAATAAAGGGACAGAAGCTCAGAGAAGGATGTGCCTCCAAACCTAGAATATGAAAAATTTAGGTTGTTCTCCCTAAAATATCTTTGAAGAATGAAGCCTTGAACTAGACCCAGGATACCTGGCCTCCATCTGAATTCAGCTGTCTTTACTACTCATTTGCTGTGTGTTCTTGGCCTAGCCCATTCCCTTCTCTTGGCTTCCATCTCCTCAACATATAAAATGAGAAATCAAATCAAAGAATCGCAGAGTTAGAGCTGCTGATATAATCCTCTCATTTTACATAGGAAGAAATAGAATCCTAAAAAATTTATGTGATTTGCTTAAAGTCACATAAAGGGTAGGACCAAGATTTGAAACCAGTTTCTTTGACTCCAAATCCAGTATTTTTTCCCCTGGAATCTCTGAAATCTTTTTTAGTTCTAACATCCCATGAATCTCTACTAAAATACTCTTGCCCAAACATAATATCACTACTAATAATAATCTCTTTGGGACTCCTTCAAGGCACATTCTTATCCTTAATTTTTTTTTGTTTTTTTGGTCCTTGCAATAGATCTCAAGTTATTAAGATACAGATGACTATTTCCCAATTACAGATAGGGACATTCAGACACAAAAATGAGTGAAATGCCCCAAATCAACTAAAATTAGTTGAAAAGCTAAACTTCAATCTGGGTCTCTTGACTTGTAGCCCTGTGCTTTGTCCATTTTACTACACAATGAGCTGCTCTTTGCATATCAAAATTGAGGTGAGTTGGAGGTCACTAATAAATGGTGCCCGTGTAGAATGTTTTCTATTAGCTGCTAATGTTTGGGTCCTTGGATTCTCCTTACCTCTGTTCTCCAGGGCCCTGAACTCTACAGAGCTGATTAAGGAAATATGTCAATGACTACCGCACAGACTCCCTTTCTCTTTCCCTGAGTTCTAATGGTAGAACATGGTACAGGAGAGAGAAGGATGGATTTGCCCTTACTTGTACTATGTACTGCCTATGTGATCTTCAGCAAGCCTCTTCACCTTGGAGCCTTAGTTTCTTCCAATGTAAAATATTGGGCTACTTGATTCTAAATCTACTATCAGACAACTCTGGCTTTTTCTTCATTTCTGTTTCTCTGAGGGCACATCCCAAGGCATTAACAAAGGAGAGAAGCCGAGAAAGAAGACCTGGCTTTTGCAGGATTCCCTCTTCCGTTCTCCTTCCTGGTTTCTCTAGCAGCAGAGAGCCATACAATTCTCACTCATATGGGAGGGGAGAGTTTGGTGGTGATGGTGACGGGGCAGAGAGAAGGAAAGAGGGAAGCTACACAGTAAGAATTACAGTATTTAGGGTAGTTGGACAACTTAAAGATCATGTTGCCCAAGTCCTTTGATGCCCAAAGGAGCTAAATTACTTATCCAAAGTCATGTAGATAATAAAGAAGAAAGACAGGATTCTATATCCAGAGTTCTTCCCTTTATAACTGGGCCAAATCAAGGTATTTCTGGGCATAATCTGAAAAATTACAGCTTCTGTGTGTCCACTGGAACCTTTCAATGTAAACCATATAACCTAGCATTATAAAAGTTTTTCTTGGGTCAAAGGTACTGCGAGCCCTATCATAGTTATGTTCACCCTATCCTAATATCACTACTAATAATCTCTTTGGGATTCCTTCAAGGAACATACCCATCCTTAATTTCTTTTTTTGGCCCTTGCAATAGATCTCAAGATATCAAGGTACAGATGAATATCTCCCAATTACAAGATAGGGACATTCAGGCACAAAAATGAAATGCTTAAAATCACTCAGTTTAGTTGAAAAACTAAACTTCAGTCTAGGTCTTCTGACTTGGAGCCACATTTTGCTACACAAAAAGGCACAAAAATTCATCATTTTCTCTGCATTTGTACCCTAACTGACTACCTACCTTTCCTTTCCTTAATCCCAACACTGACAAGGACCAATCAGTAAACTGGTTTCTTATGAGACTGCCTGCAAAGTATCAGTGGGACTGAGGGAGCAGATGAAGATCCTAATGGCTCTTTCTTGGCCACATGGAGGAAGGGGTGCTGCCTAAGTCATTCTGTGCTCACACTCGTTCCTCTCAAAAAACAAGAACAGGGAGCAAAAGCCCATCTCCCACGGTGGCTGCTGAAGGTAGCCAGCAGTTCCTCCTTCACACCCTCAAGATTGGGACCCTCTGAATCATAACAACACAATATGAGCCGGATCTGCTACAGCATCAGGTCCATCCTCCTCCCTCCCTTTAACAAGCACATCCCTAAACACTCGATCCTGTGCACACACAAATGGTGTGACCCACGAATTTCAATTTTGCACGCTCTGGCCTCCCTGATCATACTTATTAACTCGGCAGAGAAAATGTCCGAGATAATGAAAAACTTTGCATGCAAAAGGAGATAGAAGGAGGGCTCAGGGTTGCAGATAAGAGGGAGGATACCAAGGATTACAAACTCTTTACTAAACATTGGAAGTCGGCATCAGGCAGCTTCCAATTTCCTAATCTGAGTCTGAAAGCCTCTATTAAATAAAATAACTAAATAGGAATAAAATGCCATTTGCCTCGAGTTCTACCATAGTCTGTGTGTGTGTGTGTGTGTGTGTGTGTGTGTGTGTGTGTGTGTTTTAGTCTCTTTTACTCTCCTTTCTAAAAGCTCAGTTCAAATGACAAATAGTTTGTTGCAGGGTATCAATGCCATCTATTTATCCATCCCAGTAGGGGGGCAAGTCCTGAGATGTCATCTTGGGGGGGTGGGCAAAGGGAAGAAAGTGTGGAAAAAAAAAGAGAGAGGAGAGAGAGAGAGAGAAAGAAAGCACGAAACAGGCTGAGAGAAGAAGAAATTGGAAGCAAATGGCCCGTGAAGTAAACCATGATGTAGGGCTATGATCGATGTTGCAAATGGTTTATTCATCCATCAGATATTGTTGTGCCCGGGGACTGAATGAACTCTTTCAGTGTGTGCCATATGAAGTTAAGGCAAGTAAATTTCTATCTTTCTCCGCATTAGATGCCTCATTGCTCTTCAATCAGCCCTCACAGAGGCAGAAAATGGCTCAACCATCTGCCTTCAAATCCCCACTTTGGCAGACCTCAGGGCTTTTGGGGGGTGGGGGAAATAGAGAGCAGTTACCCCTAAGCTCCTTTTCCATAAGCCCCGCTTTGGTGGCCAGCTTAGCAAGGGATGTTAGGGTCCCCCAAAGAGAAGAGGCCCTGGGCCATGGGGCCCCCCACCAATGCCTTTCTCCAGGACACCACAAAGAGAGAATGCTTCAGAAACCAGAAGAGGCTCTGTGTATAAGGGCCTAGGGAGGGCCCACTTTTCCTCACAGCCAGGGAATCAGGGTTTGCTAGTATTACAGTCTCAGAGACTATGGCTCCATCCCAGAATACTGGGTCACCTCTCAGCCTAGGCCTGAGCACTTCCATATTCACCTTTCCTCGTTCCCCTGTACTAGGTGTACCCCCCCCCACAATGTGTAAGCAGCAGAACTCACATTTTCTGAGGGGAAGGGGTCATAAGTAAATTTACAGATGTGCCTACTTTTGATTCACTCTTAATCCCCTCCTGTTGCCCTTCCCAGGAATTATTTCCTGATCTAAGCGAGAAATACCCATAGGGGTGGGGTAGGAGATACTATTTTCCCCAAGATTCCCCAGACTGAATTTCCTGTCTACCCCCAAAAGGAAATGAAAGTTAACTTGCAGAAGTTTCCTATCTAGATCTCTAAGAGAGAATTAAAGAATTCTAGAAGTGAAAGAGAGGGGCAAATCTGAAGCTGAGACAGACAACGGTGGGATTTGGGAGTATGAGGATCTAGATCCAAAACCAGATGTTTCTACCTATGTGACCCTAGCTAAGTCACTTTACTATAACCTGTGTCTTAGTTACCTCATCTATTCAAAGGAAGAAATTGGATTAGATCAACTCAAGTCCTCTCTCTCTCTCTGTCTCTGTCTCTCTCTGTATGTCTCTGTCTCTCCCTCTCCTTCTCTCTCTCTGTGTCTCTGTCTCTCTCTCTCTCTGTATCTCTGTCTCTCTGAATCTCTCTCTCTGTCTCTTTGTCTCTGTCTGTCTCTGTGTGTGTGTCTGTCTCTCCCTCTCCTTCTCTCTCTCTCTCTCTGTGTCTTTCTGTCTCTCTCTTTCTGTGTCTCTGTCTCTATCTCTTAAAACCTCTTTTCCTGCAGCCAAAGGTTTTCCTGAGTCAAAGATAAGGGAGGAAGGAGAGGAGAAAGGGCTCACAGTCTAGAGCTCAGAATTTATCTACAAATGTGCCCCCCCCCTTTTTTTTCCTCAGGGACAAATCCCCCAATTCCCTGGGCCCATCTGGGGCCCATTTCTTTCTCCAGCTCATTTTACAGGTAAAGAAACTGAGGCAAACCCAGGGTTAATTACTACCAAATGAAAAGACTTCTGTAACGCGTTTTGCCTCCCCCCCTTCCTGCGTTTCTCCTCTCCATTCACCCTGTGGCAGGCTCACACCCCTCAGGCCTCCCTGCCTTCCCCTTGACTGACTAAATAATTAGCGGTGGCCTGCCTAAGTGTCGTGGGGCCAACAGAGCATGAACTGGAAATACTCAGGCCAGCAGGCAGCGGTACCATGCGGCCTGATCAGGCTCCAGGGAGCAGACTCAGCACTAATGAGTGACACACCTCGACTCCAGAGTGGGAAGCAGGGATGAGAATGGCGGCAGGAAACAACAAGGGGCTGCTTGGGGGACATAGAGGCCACATGAAAAGAGCTCTGGAAACACGAGGGCAAGGCTGGCGAGGGAATGTCTATAGGGAAGGTGAGGGTTATGTCCCATTGCCACAGATTAGACCATAGAAGCTTTATATTAGCATCTACCCATTCTGTGGACTCTCTATACTGAGGCCAGTTGGGGGAAGGGCCTCCATACATCTATGGAAAAGCCTGCCCCTGAGGAGCCCCAAACTTATTTCCCAGCCCTCCCACCCTGTGAGTAGCCAATGATAGAGTAGCTAGAAGCCTGGGCCTGGAGTCAGTCTGTTAAAATCTGGCAGCCCTCAGATACCCGTCCCCAGGGAGATCCTGGCAAGTCATTTAACCTGTTTTCCTTAGGTTTCTTAACCATAAAACGGGGACAGCAAAAGCACCTACACCCTGGGGCTGTGGTAAGGCTCAAAGGGGGTGACATTTGTAGAAGTACTCAGCACAGTGCTGGGCCCAGAAGAGGTGCTTTGTCAGTGCTTATTCCTTTCCTTTTTCTTCCTCTCCTGACAGGATTCTTAGGACAAGGAGCAGGGCAGGAAGCCCCCAAGCAGTCCGAGGTTGCTTGGGAAAGCTGTTTTCTGCCCTGAGGGCCAAGCCCTAGCCAGCCTCGGCTCAGGCTCCCCATAGTGCTTTGGGAAGTTCCACCACAAACCAGCTAGATGGCGCAGGGAGTCAGGAAAACTCTTCTTCCCAAGTTCAAATCCGGCCTCAGACACTTGATAGCTATGAGATCCTGGGTAAGTCACTTAACTTTTGGGTTGCCTCAGTTTCCTCATCTATAAAATGAGCTGGAGAAAGAAATGTCAAAACCACCGTAGGATCTTTGCTAAGAAAATGCCAAATGGAGTCACCAAGACTCAACCGTGGCTGAATAACAGCAAAGCAGAAACCGCTTTCAAAGTCCTGAAACCCGGACGGGGCCGCCCCTCAGAGTGCTGGGCCCAGGTCTCCCTGGCCTTTCAGACTTTCGAGCCGGTGACCCTCCCAGCAGCTGTCCCCAGATGCTTCTTTTAAGAACCCTTCTCCCCAAAAGCCCGAGGTGTCATGCGAAGCAGGGGAACACAGACCCCCCCCCCTTGGCCAGAAGGTTCCAGGAAGGGCCTGAGGACAAAGGAAGCTTCTATTCCCATGATAAATCTATCTCCTTCCCACCCTAACTCCTGCACACACCCGCCCCCAACATTGGGGCAGGCAGAATGGGGGGGTGAGGGTGGGGGCTGGGAGACAAAAAGAGAAACACCCTGGGGAGAGAAATCCTCAGCTTCAAACAGGGCTGAGTGAGCAGAGGGATCCCAGGCTGAGAGCTCAGAAGAGAGGGCAGCGGGCCATCCGCTCGGTGTTGGGAGAAGACTCAGATAAATGAGCCCAAGGCTCTACCCCCCAACACCTCCCCCTCTGGCCCCTCATACAATCACTCCAGACCTGCCCTGAAAGCTGGTGGGCCCAGGACTCCCCCGCTCCCCACAAGTGTCTCATCTGTCTAATTGCCTCTTTATTGTCTCACGATGACATTTTCTCCTTCTGTGTTGCCCTGAAATCATTCCTTCCCCTATTCATCCTGGCAGCAATTAGAAAAAAAGAGAGAGAGAGAAGGAGACCTTCAAACCCATCCCAGAGAGGGGGAGGTGGGGAGGGGCGAGGAACACAGGCAGGGCCTGGCCCCAGCCCCACACCCGGCCCCCTGTGAAATTTCAAATTAGGCTACAAATACATCACAGCACTGGCCTAGAGAGCGGCCCCTGAAGATGGACAGCGCAAAGGAAATGATAAATTACCTTGGGGTTCTCCAGAATTCCGGCCTCATAGCTGCAGGAGAAGGAGGGGACAAAACCAGAGAAGAAAGTCACAAGAGAGGGAACATTTTCTCCAACAAATCATAAGAAAGAGACCCAATCCTTCTTCCCTCAGGCAAAACTCCCATTTCTTGGTGACAGTCACCAACCAGCTTGGGATATAGCTTGAGTCTGCCATAGTCTGGGCTCCAATTGGTCGTAGGGGCTATAAAGTGAGCTAGCCACTCTCCAGATGGAGTAGGATGCAGAATCTGGATTTTCTACCTAAGTTGGGACATAGCTGTATTCAGTGATGCTATGGGGATGCCTTTGCTCTATTCCCTCCCAATGGGACCAACCATACATCCCATGGAAGAAAGGAGACAGCCATTGTCTATGGGAGCCCAAAGCTCGATTTCCAAAGCATCCTGCTCCACCAGGGCCTTTCCTCTTACCTGATGTGCATAAGGTTCTCATCCATGCTCCATGGGTTCTTGGGGGTGACTGGGACTGGGATTCCATGTTGCTGTGGGAGGAAACACAAGACTGCTTGAAGAAACCAGCATGGCATTAGGGCAATATCAGTTCTTATAGATCAAGTCAACAGGTACCTGTGGCCCAATGGTATAAGGCTCTAATGTCAGAAGGCCTACACCTATCCTACATAAGGACACAAGCATTTCTGATCAGGAATACGGTCCCCCTCCTGGCTCTCCCTCTTGGGGGAGGACATGTATTCTCACCAAGATCATACACTGGAAATCCTGCAGAGGGGCTTTCTACATTGGGTGGGAGTCTCTATGGCTAGTGGAAAGGGGATCTGCAGTCAGAAGACCTTTATCAGGTGTTGGATCTGCTACTCCTAACTCCCTGGCTGATCCAATGTAAGTCTTTTTCCCAGTTTCAGACCTCAGTTTCCCAAAGTGTAAAATTTGAACTTGGACTTGATATCTAAGGTCCCTTTTAGCTCTACAAGTAAGAGCTTGTAATGGGATAGTTCCTTAAAGTTTATAAAGTGCTTTATACTATCTTGAGGGGTAAGTGTCAGAGGCAGCATTGGATAAGTCTTCCAGATTCCACTGTCCATCTAGCTACTGAAAGGGACTGATTGGAGAAGGAAGACACCATGAAAAGTTTGGAAAGAGAAGGTTTCAAATATCTTTGTCCTTGTACTACTCAGAAGCACAAAACAAGACCAATAGGAAGACATCAATCATCTCTTTAGTTGGTTTTTCTGCTCTTAGACATTTTCTTCCCCCTGCCCTCATATTTCTGGAACCAGTGATGGCACCTGTTTTTCACCTACACTTAAGTAAAATGTAAGTTTTGTGGTGAAGGAGACATTATCCCAATGTCTTGGACATGGACACTGCTCTCAATATTTGATTTCCCTAGTATAGGGGATTGCTAGTGTGGAGATTCCTTCTACTTTGCATATAAAGAATGCTTAAGAAATGCTTGTTGAATTAAATTGTTAAATTCAATCACCTCCACTGCCTCCCTAGTCATGTATTGTTCATTCTAGATCTTTTTCTTGTCCTTTTTCATCCTGAATCATCAAATAAGGACACAACAGTGAAAAGAGCATTCAATTAAACATCAGGAAACCTGCAAGGTGGATTTTCTGTCACCCTGAGCAATGCAATGTAATCCAACACAACTAGAAACTAAGAAAGGTACATACCAAAACAGGATAATCTGATGAGGAAGGAAGCTCAGAAGTTTCCTTGTTCAAACTCTACCTGAATGGTAGCAACCCCTTTAAGAGCACCTCTGAGAACACCTCTGTGTGGATCCTTCCTGTAATTTCTGTCCATTCATTGCTCCTGGGATCATTTACTGCCCTCAGGGACCAAGCAGAACAAAACCAATTCTCTTCTTTGGGAGAAGTCTTCAATTATATGAAGACACCTGTCCCTCCTCCCAGAAGTCTTAACTTTGGGTCTCAATCTCATCCCCTGTAAAATCACATAAGACCTGATGATTTCTAGGGTTCCTTCCAAGCAGTCTATGATTCTCATTCTTAGACTTGGTTATTTAATCACACTACAAGTTGTGACCTTACAACGTAACAGGGGCAGAGGCCCTGAGAGAATGGGAAAAATAGTAACGAGGGAATGTGGGATCCAATGCTTTTCCAAACTCCCCTTGGCTGCCCCACCAGCCTGGGACTCAGACCTCAGGCTTTGAGGAGAAATTGATTAGAAAAAGGCTTGACTATAAAGCCATTTGGAAGAGGTTGGGCTGTGATGATGATGATGATGATTAATCATTATAATTAATAGCACTTTCAGAGGATCCTACATCTAGACATAGAATATACCTCAGAGATCTTCTAGCCTAATCATCTGAGGTACAGGGAACTTGCCAAAAGCCATACAGTTGATAAATATCATAGGAGGGATTTGAACTCAGGTTTCCCAATTCCAGATCAGTATTCTTCTCACTTTTTCATATCGGTTTATCAAAAATATTCTTCAAGACAACTCTTTGTATGTTAGATCATATGAGTACAATTATCCCCATTTTACAGATAGGGAAACTGAGATTCAGAGAAGGGAAATGACTTCTACAGTTAGAAGAGACCTCAAAGCTCATCTAGCCTAATCTCCTCATAGAGGAGGAAATAGGCAGCAGAGTTGTAACCTGAACCAAGAATCCCTGACACCAGGGAGTGATTTTTTTCCCCCCTTATGTCATGCTGTCTGATTTAGATGCCAGTTTACACAAGAACTGAATGACCTATGGTTTACTTTAAACCAGGTCTCCAGAAAAAGCTATTTGTTTGCTGTTGGTTTTTTACAAGGCAATTGGGATTAAGTGATTTGCCCCAGACAGTTACACAGCTAATAAGTGTTACTTGTCTGAGGCCAGATTTGAACTCCTAACGTCAGGGCCAATGCTCTATCCACTGCACCACCCAGTTGCCCCATGAGCTGTTCTTAATTTTTCAAAATTAAACGTACAATGAGCAGAAAAAATTATAAAATTTAGAAAAAACATCACCAAGTCTGAGAGTTATTTTCGCCTGAAATGAACCTGGTGAATACAGGATGAAATCTGGAGGATGGACAGAAGAGTCAGATCCAGAAGGGATAGCTGGCAGCACCTTTCCTTCCCAGAGCCTTAGAGAAGGAACCACGGAAGGACCCTGGATTTCATTTACTCTGACTCCCTCATGAGCATCAGAAAAGGGGAAACTGATTTGTCCAAGGTCACACAGAGATTTAGCGGCAGGACGAGGCCTGGAACGCAGGCTTCCTGACTCTAAATTGGTCTTTTCCCACCAGGTGAAGCTACTGCCCAAGAAGTCCTGAGCCCTCCCCCATTTAGAATGCTCCCGAAGAGCCGCTTCATCCCTTTCACCCCCTTACTCCCAAATTGGCCGCTGATCTCCTCCGGCCCAACCTCCATTTCTGAAATGATGGCTCAGTTCAAAGGTTTCCCCAACAGTCACATCCACACTTTCACGGATCCTCAAACATGCCCACATAGCTACGGACACATCCTCTGTCCCTTTCCCTGCCTCTCCTTCTCTATTTCTCCTTTATCTCTCTCTCCTTGCTGTCTCTCCCCTTCTGTTCTTTCTTCTCTTAGTTTCTCTCTTTATCTCTCTGCGTCTCTGTCTCTTTCTGTCTCTCAGCTCCTGAGTCAGGAAGCTTCTGCTGGGGCTTGACAGAGAGGACCCTGTTCACACTCTGGCAGCCACACCACGCTTGCTTGCTCGCTCCATTAGCTTTCAAGAGCTGGTTAGCCAATTAATGCTCCCCTTTGTTTATCCTGAATGGGCTGTAATCATGAGCACAGGGTGAGCCCGGAGGTAATGCTCTCTGCTCTCGGCTTGCTCCACTCCCCTTCTCTCCCCTCCCCCACTAGGAGCAGCCTCATTCACTCCTTCCCAAACTTTTCTCTCCATATACTCCCCTCCCAAATCACCCAGATGGCACCGAGTCCTTTGCAAGGATTGGATGTGACCCCCATTTATATGCAAAACATATGCTAAAATGTAATAATGATGATTGATGTACTTTTAGGTTTACAAAGTACTTTACATATATTTTACATATAATATCTCATTGGAGTTTCCCAACAACCTTGTGAATGATACAAAAGTTATAGCAGCCCATTTGACTTAAGAAAAAAATGAGCATCAGAAAAGTCAAATGTTTTGCCTGTGATCACAAAAGCTAACAAGTCTTCCAGTTGGGATTTAATCCCAGATCTTCAGCATTCCAACTCTAGCACTCAGGAGTTACAAAGCACTAGTCAGTCAGTCCATAAGCATTTATTAACTTCCTACTATGCTCCAGGCACTATGCTAAACACTTAACCCTTTAAAGAAGGGCACATGCATATAACATTCTACAGATGTGTTTAAAGCATCTTATTTTTGCACAACATATTTGACTAGCCCTCAGTATACCATGACTCATACTAGATATGAAGCAAGAGATGAGACTGATTGAAAGATAAACAAGAAGTTACACATCCAAATAATCCTTTTTCGCATCCAAGCTGCCCCCTGGGAGGCTGAATACTTATTTATGCTGGAATCGTACATGGATATATTTGGGGAAACTGGATGTGCTAACCAGAATCATAGAATGCTGGAATTAGAAGGGGGCCTCTCTGTCCATCTGGTCCAAACATTATGACCCAGCTTCTGATCACTTAACTCATTTCTCCACATTTGCTTCCAAATTGCTTTGGGTTGTTTCCCAAATCAAGTTCACCCTTAAAAGGGCAGAGATTTCCCATCACTGAGAAGATTCAGAAGAACAGGCTGCAGGCCCCAGAGACACTACCTTAAGAGACCATTCTGAGAGATGGCAGCATCCTTGGAACAGAGTGTGCCATAAATGTGTGAGAGCACCTGGGTTGAAATACTGGCTCTGATACTTATTAGCTTTGGGACTCTGGGCAACCTCCTTGGGTCATATTTCTATATCTGTAAAATCAGGGAATTAATCCCTTATTTTGTTGTTTGATGATAGTTTTTGAATTTTCTTAGAAGCTCAAAATCTCTGATCCCAAGGGAATTATTTTGAAAAGATGGAAGTAATATGCCTATGTATACCTAATGATATAGTCACACTTTAAGCACTACATGTACTAATACTGTACCCAGAATCCTTCACTTTAAAGGATCTGATGTGAGTTCCAATTCTATACACAAAGACCTTAACTTCTTCACTTCTTAGGAAATCATCTCAATGACTGGAAATGACTTGACCAAGAGCTTACAGCTAGTTACTGGTAGAGCCAGGATTCAAAACTCAAGTGTTCCAAGTCCCATCCCATTCAGTAGGACACATGGTGGGTGGGTGTAGACAGCCATAAGTCATCATTCTCTTTTCACTTCTCAAACCCAAGGAAATTTGTATTTATGGAACTAGAGAAAAATTTTAAAGCCATTTTTTAAAATGAAATATGACCCTACCTTGTTTTTAGAATTTGAAAAGATTAGAAAATTCACTTAAAAAGAACATACAGCAAAGTAGAAATAAATGATGACCGATATACTTCAAAGTTTACAAAGTGCTTTACATATAATATCTCATGGCTGTTTCACAACAACTCTTTGAAGGATTTTTGGAAGACTTGGCTTTTAAATATTTCTTGATATATAGACTTCTTCTCTTTGTACATATTTTTATTTGGCTAAACTGATTTTCTTTACTGATCCTCCCACAAGATACTCCATCTCTCCACCTTTGAAATGACTTTAACTCCTGCCTGGAATGCACTCACTCTTCCCCTCCACCTCTACAAATCTTTAGTCTCCCTCAAGGTTCACTTTCAAGGGCTTCCTTTTACATAAAGTCTTTCCTGATCCCCACAGTTCCAAGTACCATCCTTCCCAAATTACCTTCCATCTTTTTGGATGAACCTGCATACGTTCTCCCCACGCAGACGATAGCTCTTTGAAGACAAGAATTAATTTTTGTTTGTCTTTGTAGTCCCAGTGCTCAGTACTGGCACATAATGGGTACTCAATAAATGTTAGTTGACTGACTAAGCCATACAGGTAAACAAAAATAAAGATCAGATCTGCTGAAAAATAGCACTTGGCAGTATCCCTACCCCTAGAGAAACACAGGCAGCAAAGTGTTTTCTATCACCATTTCTAGTTGGCAGATTGCTATTTAACTTGGCTGGGGGAGTGACTATTTTTAAGGTTATTTTAAAAGCACACCTTTCTTCTTTGAAGAGGTGGGGACCTATAGGTATAAAACATTGCATATAATATCAGACCTAGCTGATATGCTGGTTAGTACTGCAATTGTGTTGGCTTTCTCTTTTTTATTCTTTGTTACAAAGATAGTTCTCTTAGAACGGGAGAGGGAAGTAGTTCACATTTTGGGAAATACAGTAGATGTAAAAACAAAAGAGAGCAATAATTTTTAAAGTGCTACAAAAATTGAGATATTGTTCCTCAAAGCCAACTTCTCCAAATCTCTCCTTCCTATTTCTTCCCAGACTGGAGGTCTCCAGTACTGAGTATAAAAGAAGGTTTGTGCAAAATGTCTGCACTAACACTGAAAAACAAAATGTTTCAATGTAATAAGGAGGAAGGAGTCAGGGGTTTATTTTGGCAGATTCCAAGGGAGTAAATAGAATAAAATGAAAATACTAAACACTAAGACCAAAATTGTTCTCTCCTCTAATCCCTACTTCCATAACTCCCCCCATGCCCTCCCAAATCTAACCAGGCAATAGGGCAATAGAATTAGAAATTGTGGTTGTTTTCTATCTACCTTAAACATTTTTTGAATCATTTTGTTTTGTTTTGCTTTTAGTTTTACAGACACTAGCAAAGATATGTACTTATACATGTATAAATATATAAGTGTTTTTCCCCCTGGGAAGTAGATGATGGATTTTTGGATAGAGGAAGCAAATGTTCTGTTTTGTTTTGTTTTACAAGTCTCAAATATCACCTTTGGACTTTGGTTATTTATGAGCCCTGAAAGATGAGAATTTTAAAAGCCCCATTGATTTTCTTCCTTGCTGATGTCTATTGCGTGCTGAGCACTGGGTCTGGACAATGAGTCTACGCTGGTCAATTTCACCGGTGGCTTCTTGGACGCTGGTTCTAGCCCTCCCGGAAATGCTGAATCACTCCCTATGATTTCCCTTCGGGCTCAGTTATTACTCTCAGCTTCTCTTTTGGTGAGGGAGATGGTAGTTCTCTTGATGAATACCTCCTTTCCTCATTTTAAAATGGCATTTAGGAAAAATACTAAGGTAAACACCTTGCAAGCTGCAGAGAGTTCTTTTTCCTCTCCAAACCCGAGGAGGGAAGACAACTCTCCTCTCTCTATTCTCCATGGAGAGACTCAGAAATGTCTTTTGTTTGGGGCTTAAAGGAAAAAACCTCAGACGCCCTCCCTTTACACGGGACCTGGGGGTGTCCAGCCTTTTTTCTTAAAGAAAAGCACGTGTTTCCTTTTCTGTCTCCCTGAGAAGCCAAGGAAAAACACACACACACACACACACACACACACACACACAACCTGGGCTCTCTTAATAACTCTGTTATTTGACAGTTTGTTTGGCAACATATGGGATTGCTCTTGTAAACTCCCCTCTTAATGATAAAACAACAGATGGTGGAGACGATCCTTCGCACACGGCTCTCCAGGTCTTAATGGGATGCTGCCGGCAGGGCGGTGGCAGCAACTCCACGCAGAGCATCCCCTCCGACTCAGCACCTTGGCTGCAGGAATATTTCACAGCCTGGGTTGCTGACTGCTATTTAAAAACTGAAGCAATTTTCTGGTCTATGCACCGTGTAGCTTTTTTCCTCTCTGATTGATTGAAGCTGTTTGTCAAGCACTGCCATCAAGTCGCTAAAAAGAAAGGTACCCTGGAGAGCGGCTAAGGATCCTGATGCAAAACTTCTAATATGTTTTATTGCAACTTGTACTTCAAAAGGGAAGGACGACAAAGGCACAGTGTTTTTTGCCTTTGTCTGACTTCACCCCTTTGAGCCACTACCTGTTCCCTTGGAAAAAGCAGCTGACAATTAAATTCTAGGTAATTACGGCCCTTTGCAGAAAGCAGTCTCACCCCCCCCTTTAGGTTCCCCCACCCCCTTGTACCCCCAATGACACTGCTGAGACGGCACACACACTGCTGAGCCGTCATTCCCCCAGGAACAAGAGAAAGATTAGGAAGAGCACCCTTTTGGCTTTCTGCAACAAGGCCTGCTGAGACGTGGGAAACAGACAAAGGGCCAGAGCCTGTTCAGAGTACATCTGTGGAGCTGGTCCAGTGGGAGAGCTGCCACATGACAGGGGGTGGGGGAAAGGGGTGAGTCTGATCCCCCAACTCATGGGAATCAAGAGGCTGTGGACTCTGAGGCCCTCAAAGGGGAATGATGGCTCTTAGAAGGATCCAAAGCAACACCCCCCTCCCTGTTCCTCCTCTGATTCAGATGGGGAAGCCACCTGGATGTGGCTATTTAGGGAAGGCTGTTACTTTGGAGAGTACACCGAACAGAGCAGAGGGAAGGTGAAGGCCAAGAGCCAAAGAGCCATACCTTGGCATACTCCATCAGGTCGTTGCGTCCTTTGAACTTATTGTAGAATTCAGGCATCCTCCAGGGAGCGATGACCTGGAAAAAAGAAGGGAATCAGTACTCAGTGATAGGAGAAAACAGGAGCTGGATCAGGAGATCTACCCATGTCTGCCAGTACTGCCCTGATGCCCTGGATGGTGGGGCAAAGGATCCAATCAAAGGTTTAGATCAGCAGTTGTAGGCTCTGTCTTTCCACAGGGTTTAGGAAGAATGGGAATAGGGAGAATTAACCCGGAAAAGCTACTACTCCTGGCAGCCATGTTTGTAAATGGAGTTTATTATTGGGGCAGAGGGGTTAATACTAGTTGGACTGGCACTGTTTTTGTCCAAGAACAAAGCTTCCTATGTTCACAGAAGGGCTCAGTTCTGCCCTCTTCACTTATAAACTTCCTGAAGGATAAATGCTCTAAAAATCTAAAAAGTTGGCTTCCACACATCCCACAAACCCTGACAGAACTTCTTTCTAGGGGATACTTAATTCTAGGCTATATTAGATTTCTGTGTCTTAACAGTCTTGAAGGTCAGTCAATGATTAATGAATAGTTAATGATTGATGAATGCCAACCAGCTTGCCATCAAGTATCGATGGTCACAGTTTTGAGTCTACAAAGGTAATGAGAAAAGGTGAGCTGGCTATCTTGTGTAAAGACACTTTACATCATACTAGCAGAGCCATCCAGGCCCTCCTTGCTTCTGGATCCTCATATAGACGGACCAGGGGCCCAAAGGATTAATCAGAGAATCTTAGACTTAAAACTGGAAAGGACCTTAGAAGTTGTCAAGTTTAATTCCCTCATTATACAGATGAGGAAACTAACCAGGAAGGTTATGTTACTTGCCCAAGTTCACCCAAGTTTGAAGGATTTGGACTCAGGCCTTCTTGATTCTGGATACAGAGTTCCAGGCCTGGACACTATCAAGGAAAGCTCGGAAGTGCAGAGTCTGGAAGACTCCTCTTCCTGAATTCAAATCTGGTCACAAACATTTACTCCCTCTGTGAGCCTGCACAAGTCACTTAATCTTGGTCTCATTTCCTCATTTGTAAATGAGCTGGAGAAGGAAATGGCCAACCAATGCCAAGAAAACCCCAAATGGGGTCACAAAGTCTCAGACATGACTAACAACCACAACTTCCTGATTCCAAGTGCAAGGTCCTGGATCCACTAGATCATCAACAAATGACAAAATAATTGATCTGAGTGGAGATGAGTGTGACGCAGAATAATACTTGCTTTGTTCTGGAGTTCACATCTCTACCTGTCCCAGAATCAATGTAAGGGTGAAATCATCAGAATCTGGGGTCATTTAGTCTAACCTGTGCCTAAACAAGAATCCTTCCTAGATCATCTCCAATAAAGAGTAATTCAGCAACTGCAAGAAAACCTCCAAAAATGGAGAACTCACTATCTCATGAAGCACAAACCCTAAGCCCACTTTTGAACAGCACTAAGGCATTTGGAGGTTGGTCCTTGAAAATAACCACAACCTGCTTCTCTGCAACTCTGCTCTGTCCTTTGTTCCTAATCCTGCCCTTTGGGGCCAAGCAGAAGGAGTCTGATCCCTAATCCATATAATAGCCTTTCCAGTTCTAGAAAGAAGCCCTTCTTGTTTCCCCTCAACTTTCACTTCTCCAGACTTCTTTAACTGATCCCCACATTGTGATCTTGCACCTCCTCTGAAACTCCTCAAATTAGTAAACATTCTTAGAATGTAGTACTCCGGGTGTGTTCTGATCAGAGCAGAGATCAGCAGGGCTATCTATCCCCTTTCTCATTCTGGATTGATTTCCCATAATGAAGTTTTGAATCTCATTCACTTCTCTGGCCTCCATGTCACACTACAGATCCATTTTGAATTTCCAAGCACCAACCTCTTCCCCTCACCTTGAATTTTTTTCATATGAAATGCTATATCTCCCCTAGTCTTGATTTTTTGAGGTTAATTTTGGAACCCAGATATAGAAATATACATCTATGCCCCTATGAAATTTCATCTTATTTGAGTTGGCCCATCATTCTAGGGAATCAAGATTCTTATGGATCCTAATTCTATCATCCAAAGTATTAACTAACCCTTCTTAGCATGGTGCCATTTATAAACATCTGTAAATATAAGTGTTCCAGCTGTTTTCTTTCAAGTCACTGATAAGAGGGATGACAAGATCAAGGGTGGATTTGAAGTAGAAAAGATCCCTCCATCCGTTATACACCCATCCATTCTGGAGATCCTCTGCCAATAATAATAGCTAACATTTATATAATGCTTTAAGGTTTGCTAAACACTTTATAAATATTATCTGATTCTTATAATAACCTTGAGAGATGGTGCTATAGTTATCTATAAACTGCAAAAAAGGAAACAGAAGCCAGGAATTAGCTGTGACCAAGTGGAGTACTTTATGTGGAGGTTAGGGGCTGCGCTGGGTTTATCAAGGACCCGAGGCTTTTGAAAGAAAAGTTGGAGAGACTGAGAAATTGCTCATTTTTCATTCTTGGAGCAAACAGAGAAATATACTACCTCCGCTTCTTTGCTCCATCACCTCTGACTTCCAGAAAGACTGGAAGCATTGATGCTGAGACATTCGTGATTCCTCATTTATCTCTTCTTTGGTTATCAGTTAGTATTAGCAGTGGAAGTTGGCTTCAGTGTCTACTTCTTCCTGGAGAGGTTTGGGGGCACCTCAACAGGAAAGGGATTGGAGGAGAAAGTCTATACAATCCTCCCCTCATCTCCACCACTGTCATTAGGACATAATGACACAAGCCAAGGAGTTTTAAGGGAGAACAGAGAGATGGCATCTCAGCCATCATCCACTTAAGTGGGAGTCCAGATTCACTTGCCAGAGATGAGCTTCTGAAGCAGGTTGAGAACCATAAAATCTACTCCCATTTTAACTAATTTTATTTTTTGGTTCTAGAAATTCCCAGCACCTTCCCTACCAATGCTGAACAGCAAGTGTTTTGCAACTTGAGAGAGTTTGAGGACTTAAAGGGAATATTGAGAGGTTAAGTGACTTGTCTAATCCACATGGACATTATGTGTTATAAGTGGGATGTAAATTGTAAAATGTAAATTGAGGTCTTCCTGATTTTAGAGGCAGCTTTCTAGTCAATAAACCACCTGGCTCTCTATGCTTACAATGATAATAGCCAGGGAAACATACATAGAAACTTAAGGTTTACAAAGATTACATTAAGATATGTCAACTAAGTTTTTTGCTGCTAGTGAGATTTCCCAGGGTCCACATGCCCCGACTTTCAAAACCCTTGACTGATCCCAAAGGGTCTTGGATTCCAGATGACTCACCTTAATCTGAGGGGCCAAGGAGTAGCAGGTGAGCTCAAACCGGATCTGGTCATTCCCCTGAAACACAAAGAAAAGCAACCTTCAGGAGTGGTTGTCACAAGACATGATGGGATAGGTGAAAAAAAGAGGTTATTGTACCAATCCAGTTTAACTCTACTTTCCTTTCTAGACTTAGGGTTTCATGTCCCAGCTCAGATCCAAGATATAGCCTCCTCCTGGAGGTCTAGCCCTAATTAGTCCAGGAGTATCACCCCTGTGGGTCTGGGATGCTCCTTTAGATTACAACTACTTCCTACTCATCCCTTTGGGATCAGAGATGCTCATGGCCAGCTGAGAGTACAAAAGAGATAGGGTGAAATCAGTAAGTACTTGTCTTTATTAGTTCTCCTTACTGATGTAGTATATGTGAATCTTTAAAATCCATAGAAGATCAGAGCTGGGAAGGACCTTAGGAAGCAAAATATTAGAACTGGACACATAGAACTATCTTTTAACACATAGAACACAGAACAAGAAAGCTGGAAGGGATTTTGAAACAGAATATGAGGTCTGGAAGAGATCTCATATCATGTCTTTTACCTTCTCTGGCTCTTAAATTTGTTTTTCTATAAAATGGCAGAGGGGCAGCTAGATGACACAGTGGATAGAGTACTGGCTCTGGAATCAGGAAGAGCTGGATTCAAATTCAGCTTCACAAACTTGACAATTACTAATTGGGTGACCATGGGTGAATCACTTAACCCTAATTGCCTTGCCAAAAAAAAAAAAATGTCAGAAGGGGCCTCTTCCTTTCTAATATTCTGTGATACCACAAATCTATGCTCCTTCTACTTTAAACAATTTGAATAGACACATGGTGGTAGGAATGTTGGCAGGAGGCTATAATGGAAAGAATATTTAGACAGAATCAGAAGACCCATGTTTGAGTCCTGACTAGCCTCAATTCAATGGGTGACCATTTCAGTTTCCTCATCTGTAAAATGGGAAGGTTGGAGTAGATGATCTCTAAGGTTCCCATTCCAACTGTCAGAACTGAAAGGGTCCTTCGGGATCAGCTTATCCAACTCCCTCATTTTATATGATTAATCAAGGGCCCAGAGATAGCAGTGATTTGTCCAATGTCACATAAACAAATTAATAACAAGATTAAAGACTCAAATCCAGGTCTCCTGAGTACTAGCCAGGAACTCTTTCTTCCACCCCACACCACCCATTGGCTGCTGAGCTTTAAGAAGAACTCTTGCTGTGCAAAACTATATCTCCTCAAACATCTCTGGGGGTCTACACCAAGGGGATCATGAGGGGCAGGTCTTGTGCCATACCTCCAGGCATTAAAGGGAAAATGGCTGCTTGCTTACTGACTATCCCCCTCTCTTGTTTAATATCCCCCCAAAAAATAGCTGCATCCCTGTGGGGAGACATATGTGCTGTGGAAATAACAGAGAGGCCTTCTACCTACTGTGAAAACTGCATGGAGCGTGGCAAGGCTTCAGCAGGAATAATATGTTATTTTCCGGGTGTTGTATCAAACAGCTCGGTAATAGAGGTTTGAGTCTCGTTATCGCCCCGTGTTGCTAGGCCAGTGATACAGGCTAGGTAAGATCCAGGTCCCCCAAATGTCCCTCCTGGGAGATCCTGGATGGAAGGAAAACTGAACTCTTGGCTGAGAAGGGATGGCAGGGGGAGAAGCATGCATCCCCTAGGCTCACCTGGGGCCTAGCTGGGGAAGGGGCACTGTGGCTACTGTCAAGCTGGTGAGGAGAGCAAGGATGGCCCCTACTCTCACACTGGGAATCCCAGGCCCCTGGAGAAGACGCCAATCCAGGGGTTTTATGCACCATCTCTTCCCCAGGAACTAACCATCTGCCTCTTCAAGGTAGGCTAGAACCTTCACCATACCCAACATTCTCCACATCCATTCAACTCACTGGCTCCCTTCATTTTGAGGGCTCCCTAGACTTTGGAATATAGACTCTTAATGCAACATTACAACTTTAGCTCTCTGTAAAAGTTACTAAAAGACATCCTGGGGAAATTTCCATTTCCCCCCAAATTTCCATCACCCTACCAAGAAATCATTTTTCCAGGGAACTAGAACTCCTAGAAGATCTCCATCTCAGTGTTAGACAGATATAGAGGCTGGCTTGATTCCAAAAGCATTCTGTTCACAGCTGCTAGCAGGATGTTCTGCTGCCTCCAAGAGGCCAGTGATCCATTTTAAGCTAGTATGCTTTTAAAGAAATCAAATGTGTTTTTCCAGGACAAAACCCTTCCTAGGTAAGGAGGCGATGTCTTCCTTCAGTTCAGTTTCAGTCTTCTCTCACAAGGCTCAGAATCTCTGGAATGCCCCCCCCGCAAAGTATGGCACATTACACACCTGTATGTGTGCCCCTGTGAGGACCTACCCACATGTTGACACATGTGTAGGTGCGTGTAAAGCCTGTGGGAGAGTATTAAAGATGCTCATTTTCCTCAAAGGCCTTGGCGGTCCATCTGCTCCTGGGATAACAGCGATACAGATGGTGCCCATTTAGGCAGCTCCTGCTGCTGCAGCAGCAGCAGCCAGAGGCTCAGATTTCCAATTCCTCCCCCTCTGCTTCAGGGCTAAGGGGGTGTGTGAAGGGGGGCCATTGGGGAACATTAGGAAGTATAGAATATCAGGGCTAGAAGGGATCTCCAAATGCAGAATGTCAGGGCAGAGAACAGAGAATGTTTGTGCTGAATGGGACAGAGGATATTAGAAGATAGCGCAGAAAGTTTGTGTGGAAGGGATCTTAGAACAGAGTGAAACAGATTTATTCTTGGAGGGAGCTTTGGATACAGGACACAGAACATCAGAGCAGGAGAAAACTCTGAATACAGGATGTTAGAACAGAGTGTAGAATGGTAATACGAATATAGAACACACAAGATACAGAATACTATGGAACATAGAGTGTTCACTGACAATGTTAGCCCAGGCAAGGGTGGCAAAGGGAGTTAGAAGGACTGCATTGGCAGGTGGAAGGCCACTTCCTTCTCCCACGCCAAGGGGACCGAGGATTCCCTTGGATATGGTAAACTGAGGCAAGCATCCTTGATCCTGTGATTCCTAAGGTTCCCAATCCACAATGCTAGGGGAGCCAAAAGGTATAGAGAAAAAACCGGAGCAGTGCTTGAAAAAGAGAATTCAGGGTGTGTGTGTGTGTGTGTGTGTGTGTGTGTGGTTTCCTGCCCCAGCGATTTCAGGGATTTCTTCAGTGAGAAATTCTCTCTGTTAGTGCAGGCAGGCCACATATTGGCAATATTCAATCTTTGCAAATTTCCCAAGCCCCTGAAAAGTTATACCAGGGCCCTACAGTATCAAAGGGAAGCCTTGGACACAGGTCTTTCTGACTCTGAAGTCAGCTTCCTATCTACTACAATTCATTGCTTCTCATATAAACACTAAGGGACCAGAAGCCAAGGAGATGGGAGCCATTCATGCTCAGATACCCGATCAGAAGCCACCAGAAGTCCAGCATTCAAAGAAACCACTGCAAAAAGCTAAGAAAAACTGGATGCGCTCACAATCCTGTTCCCAACACCAGCATATTCCTTTGCCTAGGCAACCTGGGGTACTAAGGAAAAAAGCTCTGGAAGTGAGTGTAAAGAGACTTGGATTCTCACCCCAGCTGGGTCCCTAAAAATAAGGATGGGGACTAAACCTGGGATTTCAGAGCTATCAGCTACTTCTAGTGAAGAAATCCCCTCTTGCCAAAGAAGCTCAGCACTTTCTCTTCAATTTATGGAAAGGGAAATAAGTATTTATATAGAATCTGACTTTGTGCTAGGCACTACGCTAAGCACTTAACAATCATCTCATTTGATGCAGAAAATAATCCTGGAATGTCCTGTTATGAGCGCTATTATAAACCTGTTTTATAATTGAAGAAATTGAGGTAAATAATGTCTTGCCCAGGGTCACATAGTAAGTGTCTGAAGTCAAATTTGAATTCAGAAATTCTAGGCCCAATTCTCTAATCACTGCTCCAACTAGCTGCCTCTATAAGACCTGTAGTTTTTCAGTAGCTTGCCCAGAGCCCCACAGCTAGTACGTGTCAGAGATAGGAATAAACTGAGATCATCTTGACTTTTAGGGCCAACTCTCTACCCACTAGGCACACTGCCTCACGTTAACAGCTTATGTGTATCAGGTACTTTCAGGTTTGCAAAGCAACTTTCATTTATTATCTCATTTGATCCTTATTATAATATAATAGGTCTTATTATTCACATTTGACAGATAAAAAAACTGAGGTTCAAAGAGCTGTGTAAGTCAATAAGGCCTCTCTGGACCTTAATTTCACACCTCTCGCTCCCTAACCAACCTCAAAATGAAGGGAATGGTCCAGATGACTTCTCCTTTCCCTTCCAGAATTAGAATCTATGATCCTTAACTCAGATGTGGTGAATATCCGGCCTGTGGACCATATAGGACCCACAAAATCGTTTGCTAAAGCTACCACAGGCGATGATGAGCTGAAAGCTAGGTAACAGCCACCTTGAGTTCTACAGGATGATCATCTTGTATGGTCTAGAAATGCTGTCATAAATATCCAAATGGCCCTTGGCAGAAAAAAGGTTCCCCATCCCTGCTATAACTTGGGCTACATAAAGCAAGGGTTCCCACCCAAGTTGGAAATAAATGAAAGAATTAATAAATAAACAAATATATAAATAAATGAATGGATGACTAAGTTAAATATATAAAAAAGAATGGATAAATATATATAAATAAGTGAATGAATGAACAAATATATAAATGAATGAATGAATGAAAAAATAGACATATATACCCAGAAAGAATGTGCTCTTTCCAGTCTACCATTCACTGACCTTGAACAAATCATTTCATATTTACAGGCCTTAGTTTCCTTATCAGTCAAATTGGAGAGCAGTACCTTATTGGCACATCACATAGGGCAGTAAGGAGGATGCACTAGAACAATATATGAGAAAAGCCAAAAAATACTCTGAATGCTTCCGTGTGGCTAATGCTAGGGATTATTCTTGAATAAATACCACGCTGAGCATTGGAGATAATGTTACTAACTTTTAGGAGACCTTACTTCCTAACCCTTTCTGTCCTGGAAGCACTGGGCTGCAGGTTCCTTCCTCTGTCTCTGATGTTGCACACAGGAGGGTCTTACCAGGGGATTTTCCTCCCTCCTTTTCCCAAGAGATGGGATTCTGAGAGCTTTGGGATTCTTCCTTCCACTTAGCCCTAAGCTGTTAGGAAATCAGAATCCCAGAATGTTGGAACTGGAAGGAATCATCATCATCATATAAGCCAGGGCTTCTTCAAGTTATTTGTGTCCCAGGCCCTCTTGGCAGTCTGGAAAAGACAATGAATCCCAGCCCTTCTGGAATAATGTCTACATCCCAAAATCAAAGGAAATGCTCAATATCAGCTGGAGGATTCACAAATCATGTGAATTTTATACATGATCCCTCAAGTTAAGAACTGCTGATTTAGTACAATCATTTTATGAACAAGGAAACTGAGGGTCACAGAGATTGACTGACTTGCTCAAAATCATGCAGCTGTTTAATGTTTTGGCTTGAACACAAATTCAGGTGTCTGATTTTAAGGTTAGTTCTCATGCAAGTGTATCATGCTGCCTCATTCCTGGTTCTTGCTTCTCCCCTGGAGTACCTTCCACCTAACTCTTCCTTTATTTTCACTCATCTTCTCTTCCTGGAGAAAAGTCCCTGCTGATCTTCCTGAGATGTACCTTCCACAGAGAGGATTATCTAAGGAACACTCCCCAAACTCCAGATAAGAAAACTGAGGCCCAAAGGAGATCCTAGAAAGTCTTTCAAGACCTTAGAGACTGGATTTGAATCCTGGCTCTCTGACTCAGAAGTTGGGTCTCTTTTTAACTACTTAGAAAGCATCCCAAAATGAGATCTTTCTGTGTTTTAAAGGATACCACAGAAGTAGAATTATTGTAAAATAAAAAAAAGGTTCCTAGATTTGGAGTCATATGCCCTGGGTTCAAATCCTACCTGTCACTCACTATCTGTTTGACCCTGGGCAAATGATTTATTCTCTCGGGGACCCAGTTTTCTCATCAATAAAATGAGAGGTTCTGGGGCAGCTGGGTGGTGCAGTGAATAGAGCACCAGCCCTGAAATCAGGAGGATCTGTGTTCAAATCTGCCCTCAGACACTTAACACTTCTTAGCTGGGTGACCCTGGGCAAGTCACTTAATCCCAATTGTCTCAGCAAAAAAATAAAAATAAAAAATAAAATGAGAGGTTTCAATGAACTCTAGATGATCAATCTTCCAGCTTTTAAGCCACGAGCCTATGATGGTTGAATCCTTGGAGCTATAGCACAATGACACAGAGGGGACAGAATTCTGGGTCTGCCTTTCCAAAGGTACCCTCCCTTACAGAATGCAGTCCTCTGACCACACAATCCCAAGAGCCAAGATGCTCAGTGGGGCTTTAAACATAAGTCTCTGCCTCCCTCTACTGTCGAAAGAGAAGACATGCAGCTATTCTCATTCCATTCCAAGTTTTGGGCTCAAATCCATCTGAATTTCATATCTTTAGCCAAACCAAACTTATTCTCTCCACCATCGGGTCTCATTCTGACAGGAATTTGTTATTACGGGAATCTGCCTGAAGGGGCTAGTTTCTGACACAGAAAAAACTCGACAATTATTGCCATGCAAAACTCTGATTTTGTATCACACACATACACACACACTCAGCCATTGTAGATCATAACATCTTATGCTTGTCTGAAAGAACACTAATGCATTGTTAAAGGAGTCATAATATATAAAGGAGTTGGGTCCAAACATTCTGGAAACATTCAGACCCTTTGACATAGAGATTCCTTTGCTCATCATCTACCCCCAAGGAGTCAGGGACAACAATGAAAGTCCATATACACCAAAATACTCACAGAAGCCCTTTATGGCAGCAAAATACTAAAAATAGTCATTCTCCTATTAAAGGGGGAATGGCTAAACAAGTGTTATGTTGGGTTACTTGGTGAGTAGCACAATATACTTACTAAGTCCTTGTTGACTGAATGGCTTGTATGACTGAATTATAGCACAGTAAAAATGGTGAATATGAAGAATTCAGATACGCATAGGAAAATTTGATGTCAATTGGTGAAGTAAGCAGAACAAGGAAAATAATATATACTGACGATGATGTAAATAGAAACAACAAAAAACCTTTGAAACTGAAATCTGTATAATCATAACATCCACGTTTGTCCTCAAAGAAGAAATAAGAAAAATGTATCTTCCTTTCTTTTTTGTAGAAGTAAGGAGCTATGGATGTGAAAAACTGCATATACTATCAGTCTCCAATGATGTCCTGGTAAGTTTTGATAGATTACTTTTTTCCAATTCCTCTTTAATTCACTTGCCTCAAAGGACTCCTCTCTGGGTAGGACAGGCCGAATCTTCTATTTGGAAACGAAGATGATATAAAAGGACAATATCTATCTATCTATCTATCTATCTATCTATTTAAATCTCATGTTGAGAATTATCTTCTCCAACATTTCTAAAAGATGACATCTACTCTGTCTGAACACCTCCAGAGCTCACTGCTTCTGGAAACATGTGTAGTTGTTCAAAAATGTCTTATGTTAAGCCAAACTCTTCCTACTGCTTCCTGCCCCAGGCCTTGGTTCTTCCCCCTGAGAATGAGCCAAACAAGCTTAATCCCCCTTCCATGTAACAGCCTTTTGGATGTCTGAAGCTAACTACTTCCAGTTACCTCAACTATTCCTCCCATGCCATGGTTTCTAAGGTCAGATGGATAACCTTGAAAGCATGCTCAAATGTGGTATATTCTCTATGGGTAAATGTGCACATAACTGCTCCTTTGACCACTCAGACCCCTCATCAGACTGACCACCCCTTTTTAAAACATCTTGCCTTCCCACAATCTCCACAACATTCACAATCAATTCTCTTCAGTCATGACATATGTATACAGTAACCCAGAACATACATTCCACCACCATTGGTGCAGAGCATACCAGAAAGGATCTGAAAATGGTGTGAATCAGGAGGGCACAAAGGTTTTATATAATAAAAGATTCAGACAATGGCAGAGCTGGAAGACCAAATCATGTCTCACCCAGACTTAATATTCTCTCTCCCCCTCTTCCCATCTCCCCCCAGGAAAGGACTTTGCCCAGAGCAAGTGGACTTAGTCATAGATTGTTGAATTGGCTGTAACCATTCTCACTTTACAAATGAGGAAATTGAGACCCATAGTAAGGGAAGAAGCAGGCCAAGGAGATATGGCTCCTTAGTGTCAGCATTAGGACTCAGTCTAGCTCTTCCTCAATAGTGATGTCAAATTCAAATAGAAACTGATTCCTATGGGTTACATACTGGCTTAGAAAACCACAAATCAGCATTATCTAAGCTGTCATGTTTTTTTAAAATATTATTAAAAGATTTCTCATTTATATTTTAATCTGGTTCCACTAGCTTTGGAGTTTTGTGGGTCACTGTGGTGCCTGTGGCTCTAGGCTGGACACCACCACCATTTGTGCCATTGCAGATGTTCTCAGTGTGTTCTTTCTGAATGTGGGTCTGCCTAATTTCATTTTTCCAGCTACATTCTTAATTCATAGAGAAAGAGTTTGGAATATGTCCATCAAAATGGATCACATTCACATGCTCTCTGTAAGACCTCACTCAGATATTTTTTGCCTATAAAATGAGATGACTTCCAAGGTCCCTTCCCTCTTTTTAGCTTTCTCTGTTAAGGATTGTGATCGTTGGATACTTTTCCTTAGAGATAGTCTTCTGCATCTTTGCCATCTACAAAGCTCCCCTCATACCCTTCAGATAGAGCTGCCAATTCTTTACCTTTCCTGTAGCTCCATGGGACACGTACTTAGCCCCCTCCCGGCGGGCGATTTCCACCTGTTTGCGAGCAATGCAGGGTCTGGCAAGGGAGGTGCCCAGGAGGTAACGATCTTCATAAAGGGCACTGGATTGGACAGCTGGCCAGATGAATTCCTCCACAAATTCCTTACTGACATCCTCGATGAAAACCTATGGGGTGAAAGGAGCAAAAAGCCCATTGGAGGAAATCTAGACAGGGCCTAAAAGTCTTGCCTTAGAAGATGGACATATACATACAATCCAGAACAAAAGTCTAGAGGTTAGGAGAACAATCTCTGCCTAGAAGGCTAGAAAGCTTTGATTCCAGGGACCAGGACCATCCTATGAGATGTCACAGGGACAGAAGAGTAAGGCTCTTCTCCAAAGGAACCTATTTTGTTTAGCTCTCACCCCAACTTTATCCCATGGGGAATAACTCCTTTCTGTAGTAACTCCACGTAGTAACTGATGTAACTCCATTCTAATGGAGGATGAGGGTGAAGAACAAAAAAAGGTCCCAAACTTTCAGGAAAGTTTAGTCTCTCTGTTTTCCAACTAAAAACATAAATTTAAACTCTAGATCTCAAAATGTAGGAGAGATTTCTAGGCCTTCTGCTTATTGCCAAGAAAGCAGCCTACATCTATGCTCAGCATTGACTGGGACTTAGATCATAATCAGTAACCAAAATCTGTGCCTTGTCTGCAGCCTCCTGTGCCCAATTACTCATCTTACCCACCTTCTACCCTCATCCCTCCCTGGTTTCCACTTTCTACTTGATCACTACCTTTTTGGCTCCAAGCTTCAATGCCTTCTTCCTGGCCTCGTCAAAGTCTTCCTTCTGTCCAATGTTGGCCTGCAAAGCAGAAGTGCAAAGAGATCGCATCCAATTAGGGGCATTCCAAAGTGGGAAAGAAGGAATCCCACTTCAGAAAGAGCAAGTGCTTTGCCTAACCTTCCTAGCAAGGAAGGAAGAAGAATCCCCTACAATAAGAGGGTGCCCATAATTTTCAAAGCCCTTATATATCTTTGCAAATACTTTCCCTCATTTTGGTCCTTACAATATCTGTAAGAGCTGAGCAGACATAATACCAATACTCCAATTGTATTTGCCCAGATCTCCACCAAGAGACAGAATTCCATGATGGGTATGGGTACTAGATCCAGCATCAGGAAGACCTAAATTTGAATCACTTACTAACCTCAAACAGACACTAGTGTGATCTAGGCAAGTCTTACAATCTCTCTGGATCTTAGTTTTCTCATCTGTCAAATAAGAGGGTCAGATTTGTTGATCTCTAAGATCCTTCAAGCTCTAGGTATATGATCCTATTGGCCAGATAAATATGTATGTGGTCATTTGGGGAGAGGAGAGAAGGGGGAGGGGGAGAAGAGACAGATAGACACACACATACATACACACACACACACAGAGTCAGAGAGCCAGAGAGAGATCTGCTTTTTATAGGTGACACCTAAGCTAGGATTCTAAGGAGCAGAGCTAGAGAGAGAATGAGGTTACCTCCAGAGTCATTTAATTTCTCCTTCATCAAAAGAAGTCTTCAAGCAGAGATTGAATGACCTCTTGGGAAGGGGAGAGGAGAGGGAGGAGGAAGAAAAATTTGGAACTCAAAATCTTACAAAAATGAATGTTGAAAACTATCTTTACATATAATTGGAAAAAATAAAATACTATTAAGTGAAAAAAAATAAAATGCCACATGATTTATCCATGAACTGATGTGATTTAGCACTGGTTTGCATGAAACACCAAAGAAATCTCCAAAGTTACAAACCTAGATGAGTGGAAGGAACACTAGTGTTGCTTTTAATAGAAAGAGAGAAGATAAGGGGGAAAGTGACTTGGCTGGGGGAAGGGATGAAAAGAGGATGACATGTTTCAGACATGTTAAATCTAGGATGCTTAGAGGACACCCATTTGGGGATGAGTGCTAGTGATACGGGTAGGACTCAGGACTAGAGACCATATCTGGATTTCTGGGAGCCATCTACTTGGAGCTGAGAGCTGATAAGATTGCTAAGAGAGAGGGAATAGAAAAAAGATGGCCTAGGACAGAGCCTTGGGGGACACCCACTCTCTTTGCCTTCTATCACATTTACTTTCTATGGCATTTATTGTGTTTTCTAGAAAAATAGCTATTGTTATTTTGCTTTAAGATTTTGCAAATATCCCATTTGGTCCTCACAACATGCCTGTGGGCTGAGTGGTACAATTATTCTCATTTTTCAGATGAGCAAAACTGAAATCGGCTAGTTAAATGTTAAACTCTTGGAAGGCAAGAATTAAGTCATGTTTCAAAATTGTATCCCAAGCAGCACTAAGAACAGCACCTTGTATGCAGTAGATATGAGATAAATACTTGACATATTAAGTAGAATTGAAATTTGCACACAGTAGGTATTAAAATAACTGCTGAATGAATGAATGTAAACTCCTAAGTTCATTGTATTTGCATGGCCATTGTAGGGTGCCTGGTACATAGCAGGCACTTAAATGCTTTTTGATTGATTTTTAATTTTATTCACATTCCCTCTCCCATCAAGGACCTAGATTTAGCCTTCTGAACATAAGTGTTTAATAAATATTTCAATTACAAATGACTATAAGTTCCTGAAGAGCAGAGGCTATGTCTTATTTATCTCTACATTTATTCCCATTGTGTTCAGCATATATTAGGTGATTTAAAAATTTCACTGAATAGTAAACATAGTAAAAATACATACAAGCTCTACTGGGATTTTGTGAAAGAGCAAAAATATAAAGAATGATTTTTATGTTGCAACTTCTAATAAATTGTAAGCTTTTATAGGGAATGATCTTTTTATTTTTTTAATCTTTAGATCTTTACATTTAGTATATAGTATATACTTAAATGGCTGCTAAATTGAACTGAATTCAATTTCATTGGATAGCCCGTAGTGATGAAATGATTTGCCCATGTAACCTATTGGTGTCAAAAGTGAAACAAAAACTTAGATCTGGCTCCTGGTATTAAATAGCTAACCGATATCTAGGGAGACAATCATAATTAAGCCAGGATTACTAGTGCTTTGTCCCAGGACACTGCATTTAGAGGTTTTCTAATTTAAAGAGCATTGATAGCAGTTAACATTTTTCAGTCATGTAGAAATAGTTTAATACCTGAACAGAAAGAATAATTCATTAAATTAGGAAATGCCAGATTGCTTCTCATTATACTTCTCTCTCCTCCCAATAAAGCAACCTCCCCAGCAACAATATTCAATATCCAGGAGAAGAAAATGAAAGAAAATTAACTCATACTATCAGCATATACAAGTTGAAGTCTATACAAACAAGAAAGAAGGAGTGGGGAGAGCAGATAATATTTGGCTTTCTTTCTCATCTGAAATGAGTCTAACAAAGAAAGCATATACATATACATACAGAACTGAGTACAATGATACATTTTACTCAACAGAATAATAAACATTTTACTCAACAGGAGAGAAAGGGGAGAAAAGAGGAAGCAGAATAGAGAGAGGTTAGATTAAGGAAGAGAATAATCCTAAATGAAACTAATTCTAATTTAAGGATGTACAAAACTATTTATAGCAGATCTTTCTAGAATAACAAAAAATTGAAAGCAGAGAGGGTTTCTATCAATGAGGGAATGGCTGAACAAATCATTTTAATATGTAAATATGATGGAATATTATATTTGTAAGAACTGATGCAGAGTGAAGTGAGCAGAACCAGGAGAACAATTTATATAATCATAACAATATTGTAGAAACAAATAATTCTGAGAGACTTAGGAAGTCTGAGTAGTGTAACGATCAAGCACAATTCCAGAAGACTTATGATGAAACGTGTTACCCACCTCCAAGAAATGGAAGAATCAGAGAACAAAAATGAGATTTTTTTTTTTGACAAAGCCAAAATGAAATTTGTCTTTGTTTTTGTTTTTTGCTTGACTACACATGCTTGTAACTGAGTATTTTATTACTTTCTTTCCCATTTGGGTGAGGAAAATGGAAGGTAGGAAGAGAAAGCTGATTTTCACTGTGTTAAAAAAAAAATGTCCCAAAGTCTCTTGCCTCCCACTTTGAGATGGTATTCACCCACCTTATTCTTATCCCTAAATAGGGATACCTTTGTAATGTTTGGCCCGAGAATGATATGTGGCACTCGCCTCACATGTAGGAACTTCTAATGGCTCTGCCCAGTAACCTTGATGTTTTTATATATGGGGAAATAAGCAAGGACATTTCAGTACCATTACACCTTAGTAATTCAAACTAATTTGGGAAAAACCTGTCAGAAATAGAGGTTTTTGTAAAGGACAGCTATTTTATTGGACTTAAATCACTATAATCACTCTGAGTTAATAAAATATTGGGTCTTTAGGAACCTACTTTAATGATCAGAATGGCTTTGCTTGTAATTAACATGTAGATTATCTCTAAAGCACCATTTTCTCTCTAGGAAGCAAAAATTCCCAGATAATTGTATTTGCTCACTTCATTTGCTGAGCTAAACTATCTTCCATAGATAACATAATGATAGACTTGTCAGGAAGTCTTGGCTTGCTGACCCTTACTTTCCCCATTCCAACCAAGGCTGTCCCTTCCCTTCATCCTAACCTCTTGCTATCTGGATTCTTGGCCCAGTCTTACTGACTGGGATCCTCAGACTGTTCTCCTGAATGTCTATATCCCAACCTTCTAGCCTGGATTCTTATTTCCTGGTATGCCTAGGAATCCACAGCACCTTCCTGCTCCTGCCTGCCCTGATTGCTCTTACTCCACTTCACCTCTGACCTATCTTATGTATGGAACGTGCCAACTCCCCCTCTTCTTAGGCTGAACCCTCAGTCCAAATCATAGGGTCACAGAATGTGACGATCTAGAAGTGACCTTCTAGCAATAAACCTCAGAACTAACTTGACACCAGGAAGCACCTTAGGAAACTCCAGCTCCTTGTTTTATAAATGAGGAAACTAAGCTCAAGATGCAATGCTTCACTCATGATCACAAGGAGAATCAAGTAGCAAGGCAAGAATTTCAAACCAGGTTCTCTAATTAAAAATTCAGTGGGTTTTTTTTTAATTTTAATTTTCCCTCTTAGGCCACTAGTTAGCTCAGGTCTGATGACTGCTGAGATCTAACTTGACAAATATTAGCTCAGTTCTTGTCAAAATCTAAGAAATTCTAAATATTGTGGCATCTCAGTTCATGGGCTTTCATTGTTCTTGTTCAGTCATTTCAGTTGGGTCTGACTCTCTGTAACCCCATTTTGAGGTTTTCTTGGCAAAGATATGGGGTAGTTTGTCATTTTTACAGAAAGGAAACTGAGGCAAATAGGATTAACTCATTTGCCCAGGATTACATAGTTAGTAGGCATGTGAGGCTGGATTTGAACTCATGAAGATGAGTCTTTCAGACTCAAAACCCTCCATTCACTGTGCTACTGTAGTGTAAGGGTCCTTTAAATGGGCAGCCACAGTGCAACAGGAGATTTGAGTGGCCTGGAAATAATCTCTGTGGGTATAGGACTGCCCCTTGGATGGGATTCTGTCCATATTGAAATAGCTTCTTAATGGGAGAAAGCTCTCTTTCTGATTGGCTGTGTGTGACCTCACAGACCCTTTGTGGGCAGCAAGTCGCTCTCTTTATCCTGGGGTAGCCGAGCTGAGTGGATGGATAGCCAAGAGAGGTAAGGAGGTTGATAGTGAACACATGGGTCTTCGGACCAGGTGTTCACTAGGGAATTAACAAGTCAGAGCATTATGTGAGTAGGTATAATAAAGGCTTTAAGTTTGCACGTGGCTGGCTGTTCTTGAGCACGCTATTGGTTATTAAACTAAGATACAAGAAATCATGGCCAGAAGCCTCTGAAGGCCTCAGAGGAGGTGAGTTGGTAGAATTAGTTGACACTGCAAAGGTCAGTGGCCAGAGGTACTCTGAGGGCTTAGGAATCAGGAGAGACTGGTAATAGTAACTGCTATCAGAGCATGTTACACTGTAGCACTGTAGTTGGAATTCTGCTTTATCATATTGTAACAACACAAGAGTTCTAGTGGATAAGTTAAAAGCTGAACACCAACCTCTCTCCACTATAGCTCTTAGCTATTTGTAAGACAAATGGAGAATCTTGTCGCTTCTGAATCAGTAGATACAGCCAGCCACTGGCAGAGAGAAGAGCTTTAAGGATGTGGTATAGGACTGAATAGGGGTATGGGCCAAGGTGAGCAGGTCTTACTGAGTCTTGGTTTTCCATCTACAAAATGAAGGTTTTGGACTCGATGGTTTCTTAGGTCCTTTCCAGTTCTGACATTCTTTAAGATCCTGCTGAGCTCTAATATTCTACAAGCTGAGGGTGTTTCCAGTACTGACATTTTGTTTCATATTCTAAAATTTTTCAAAACTGCTATTCTAAGATCTAAGATTCTTTGCAATATAGCAGCTTTAGGCTATGCTTGATATTCTCTCTGAATCTCCAGCTATTGATAGCTGGAAAAGGAGACATTTTAAAAATGAAATTGAGGAAATGAAAAGACAGTAATTTGCCTAGAGTCATTAGGCTAAAGGCAGCCTTTGCCCTCTCCTCATTCTTCCACCCTCCCCATCCACTCCCCTCCTCCCAACCCATCCAAGCAGGATTTGCCCTGACCAAGACAAGGTGAAACTTTGATACAGACACAAAGAGAGATAGACAAACTGATGCCGACAGGGAGACATGTCACAGGCAAATAAATAGATAGAAAGACTCACCAGATAGGCAATAACATCATAGCCTTGTTCCTTCAGCCACACCAGGATACAGGATGTGTCCAGGCCTCCACTGTAGGCAAGAACTACGGTGCCTTTGCTTGACATTTTAGCTACAGAAATCCAGGGAGAGTTAATGACACTACAGAGATTGCAGCAGTAAGACAGGCCACCTTTGTTTTTGTATCCCTGCTCCAGGACCTGATACAGTGCCTGGCACACAGCAGACATTTAATAAGTGCTTGCTGATTGATTGCCCAGCTCCTCCCATAAAGCCAATAAGCATTCAGCCTCCTCAGACCAGTAGGACCCTCCCAAGGCCCAGCAAGATATGACCATGACCTGAAGGCAGGCTACCCAGAGAAGGAGGGACTCTATCTTCCCACTCAGACCTCCCCACCTGCTGCTTAAACTAACAAATGAGCTGTCCCGACTGCAACTTTCCTCTCCACTTCAATCCCAATTCCTGCCCAGAGAGGCTGTGATTGGCTTTTCTCCTCAAGCTCTCCAGGAGATTTTATCTCACAGGCAGAGGCCCTTGGCAAGGACAAGTTCATTGTCCAGGCAGAGGACAGAACATTCAAGTGTAATTATTACCAGTTGAACAGTTTTTACTTCTCTAGTCTAGAAGCAAGTGATTGGGGAGGGGGATTATTGAAAGGGAAAAGAGAATGATGGGGGAAGGTTTAGCACAGTATTTGGCACATAGAAATTACTTAATAAGTGATTTATTATCTACCTTTCTATCTAGTGACATCTATCTATATCTACTTACCGTCTTATTTATTAATTGATCAACTGATCTATCTATTTATCTACTGGGCAGCTAGGTGACACAGTGGGTAGTGCAGGCCTGGAGGCAGGAGAGCTTGAATATATATGTCCAGTCTCAGACACTTCCTAGTTGTGTGATTCTGAAAAAATCAGTTAGCCCCGTTTGCCTCAGTTTACTCATCTATAAAATTAGCTGGAGAAGGAAATGGCAAATCATTCCAGTATCTCTGTCAAGAAAAACTCACATGGGATCATAAAGAATCTGAAATGACTCAATAACAAAAAATATATGGATCTATCTATGTTCATCCATCTACCTACATCTGTCTATCTAGTCTATATCTTCTTATATCTATCCACATGCATGTATGGATTTATTCATCTATCTATCTTTCTTATCTATTATCCACCCATCTATCATCTATCCATCTTTCTATCTATTCATCTATTCATCCATCCATTCATCCAGCCATCATCTATCTATCATTCTAGCCAGGAAGTTCTCCAAGGCAGGCTTTGAGAATAGAGCCAATTATAGGTCAGCATGTAACAGAGAAAAGTTTGTACCTCAAAGTTTCTAACCAAGCCTCTTCAGATGAGAGTAGATAGAAAGAATCTTGGAGTGGGAATCAGAAGACCTTGGTACTAGTCCAGAATTTATGACCTTGACAAGTATTTTTACTTTTCTAAACTTCAGTGTCCATATCTATAAAATGGGTATAATAATCTCTACTCTGATTATCTCACGGGGCTTTGAGGATCAAAATAAAGAGTTTATGTAAAAGCATTTGATGAACTATGTATGCTCATAATATGTATGTGGTAGATGTTCAGCTGTGAAAATAATGGTGGAGGTCAAAACACCTGAGGTGGGATTCAGACAGACAGGATCACTTAGTAGGCATTACTGACTGTTTTGATCAGGGTATTTACACAGATAGGGAATTTGGCTTTCAGATCTACAATCAATCAGTCCATCAACAGATATTTTAAGCACTTATAATGTGTCATGCACTGTGGTAAGTGCATATAAGAAAACAGATTTTTTTTTAAAATTTAGAAACAACCTTTAATGGCTTTTGTCTTTAGGTCACTAATATACAAGAGTTCATTAACATAACACAAAATATGTCCTATGTGATATATCATACTAATGCTAAAGAAAGCATATGTAATAGTCTATAAGAGCCATAACTGATCATCTCATTCCTCATCTTTAAAGAGGAGATGATAGAGGGAACAAGGATAGAAGAGAAAGAGGGGAGAGCTGGTCTTCACCAGCATTTGCTCAACAGCTCAGCTTCCACCCTGATGTAAGGTATGGGATAACATCACCTGGCAGAGCAAACTTATGGTGAAGTCTATGTGATTCAGCACCAGCCCTCATCCAAAATCCCAACCACAGTCCCCGTGGGTAGTTTGCACAGCAACTAGAGCTGGGCAACTGAACTGACAAGGAGGATGTTGGAAGGAATCTCAGAGGCTATCTAAGCCAATGCTCTCATTTTACAGATGATGAAATTAAGGCCCAGAACTTACTCCCCAAACCACATAGGTATTAAGGGAGAGAGGCAGGATTTGGACCCAAGTTCTTGAAGTCCAAAGCCAATGCTCTTTCCACCACAGCAGACAGAAAACTGGGTGAGAATTGAGCAAGCATTACAAATTGCAAGGGTCCAACTGAAGTGTTTTCCAGCTCTAAGAACCTGTGAAGAGGATCTTTGTCCAGGTGGAAAATACTGTGAAATTATACAAGCACAGGATTCAGAACCAGAGGACATGTGTTCAAATTCAGCTTTGCTCCTCACTGTTTATGAAACTTAAAGCAAATTGCTTCACTTCTTTCAGCCTCAGGAAACAAGGTCCCAGTTCTAAATCTTACCAGTGCTCAGAGGTACTATATCTCAGCTCAATAATTTCTGTCCTTATAGTTGAGTAAACCCAGCACTGCAGAGACAGAAACAGGTCAGATGATGCAGGGCATCACCTCCTCCTATGGGCTATCTCACCCTAATCCCTTTTAAGCAACATGTGACTGGGCAGCAAATTGAAGACTGATGGAATCAGAAAGGGCCCTATTCCCTCCAGGGTAGGATCTCATGCACACACAGCCTGTGTTTATATAACCCATTAAGGTTTCCTAAGTACATTCTTTGCCACAACCCCATGGAATATACAGGATTAGTGTTATTGTCCCCATTTTATATGTGAAAAACTGAGCCTCAGAGAGGGGAGGTAATTTATTGGGTATCACACAGCTACTAAGCATCAGAGAGCAGGATTTGAACCTATGACTTCTGACTTGTTGTCCAACATTCTTTTCATTATGCTAGCTTCAGGATTTGTCACACCCAGCTTCAAAAGTTGGGCAATGGAGACACAAGGGCTGGAAGTTAAGGAGCTGATACAAGGACTGGTAAGACCATTGAACAGAGCTTTGGACCATGAGACATACCAAGTATGACCAGAGGAAGGATCAGGGAGGGGGTTTCTAATTGCAAAGCTCAGGGGGTCCATGGTGGATCACATTGTCTGCGCAAAGGACTTTACATTTAACATGGAGCAGCCAGATGGTGCAATGGATGGAACACTGAAGTCAGCCTGAGGTTCAAATCCAGCCTCACACACTTAACACTTACTAGCTCTGTGACTCTGGGCCACTTAATCCCAAATGATTTGCCAAAAAAAAAAATGGTTGGAACATTTAACATCACATTTCCACAAGCAATGCAAAGATGATCATGTCTATTTTATAGATGAAGAAACTCAAGCTTAGAAAGGTTAAATATAGGGACAGCTAGATAGGATAGCTGATAGATCACTAGTCCTGGAGTCAAGAGGACCTGCGTTCAAATCTGACCTCAGACACTTAATACTAGCTGTGTGACTCTGGACAAGTCACATAATGCCAATTACTAGGAGGAAGCAGGGAGGAAGAGATTAATTGAGTGATGTCAGGACCAGAACTAGAATCAAAGTCTTGTTTCTTAGGACAGAGTTCTTTTCACTACTCCATGGAGTACCTCCTAGATTCTCTGGCTTTCTTCAAGTGTCAGTTAAAATCCTGCTCTCTGCAAGAAGCATTTTTCAGTTCTTAATTTTAGCAACTTCCCTCTGAGATGATTCCCAAATTATCTCATATGTCTCTTGTTTGGGCACAGTCGTTTGTGTGTTATCTCTTACATGAAACTGAACACCTTGTGAGGGACTGGCTTTTGTGCTTTTCCTTGTATTCCCAGTGCTTAGCATAGAACCTGGCACATACTAAGTGCTAAATGAATGCTTGATGACCAATTGACAAATAATGTGGTCAATAAAACCACTAGGGTTTCCTGATGATCAGCATTCTTTCAGAGAATTGTCTTTAACCCTGTGGGAGTGTGGAAAGGATGATGGAGTCTGAGGAACTTAGTTTTGATCCGAAGTTCTGCCTCTGACTATCACAAGCAAGTCTTTGGATCTCATTTTCCTTATCTGAAAAAGGGGAGGGTTAAATTAGGTAACTTCTAAGTTCTTTTCTAGCTTGAAATCTGATTCTATTTCTTTTATCTTTGTTGTTGTATGTGCATATATGTGTATATATACACATATATTTATTTGTATGTCTGTGTGTAGATTTGTTGTGGTTGTTGTGTCCAACTCTTTGTGATCCCATGTGGAGTTTTCTCGGCAAAGATACTGGAGTGCTTATATCATTTCCTTCTCTAGCTCATTTTAGAGATGAGGAAACTGAGGCAAACAAGGTTAAGTGACTTGCCCAGGGTCATACAGTTAAGTTTTTAACTCATTCTTTCTGACTCCAAGCCTCTATTTATTGCATCACCTAGATGCCCATATTGATTTATACATGTATATATATATTTTTTCCCACAGTTTGTAGGCTAAGCACTTGAAGGGACCACACAAGTCATCCAACTTGATATTATAGATGAGGAAACTGAGGTTCAGAAAAGGAAAGTAATTTGCTTAAGATCATATAGGTAACACTGGTATTTGATCCTAGTTCTTCTGGCTTCCAATCCTGAGCACTCCCTCTCCACTGTAGATCTCTGTGACACATATGCTGAAGGAGGGCAGAGCTAATAAGCACAGAAAACCAATGTAGTCTGAAAAAATGATGCAAATATTTTGTGGGTTGCATCATAGTACCTCTAACAGTATCCCAGGGCTGACAGTTCAGAAGGTGAGACTGGCATTTGCATTTCCAGGGCAAGTTTCAGCCTGCTTGGAATTCACCAACCAATGCTCTCTCCTCCCCATCCATCCATAATAGCGGTTAAACCAAATTTTCTGGGAGGACGAGGGATCGCATAGGCTCAAATTGCCTGCTAGGAAGATCTAGGGACTGCAAATATGGGAAAGGACATGCTCTCTAGGTTTCAAAGGCAAAAAGTTCAAACATAGCTGCAGAGGAATTGCCAAGTACTCCTAACATTTCTATTAAAAAACTAACATTCAACCTTCAACAGACATTTACTGTATGTACATACTAAGACAAAAATGAAATAATAACAATTCACTAACTAGCCCTGTGAAACAAGGGCAATTACTATTCCCATTTTACAGATGAGGAAACTGAGAGAGGTTAAGTGATTTGCCTAGAGTCACACAGCTAGGGAGTCTATAAGAGGGAATTTGAAGTCATATCTTCCTTCACTCTATCCCATTATGCCACTTAGCTGTCTGTTTTCAAGGAGTATCCATTCTAAATATAAGCATAATATGGATATGTACACAAATAATATAAATATAGGATAGATCCTACATGTAATAGATATAATATTATATGCATTATATAATAGATAATACTTATGGTATCATAGTATATAGATATATGTGTGTATATATATATATGTATGTAGAAATATACACACAAATATATAGAAGGGGACTCCCTTTGGCTTCTGTTCTTTTCCCCACTAGCTCTGATTTAGACAAACTCAGATTTTTTTATATTCTCTAGAGCCAAGGGCAGGGAGAATGTGTGTAGAGAACTGGAGGTGGGGACCAGGGAGGGGGGGGAACAGATCAACATGTAAGATTTTTCTCTTGCGGAAAAAAGGACCCATATAGGTTTGGATCCCTGGAAAGTCTTGTCTGAGCTATGACCTTTTGGCAGAGCCATAACTAGTGATTTTTGTGCCTGGGACAAGCAGAATGAAACAAATTTTAGGGAAGTTTTAGGGTGGAAGCAAGGCCAACTTTAAGAAAAGTTCTGTTCTAAATAGGGCAACAAGGAGAAAATATGTATCATCTGATAGCTTCCAATTTTAGTTATTCTTACTGACTTACTGACTTGCTTCTAAGCTGCTGAACACTGCAAATACTATTAGCTCTCTCTACATTTAGTGCCTTGGGGTGGAATCCAAGTCATCCCCAGTCTAGCAATGGCTCTGCCTTGGTCATCCAGGTAGAGGGTGCTCCTCCCTTAACAAAACTGGTTTAGCTTTGATCTGAGTCCATATAGAAGGCTGGATCTCCCAGAATAAGGGCATCATGCCTGTGAAGTGGAACCATGCCCGCTAACCCCTGGCAGAGGGTCCAGGTACCTGGCTGTTGGCCACAACACAGGTGACAGCTCTGCAACAGGCTGGTCAACTATCTTGGCTGAAACATCCTAGGCCACTGATCACTGAAGCATTCACACAAGCTTTTTTTTTTTTTCCTAGTTTAAAATTTAATAGTGAGTTTGAGTCACAATACCAACTGGTTACATGATCTTGGGGCAGGTTATTTCTCCCCAAATCTCAACCTGCCCATTTGCAAAATGGGGCTATTAATCCTGACTCTAGTCTATCTCCTCAGATTGTGGCAAGAACTGAAAGAGATGATGTATATACTGCAAAGGAAACAGATTATTGGTATGAGAACTTCCTAATTTTACTTTGGCTATCCCAATCTCTCTTGATTGCCCCAAATGTTTCTTATCCTCTCCCCTCAGTAGTGGGTCCCCTTTGTCTCCAGCCAAAACTGGATAGGGTTAAATTGCCATAGCCACTCACCACAGGCTTTCCCTTCTTGGCCTTGACCTCATGGCAGTTCATTAGAAGATGGATATGGTTTTGGTGTTAGATAGAAGAGGAAAGTAGAGTGTGGGTATGGAGTTTGGGCAGGGTAATCAGGAGGAGCCATGAGCACAATTTTAAAAAAAATTAACTTAAAAAATTTTAAATTAATAATTTTTAAAAATTAATTAATTAGAGCACCAGCCCTGAAGACAGGAGGACTTGAGTTCAAATCTGGCCTCAGATACTTAACACCTCCTAGCTGTGTGACCCTGGGCAAGTCACTTAATCCCAGTTGCCTCAGCAAAAAAAAAAAATAGTTAAATTTTTAAAAAATCAACAAATCACAATTCACTGAAGTAGGTGAAAAGGGTGATTTTTAAGAAAAACAGTCAGACTCTGGGCTCTCCAGCTGAGAGCTTCTTTCTTTTTTTTCCCACTTAATATTTTATTTTTTTCCAATTACATGCAGAGATAGTTTTCAAATTCACTTTTGTAAAATCTTGAGGGCTTATTTCTCAAGTGATTACATGCTCTTGCTCTCCTTTCACTCCAGAATCTGGGTGGTAGAAACTTGGGAGATTCAAATTGGACCAAACCAAACCTACCTGATTTGTGACAGATGGAAACACAGAAAAAGAGAGAGAGAGAGAGAGAGAGAGAGAGAGAGAGAGAGAGCGCGCAGCAGATAGGTTCCCCAGCTCCCTATAGCTACTGAACAGCCCTCTCTATCCCAGAGGCAGGAAACAATAAAAGATTATAGATCTTTACACAGATCTTGCAGTTCTACAAGTTGCTTCCCCCTATCCTATCTCATTTGAATCTCACAATAACCCTGTGAGGTAAATGTATTATTACCCCCATTGTCTGGATGAGACAACTAAGGATAAGAACTTAAGTGACTTGCCTCAGTCAGAAACTGAGTTTAAATCTATGTCAGCTAAGTGGCGCAATGGAAAGAGAGATGGGCTTGGTGTCAGAAAGATCTGATTTCAAATATCCCCTTAGACCTCTACTAGCTGTGTGACACTGGACAAGCCACCTCAGTTCTCTGAGTCTTAGTTTTCTCATCTATAAAATGGGAGAATAATAATAGCACCTATCTCACAGTATTGTTTCTGAGGATCAAATGATACAATATTTGCTTTGCAAGTCCTAAAGAGCAATAAAAATGCTTATTGTTGTTATTACTATTACTATTATTATTCCTAGCCCTAGATCAATCACTTTCTCCAGGATAACATAAAAAGGAGGATCAACCAATGGGTGATACTCTTTCTGTACTTTTGCTGACTCCCTCATCCATCTTACTTGTCTCATGTATCTGTCTAGGAGATGGATAACTGAAGGGGCAGGGAACAGTTGGGATCCAAGGCCCAACCTAGCCCAGCCCAGAGGTTTCCCTCAGACTCACAGGCACCCCAGAGCTTACTCTGGCACACCCTTGGGCTTGGGGATGGGAGAGGTATTTCCTATCTTTCACAATGTCCTCAACCTCCATCTCCAAAAATTTGTTCTAAGAAAATCAGATGGGGGAAATCCCCCAAGGAGTGGGACCTTCCTACTTTCTTCGGTAACTCCCATATCCTTTTCTAGTTTCCCTGTGCCATCTCCTTTGGGAAGCAGCAAAAGGGGGGAGAAAGTCCTTCAATTTTTCCAAACAGAGCAGCTAGGGATTGGAGGAGGGGTGCTAGCCCATCCCCAGGCTCTATACAGACTCAGAGGCTTGACCCAAACCCCCAGGGTCCAGCAGGAAAAAGGCTGGGTGGCTCCTTGGCAGGTTCAGCAGGAAAAGGAGGAGGGGGAGAAATGGAGTTCAGGGAAATGACTGTTGACTGTTTTCTGGGTTGGCAGGGCTCAGGATCCAGGGCTCTACCCTTTTAAGAACTCAGGCTCCTTTCAGAATACTCCAAGGTCCTTGGGCAAGGACTAAACTCACTGTGGCCCCTAGAACCCTTGCACTCAACTCATTGCTGAAATACAGGAGCAAGCAGGGCCAGAGTAGGTAGCATTTTAAGAATCTTCCAGGGATTTTACCTCGCCTCCCTCCCTTCTCTATCTCATTTTTCACCTAGCTTAACACTTGTGTGACCATGGGAAAGCTCCTCAACCTAAGTGGACTTCAATTTCCTTATCTGTAAAACAGGAATAGTAAATAAGTATCCTGTAGGACCACAGACCTAACAGCTCTGCCTCCCCTATGTCTAGCAAATCAAACTCTCACAGTCCTCATAAAGCTGGCCTTTGTCTCTTCCGGATTATCCCCTGACTTCTTTCCTCTCCTTGCTCCCTTCTCTAACTTATCTCTCAGCTAGCTGAACATTGTGTGACCTTGAGAAAGCTCCTCAACCTAAGTGGACCTCAGTTTCCTTATCTGTAAAACGGGAATCCTAATACAGGCCTATAATAAGCAGTGAACTTTGCAAACTTTAGCGAGGGTGGGGGTGAGGGGAGGCTGGTATTCATTTTGATCTCAACTTCTCCCCTAAGCACAGTATCCACCCAATCACGTATGTAATTTTTTTTTTTTTAAATAAGAATATGACCCGTGATTTCCAGGGCGTAGGAGCACCTGGTGACTATCTTCTACTACCGCAAGTCCTTACTTTATCGCTTTCAGGGTCACCTGGGAGCGCTCAGGTTTAAGGGGCTTGCCCAGGGTCAAGCAGCCAAGCTGTGACAAAGATAGAACTAGACCTCCGGTCTTTCTCAACCCAAAGCTAGCACTCTCTAGCCCCACTCCATGATGCCAGTCGCCTAGCATGTAACACTTGCTGAACAAAGTTCGATGAATTTAAATGTTGTTTATCTTTTCTCCACATAGAAAGCGATCCTCTACCGATCTCGCCGTTTGTCCCCTTTGCTCCTCCCTGTTGCCCTCTTAGACTGTTTCTTTTTCTCTATGTCTGGCCCAACAGGGTCCCCCTCCCTGCAGGGTAGCTGGATCCTGGAGGGTAAGAGGCATGGACAAGAGCTAGGGGCTGCTCCCTCCAACTCCAGCAGGTGCCCACGCAGGAAACCAAGGCTAGCCTGGTGGCCTCAGCGAGGCCATTCAGATTCTGGGAGAGGATTGAGCCGGCTTCGTGCCCCACGTAAGCAAGCGGGAAGTACCGGTGCATCAGCACAGAAGCCTGAACCGCGCTGGGTGCCCTCCTTACCGGTGCTTGGTGAGCCTGGAGGAGTCCGACCTGCTGCAGGGACAGGGAACCTGGAATCGTTCGCTGCGTTCTTCCCGGGCGTTATAAGAGCGACAGATTCCCCCCACCTCTTCTAACCCCCCTCTATCCCCCACTGGAAAGTGACTGGAGGAGGGGGCAGGGGGCGGTGCCCGACGTAGAGATGGCGCACACCTCAGGCCCCGCCCTATCCATTCATTCACCCGCTTTCCCCACCCGGCTCTACTTGGATGCTTGGCATGCGTACACGCGGGACACCGCGTCCCCTCGGGCAGCCACGCCCTCCTCGCCTCCGGGGACCAGTTCCTGCTCAGCTTCTAGCTTCTCTTCTCCCTAGGTGGGAGAGGTGAATCCAATGGCAACCCAAATCTGGAAGGACCCTGTAAAAACAAGCTCAGCTCCTGCGAAGTGCTCCAAGGCTGGGGCAGGAAGCGGAGGGCACTGATCCAAGCACACCCCCGAACCTCATTTGCCAGACTAAAAGGCTATGGTAATAATCTAATTGAGCTCCCCGTTTCCAATTTAGTGCCACCAGAAAATCCATCCTACATTCAGCTGCATAAACATTTATACTCCAAATGCACAAATTCGATCAGTCAAATCTTTGCTCAAAAATCTTCAGTATTCTCCATCGCCTACAAATAAAATTAACTATTTTACTAAGTGGCCTATAAGGTTGTTTACAATCCAGTTCCAATATAGCTTTCCTCCTTTGTTTCTCGTTATATTCCTTCAGACCCGGGTGGGCTATTCATTACTGTTTCCTGACTTCCATTTGCTTTTGCTTATTTAATAGGGTCCTGTCACAGGGTTTTGTCACATCTATGTTTGTCTAAAGCTTTCCTTTCTTTGGATGTCCTACTCAAGGGCCCCCTCCTCCTCAAAGCTTTCCCTGCTTCTGATTTCCTCCTTTCCTAAATCTCTCATACTGATGTGGGAAAGATTTCTATCTTTGATTCCCAAATCTCTCCAGTGAATGTAATTGCCCTTTGACTCACAATTCCTGGTCCCTTTGAAATCCAATAGAAGATCCGGACCTGTCCCAGCCCCACCGGGATCTGAGCCAACTTTGGGGCTATACCCAAAAGCTCCTCGAGCTAAGTCTCCTATAATAAAAGGGAACTGGGAACCCCTCTTTGCAGAGATTCCAAACATGCTAGCCATGTGAGGATGCTCTATCCACTGGACCCTCTGTCCAGTGCCCTCCTTATCTCTACCTTCTTCTATCTCCTACTTCCAAACCCAATAATAAACCTCTTTTATCAATCTAGCTCTCGGGCTAATAAATGCTTTTATTGGGGACTCATGCCGCTACTAGACCAAATTTACCGCTGTATCCTTATGCCGAATCCAAGGGGGTTGCAGGGGAGCTCTGTTTGACTCCCTGTACTTCAAACCTGCCACTAGACCTCAACTAAACCCTAATTTCATTTAGGTACCCCAAATCTAGACCTCAACAATACCATTGTTTCCCCTCATTTCAAGTTTATGAGCTTTCTTTAGTATAGATCCTCCTTTTATTCTACCCTTCCTTTTGCAGTTTTGTTATTTAGTCATGTCTGATGTTTCTTAAGAAAAAATACTGGCAAAGATACTGAGGGGTTTGGCATTTCTTTTCCAGCTCATTTTATAGATGAGGAAATTGAGGCAAATAAGGTTAAGTGACTTCCCCAGGGCCATACAGCTAGATACAGAGGACATTTGACTTCATTAAGCTGAGAATTCCTGACTTTAGGGCAGATATTGTATCTATTGCACCACTTAGTTCCTCCTACCTATGGAGGCAGTAAATTTGTTTTAGTCTTGGACCAAAAACATTCATTTCTCAGTGGACAGTCTGCTGCTTCTGAACTCTGTTGATCCTCCTTGGTTCTTGGATGTCTCTAGTCTCTACTATTAAAGTTTTTCTTGCTTGGTAAAGGCTGCCCAAGTTTGTGCATGCTAATGAGCATGGCCTTTGAGAATCTAGTATCATCTCTATACCAAGAAATGGGGAAAAAAAGTTTCTAGCTTGAATTGGTTGTCTGTAAACCTGCTACAGCTCTGCCCTTGCTCTTCTGAACTTCTTTAATCTGTCAGTAAGCACTTAAGTGATTAGTGTGTATCTAGCACCCATGCAAAGCCCTGGGATTACAAAGAAAGGCAAAAAAACATCTCTGACTGTCAATGTGCTTATATCCTAATGTCCTTCTGTATCCTATGTCTTTTTTCATTCTTATATGTGGTGTTTTTATTATTATTATAGCTCTTTATTTATAAAACATATGCATGAGTAATTTTTCAACATTGATCCTTGCAAAGCCTTCGGTTCCAGATTTTTCCCTTCTTCCCCCTTCCCCCTCCCCTAGATGACAGGGAGTCCCATACATCTTAAATATGTTAAAATATATGTTAAATCCAATATATGTATACATATTTATACAGTTATCTTGCTGCAAAGAAAAATCAGATCTAGAAAGAAAAAACCTGAGTGAAAATGCTATGTTGTGGTCCATACTCATTTCCTCTCTCTGAGTGTAGCTGACTTTCTTCATTACTGAACAATTGAAACTGTTTTGAATCATCTCATTGTTGGTATAGTTTTGTTGTTGCCCTGTATAATGATTTCCTGGTTCTACTCATTTCACTTAGCATCAATTCATGTAAGTCTCTCCAGGCCTCTCTGAAATCATCCTGTTGGTTATTTCTTAGAGAACAATAATATTCTATAACATTCACATACCACAATTTGTTCAGCCATTCTCCAATTAATGGGCATCCATTCAGTTTATAACTGGTGTTTTTATAGTACAGTGCATAGAAGGCATCTAATATCTATTTGCTGAATAAACAAGAAGGATAGCATCCTAACATAGAGCAAGGGCAGGGGGAAAAGAAAGACCAGTTACTTTTTGAAGTAACTGGGGGTTTCCTGCAGCCCCTTCCTCCAGATTAGCAGCCCCTCTTGCAAAATTCTATTGTCAGTAAGTGAGCAGATATTTGACTCCATCATTTGTATACTACCTCCAAGGGAAGATAGCAACTTATCTACCCTTTCTTATTTTGTCCATGTTTTCCTACAGATCTACCCAATGTACTGGGCACCTGCCTTTAAGTCACTGAATGTTCTGTGGGGACCAGTGTAGCTCTTGGTTTTCCATCTATTATCATTTGTTCCCCCTACATGTGACCCAACAGCCTCTTTTTTCAATCATATATTTCATAGATTCTATCTTTTACACCACTCCTTTCACTATTCAAATTAATTGACATAAAAGTACTGCTGTCATGAAAATAATTTTCATCGTAATTTTAAAAAATCTGTTTGCAAAGCACTTGGAAGTATATCAAAGTACTTTCCAGAGTGTTTAAGCCTCATTACTTAGATGTTAGACAAGTCTAGCTATTCCATTCCCGATATCATCACCACCTCCTTGGGTAAAGAGAGAGAGAAGCCTTTTTCCAACCACAAAATAAAATTTCCCAGGAACTATCTCTCTACAAGGTATATGCCAGCTGGGAAAAACCTATCTAATAGTTAAACATCTTTCCTGAGGACACGTAGGAAAGTTGTTCTGTAAAGAAGACCCTGATGTTCTACCTCTGGATCTCCATCAGAACAAAAGATACAGGTCCCTCTAGACTTATCAGAACACTAATGGATTTTTCAGGAAACAAATATTTCTTACCCTGCCTTTCTGAACAAATTTCACTGGTACTACAATCCTAAACCAAAAATTCTAGAAGCTAGAATCAAAGCATATTAGTACTGGAAGGGCCTTTTGAAACCATCTATTTTACCCCCACATTTTCTTTACAGGAGGTCCTATCCTACTCCACATTATAAGTGTTCTCTATGTCTATAAATTAATTTTTATGAACTTATCTGAGGACTTATAAATTCTCTGATTTCCTTCAAGGCATACTTAAGTCTTCACTCTTTTTGTATCTACAGAACCTAGCATAAAGTAGTTACATTATAGATGTTTGTTGAATTTTGTTGCCCAAGGTCACAGATCTAGATGCTAGGTGTCCTGATTCCTGGTCCAGCGTTCTCTTGATCTAACTGTTTTCTGATATTATATCCAGAGTTAGTTGCTAGGGGTGGATGGGAAATGGGAATAGGTGGGAAAAGTTTGAAGGATTTGAGTCAAAGAATGTGAAATAGAATTCCAGTGTTTCTTCCATTATCTGTGGGACATGACTAGAACTCATTTAACCTCTCTGAGGAGTCAGTTTCTTCATACATAAAATGAGGCTGCTGGGCTCTAAATTTTCTTCTGGTCTGATGACTGAGAAGCGTGAACCTTGAAAAAAATACCTTATCTCATTTGATTCTCAGAACAACCTTGTACAGGGGATGGAAGAGGGGTTATCTCCCACCCCTCCCACCCTCCTTTTAAATAGACAGAAAAACTGAAGGAGAATTGCCCAAAGTCCCATAGCTTGTTAGGAATAAAGTTGGAGTTAAAATTTTGAACTCTTAATTAGCCTATCCTACGTGGGTGCTCTGCCCACCACACCCATTCTCTCCCCTTCTTTCTCCCCCTCCCCCCTACATCCCCAGTTTACTTGTCTAGAATGCTGGTATACCAACAATCACAAGCCTGGGTCCTTTCTTCAAGCATAGGATTAAAAATGAAACCAGTCATGTAGTGAAAAGTCTATCCTCCTGTATTTGCATTTCTGCAGCAGAATAATTCCCACAGGCCCTTACTTCTGGCATTAACTGGAACAATGTAAGAAGAGCTCTATGAACCTCTTGCTTCCTTTCATGTGGAACCAGGGGCAGAAATCTGGGAATCACCTTCCCCTGAGGAGATCTCATGCAAACTAATTTAGCCTCTGTTTAACTCCAGAAACTGGGAGAAGAAAGGAGGAAACAGAATCTTCTAGAGGGAAAGGGACTTGCCCCAGATCACGCAGTAAGTGGGCAAAGCATAACATCGTTTCCTGTTTCCAGAAATATGTCATTTCTATTACATAAATGAATAAAAGCATGCTACACCCATAAAATGGAAGAGGATAGCAGATTATATTAGAAGCTAGAATCCAATAATATCTAGACAAGTAATACATTTGAAACAGAAAGATACACTTAAAGTTAAAATAAGGGGCTGAAGCATACTCTATTATGCTTCAGTTTAAGTAAAAAAGATTGCATAGCAATCTTGATGCTTAAATGAAATTAAATAATTTATGTCAGCAAATAAATATTCCATTTTTTGGATAAATATGTTATGCCAAAGTTCCCTTTTAATGGGGTGACCAGTTCCTCCAATTGTCCTATTTCGTAATTCTGCCTTAGGTTATAACCGTCCCCTCTTAATGTTTGAGATATAGGTTTTATAGACATTCCTTAATGTTTGACAAGATAGAGGTTTATCCATTTCAGATGTCATTAGAATATCAGTAAAATTAGAAAATCAATAAAAAAAAAATCAGTCATTGTTCTTGTTATTCCATAAAAAGCTTGCTGCCCCCTCGGGCTAGACTTTTTGAGATGGTAGTCTTGTCTAGCCCTGGGATCAACATGCATCCATTGGTCCCAGTAATGCCGAAGAAACTGAGCAAGACAGAGATTAGAGACCAATTCAATAATTCGAAATAGGACAATTGGAGGAACTGGTCACCCCATTAAAAGAGAACTTTGGCATAACAAATAAAATAAAATAGCAAATAAATAAATAAATAAAAAGCAAAAATAATTAAGAATAAACCAGGGAACCTAAAAGGTAACAGACAACGAACTAATACATCTACGCAATAAATGGCATAGCATCCAAATTCTTAAAGGAAAAGCTAATTGAGTTACAGAAGGAAATAGTAAAATTATGAGTGGAAAACCCAGTTTGTTCACTCTCAGACCTAGATAAATCTAACTATAAAACAAACAAGAAAGAAGTTAAGGAGATAAATATAATTATAGAAAAGATAGCCATGATGAGAATATTCAATGGGAATAGAAAGGAATGTATCTATTCTAAGTTGTGTGGGGTACTTTCACCAAAATGACCATGAGTTAGGGCATAAAAACCTAATAAATAAATGCCCAAAAGCAGAAATATTAAATACACCTTTTTCTGACCATGACACATTAAAAAATTACAATCAATGAAGGATCTTTGAATCATAGACTAAAAAATTAATTGTAAACTTAAATAACTTAATCCTAAAGAATAGATCAAAGAGCAAATCATAGAAACAATTACTGATTTCATTAAGGACAATGACAACAATCAGCCAACATACCAAAATTTGTGGGATACAGCCAAATCAGTACTAAGGGAAAAATCTGTAACTAAGAGTACATCAGCAAATTGGGCATGAAATAAAAAAAAAAAAAAGGCTAGGGTAAGAATGAACAAAAGCAAACTGGCTGACCCTAGAAAGGGGATAAAATCAGAATCAAATTGAGCACTTGGAGGTCACAAGTTTTGGGCAGGTCAGCTTTGTTGATGTCATCAGAGAGGGGAGGGTCTGAATCTATTGCTTAGCATTGGGAAACAGCTCAGATTGACACACAGAGATAGGACCCTGGCCAAGTGACCCCATGGTATTCAAAGCTAAGTTCAGGGTTTTCCAGAGGAGAATCAACAAGGAGCTAAGCACTCTGTGCTGGGGGGCTCATGTTGCTTATCCATGGAGGGACTTGCAAGGAGACAAAAATGTCATAGGATCACAAATTTAGAGGTGGCAGGGAATTTGGTGGCCATTCAATCTAGCTTCCTAATTTTACAGATGAGGAAAATTAAGACCCAGAGATTTTCCAAGTCTTAGTGAATTGCTGTGACTAAAATACAGCTATTAAGTATATGAGCTATGATTTGAACTCAGGCTTCAAAAGACCTTTTTGACTATTTAATTCAATCCTTTCCTTTTATGATTTGTTTAAATTTGAATATTAGGACACTGTGTATTGTTAGTGGATTGTGGAATGATTCAACCATTCTGGAGAGCAATTTGGAACTATGCCCAAACGGCTATAAAACTGTGCATACCCTTTGATCCAGCAGCCTCACTACTGGGTCTGTATCCAAAGAGATCATAAAAGAGGGAAAAGGAGCCACATGTGCAAAAATATTTGTAGCAGCTCTTTTTGTAGTTGCAAGGAACTAGAAATTGAGTGGATACCCATCAATTGGGGAATGTCAGAATGAGTTATGGTATATGAATGTAATGGAATATTATTGTTCTATAAGAAATCATGAGCAGGCTGAAGCCTGGAAAGACTTATATGAACTGCTGAGTGAAGTGAGCAGAACTAAGAAAACATTGTATATAGTAATAACAAGATTATGTGATGATCAACTATGATGGATTTGGCTCTTTTCATCAGCGCAGTGATTCCAAGCAATTCCAATAGACTTGGTTTGAAAAATGTCAATTACATCAGGAGAGAGAGAGAACTATAGAGACTGAATATGAATCAAAACATGGTATTTTCATCTTTTTTGTTTGCTTGCTTTCTTTTTCATGTTTTTTTTTTCATTTTGGTCTGATTTTTCTTGCACAACATGACAAATATGAAATATGTTCAAATTGCACATATTTAACATATCAGATTGCTTGCTGTCTTGAGGGAAGAGGTTAGGGAGTAAGGAAGAAAAATTTGGAACACAAAGTTTTACAAAAATGAATGTTGAAAACTATCTTTCATGTGTTTGGAAAAGAAAACATTATTGAAAATTAAAAAGATAAAGATGGAAAAAATAAATTGTACAATATCAGAGACACTCATATAGACTAGAACTCAGGCTTCCTACTTCCTAGGCTACCACTATTTCCACTAAACCAGGATGTTTTCACATATTGTACTATTATCGTGACAGAGGGGAAGGGACTTGCTTTGGAAGACTGATAGGAGAACCAGTATTCCACATTCGTGATCTTCTTTGATTCTCATGATAATATTGTAAGGTAGGCATTTATTTCCATTTTACAAATAGCAAGATATGTTGTAGAGCAGTTGATTCCAGGTGAGCTCTTGTTTTGTCCTTTGGTTCTGTGCTTATGATGACATCGGGGATCCTGCCCTATAATCCTCCCCTCACCAAAATCCAGACATTTTATAAGCAGCCAAAGTAAGACAGCTTTCTGCAGTGCCCAGATTTCCATTTTTGCCCCAGCACTGGACTTGGAAATACATATCTCCACCCAGAACATGAAGTCCCATTGTTGCATTTCATGGAAATAGCTAAATCCAAATTGCTTAATGAGTGACCACAGAGGTGTTTTCATTCCCAATCCTGTCTGCAAAACACTGAGGTCAGTGTTCCAAGGCTGAAAGAGAGAAAGAGGGGCAGGACAAAGTCTTGAGCCAATGACTGTGTCCTAATAAGGCAGAGTCAGGAACAAGTGAGAGTTGGGTGGGTTTGAGATTCTATGTGAGCAAAACCTCCTTAACAATTAGAACTATCATCCCACCATTTATTGGGATTTTGTAGAGAGGGTTCTCTATCAGTTACAGGTGGGACCAGAGGGGATCTCAGGTTCCTTCCTAGGGATCCCTTACTTTAAGTTGAAAGAAAACTCAGAATCTAACTCACCAATTTTACAGATGAGTGACTAAGATCCAGTTAAATTAAAGAACTTGCCAAAAGCAAAAAGCTGTTTTAAAGAGTGTGCTTTGATTCTCTTGACTCCACATCCAGGAGTCTCTTAGCCAGGATACCTCTCTTACTCTGAAATACTGTTCCAGGAGGCAGAAGATCAAGCCACCACCAAATGGCATATGCTCCAAACCCCTTCCTGGATTTTGTTTTCTCTTTCTCTCACTATACATGTCATCTTAAACTCTCTGTTCCCCTCTCTTTTGTCTGACTACAGGCTCTTAGCACAGTATCTGGCACATAATAGGCGCTTTGTAAATGTTTACTGACTCCAGTGGAAAGAGTACTGGCTCTGGAGTCTGAGGAGCTGGATTTGAATCCTAACACTGATACTCATTCCCTGCGTGATCTTGGGCAAGTGATTACTTCTTTGGGCCTCAGTTTTCTCATCTTTAAAATGAAAAGATTGGAGTAGATAGAATCCAAGGTCTCTTCCAACTCTAAATCTATGATCATATAACCCTGTAATGCACACCCTTCCAGTCTACTTCCTTCTTACCTTCCTTCCCTCCCAAATTCCTTCCCTCCTGCAAGTTTCAGGTCTGATATGTGAAGGCAGAGGGGTATGATGGGAAGTATACTATATGACCTTAGAAAAATTCCTCTGAACAAATGTATGGTTCCAGAATCCTTTCTGAGCATCTGCTCTTCCTCTGCCCAAAGAACAAACTGGAGACAAGACACCTCATTGTCTCACCTCCTGCCCTCTCCAGGCAGGCCATAGGGGCTTGTGTGTTTTGACCAAAACATGCAGGTTGTGATCTGATGTTGGCAAACCTAGGATCTCACCCAATCTCTCTCTGTAGGCTGAGAATTTTTTTTTGGTATTAGAAATATTTAGTTGTGATAGTAAATGGGGTGACTCAGGGCTCCAACTCTGGATCATTTATGTGCACAAAGAGTTCCACTGAGCTCTATAAAATTTTGTCTCTCCACCAAGACTCATATTACATAAGCAAAATGGTAGGTTCAGAAGGTAGTAATAATACTTATAATCATAGCTACCACATTTATATTACATTCTAAGGTTTACAAAGTGCTTCACAAATATTATCCAATACAACTCTGGGAGGAGAGTACTATTATTATCCCCATTTTATAGATGAGGATACTGAAGCAGAGAGAAATTAAGTGAGTTGTCCAGGGTCATGTAACTAGGAAATATCTTTGGCAGGATTGAACTTAAATCTTCATAAGTTCTAGATCCAGTGCTTTATCCATTGTGTTACAATAGCTGCCAATAATACACAAAGTAAGAGTTGGACTGGGAGAGGAAGCAGTAAAGGTTTTTTTTCCTTTTCTCCATTCCATCTCAATTTTTTTCAATTGATCGAAGTACAAATTTGACTTGATTCTTATACCCTGAAATCTTATCAAATGACTTGAAGTTGGAGTTACAAGTTTGCACAGATAAGATTCCACACACTTCTCTTTCCTGAAGGGTCTATTAGGCAGTCTGGAGTAGATTGGTTCAATCAATCGTTTCCTTTCAGAAAAAAATTGGGAGTATGGGGAGAGACACTCATTAAAAGCTAAAGACTGAGCACTCCTCCTTCCTTTTACCTTCTCCCAAATCTAGCAAAAAGACATGTTTCCCTTCCTCTGTGTTTTTTTTTTCCTCTATGGCTGGCTAAAGACAAGGATGCTGCCAGGGGCAGAGGAATGCCAGGATGATGAGACCAAGCAGATTTCACCTCATGCCAGGCCAAAGCCTAAAGAGAAGATCAAGAGGGGAAGGATCAAAGGGAGAGAAATTGCCCCACAAGTGTCCTTCATCCTTTTAGCTATGTTTCATTTACTTTCATCAGACCTAATAATCATCTTATTTTCTTGCTCAGAATCCAGCCTCCCTTCAGGGAGCCTGGAAACCTGAAAAACTAATAATAATCATGAAAAATTAATTTGAAAGGAAGTAGGGATGCAGATCAAAAGGAGAAAAACAGAAAGAAGCAATTATAAAAAATCTGTGTTCATTTCCTTTCCACAAATCTTTTTATCAGCTTAGTAAACAGCAGGAATAAGTAAGGAAGGAAACTAGGTTTGTCAATAACATATCTTTTATTTCATTTTGTTCATCTAAGATGATATACAAAGCTGCCAGATGTGATTAGATAAAAACATCTGGTTATTAAGTAACCAAGCCTCTCTGGGTGTAGGCCAGGTTTGTCCCTCTTCCCTTGGTCATCCTTGTCCCATGGATACTTTACACTAAGCCTGGGTCTCTCCAGTGATCAAGAAGACCCTGGGCTTATATACAAAATTTTTTACTTCTCTGTGAATGGACATGAATGCTGCTGAGACCTAAGGAGCCAATCTGTGAGTCCTGGTTTATTTGCTGAGTTGAGCCAGAATTTTTTTGTTCCCAGCTAAAGACTTTGGCATCTTTGTATTTGGTGCCTATCCCCTTTGCTCACATCCTCTGTCATATCTCAGAGAGTCAAGGACACAGATGCTGCTTTTGTTTGCTGAAGGGCCTCACGTGTGGGGTTGACGCATGGGGCCAGTCCTGCCCCTGTCGCAAGAGCAGCTGATATTGGTGAGGGACAGCAAGAGCCTCTACTGGATTCAAGGACCCCAGGGTCAGCAGGGGTGGAGACTCAAGGTCTGCCTTTCCTACTCCTTACCAAGGACAATGGTACTACAAAAGACACCTCAATCACAGCTTAGAAAGTCAATTCTCTTCACTATGAAAAATGAGGGCTCAGAATCTCCCCAAGCAGTTCTGTGGGGTCACCTTTAAGCCATCTGAGGTGATTGGAACTTACAGAATAAAGTTCAGTCACATAATCTCTGACTTGGGGTAGGGAGGATCCAGGCAGAAGTAGTTTCATGGAAAGGACAAAGGCAGGAGGCTCTGCTGCCTTATTACCAAGGGTATTTGTGGGTATTCTGCAGGCAGAATGAGAGAAGCCATACTCTGCACCAAGCCCAGGATTTGGGGTATAGCTGATCATGGAATAATCACATTTAGCACACTTAGCACAGTGCTTGGTACACAGTGGGTGTTTAATAAATGTTTATTGATTGAATGATGGAATAGAAGGGCCAAGAAAGGCTGGGATAGTTGGGACTCCAGGATTCCTTCTCTAGAAAGTCCTCAGTAGGGATAAGGTGATACTGAGATGAGAATCACAAATATGTTCTGGTACCGGAGTACTCGATGTTCGCCATAGGTAACTGCTTGCACCTTCAGGCGGTAGATGCCAGCATCAGTGAGTGGGCGACGGGTGTAGATGGTGCCTTGAACACCTTGAGGTTCTCGCAAGGCAAAGGGGCTGCTGGGGTCAGGCTCTAGCACTGTTAGAACTGTCCGGTTGGGCAGGACACCCCCGTCAGAGAAGGCCGTTAGGCGGACAACATCATGATCGGCTCGGATGCCAAAGGGGAGAGTGAGGAGCTTATACTGCAAGGTGAAGGGCCCTCCTGAGCTGCAATCGAGGGCACAGCGACGGAAGCACATCCTGCAGGACAGACACAAACACACAGATGAGCAATCATGGCAGCCAGTTGCAATTAAAAAATATATTAGTCCTGGGGAGGGAGAGGAGGATCCTGAGCTGGGTCCAATGCTAGTCTCCAAACTGTTGAGAAAGAAATGAAGGTCAGAAGGCAGGTAGATGGTGAGAGGGTTAAAGATCATTCTTTACAAGGCTAAATTAAAGGGATGAGGATGTTGACATTGGAGAAGAGAAGCCTCTGGAAAGAGACAAGAGAATTAAATGACTTTCAGGATTTGCAATGGCTGACATATGGAAGGGAAATGAGACGTACTCTGCTTGGTCCTAGAGGGCAGAACCAAAATCAATGGGAGAAATGCTCTGTTGGTTTTTCGTATTTAAGTTTCTCTCTCTCTCTCTCTCTCTCTCTCTGTGTGTGTGTGTGTGTGTGTGTGTGTGTGTGTTGAGAAGATGATTTGGGCTCAAAATATGGAAAATCTTATTAAAAATATTTTTCTCTAGATCTGACCTGTGATTTCACAGATTCTTCCTTCCTCCCAACCAGTGCAGATCAATCACCACTCTGTAATTCTGATTCCACAACTCTAGCTGTATATAGCACTCCACGTTTAAATGACTTGCCTAGAATCACACAATCATTTATATAACCCAGCTTTTTAAATCATGGTTTGTGATCCCATGTATAATCTTGTACCTGAATGTGGGAGTTGTAAAAATTATCATTTATTATTGGTAAATGTTTAATTTGTATACCTATTTTATATGTCTATATACCCAGGGTCACATAAAACTGTCTTGGATGAAAAGGAATCACAAGTGGAAAAAGTTTAAGAAGCCTTGTTATATAGGGCATAGATTTAGAACTAGAAGGGACCTTAGAAACCTTATTTTACAGAAAAGGAAACTGAGGCCCAGAGAAGTTAATTACTTACTCAAAGGCATATAGTTAGTGAGTATCTGAGGTGGAATTCAAACTCAAGTCTTTATGATTCCAAGTCTAGCACTCTTATCTACTGTGCTATGCTGTTGAAAAATTAGTGAACCAAAAGAGAAATGGGTTGTGTCTAAAAGACAATGGGCTCCCTTTCCTGGAGGTGTTCATTATGGAGAAGGTTGGATGGGCACTCATCAAGGATGTTTTAGATAGAGAGGATAGACTAGATGACTTTGGAAGTCCCTTCCAATTCTGGGATAATGTGATGATTCTGGACCATGACTACTAGACCCTGGTCAATTTACGCAAAAGCCAGGCAGCCCTACAATGTCATCCCTAACCTGAAAAGGGCTGATATCTTGGGGGGTGGATAGGCTTTCTGTCTGCTGCTGCTGCTTTTTTTTTTTTTTTAGTTTATTTATTTTTAAAATACATTGTTTTATGAATTATGTTGGGAGAGAAAAATCAGAGGAAACAAGAAAAACCATGGGAGAGATTTAAAAAAAAAAGAAAAAAGAGGTGAAGATAGCATGTGTTGATTTACATTGCCTTCTTTCTTTAGTTGCCGATGACATTTTCTGTCCAAAGTCTACTGGGATTACTTTGGATCATTGAACTACTGAGAAGAATCAAGCCTTTCATAATTGATCACGAACATTCTTGCTGTTTATTGTGTACAATGTATTCCTAGTTCTCCTTGTTTTGCTCAGCATCAGTTCATATAACTCTTTCCAGACCTTTCTATAATCAGCTTGTTAATCATTTTTTTATACAACAATAATATTCCATTATCTTCACATAGGACAACTTGTTCAGCCATTCCTCAATTGATGGGCATTCTCTTATGTTCAATTCTTTGCTACCACAAAAAGAGCTGCTACCAACACTTTTGTACATGGGGGTCCTTTTCCCTCCTTTATGATTTCCTTGGGATACAGACCCAGTAGTAACAATGCTGGGCCAAAGGGTATGCACAGTTTTATAGATCTTTGGGGATAGTTCCAGATTGTTCTCCAGAATGTTTGGATCATTTCACAACTCCACCAACAATTTCTGCCTATTTCTTACCCAGGACTGGAGCCCCTCCGGTACAGGGCAGGGCATGGTGTATCCACACACTGATAACTTCCACGGGTGTTGAAGCACATCTGGCTGGGACCACATTTAATGCCTTCTTCTATACATTCGTTGATGTCTGGAGGAAAGAGAAGCATCCAAAGATGGAAAGGTGTGTGTGTGTGTGTGTGTGTGTGTGTGTGTGTATACATGCATTTGTCATTTGTGTACATGTGCAAGTGCATATGGGGAATGAGAGGTATAAAGAAGAAGAGATTAGAATAGGAGAAAAGAGAAGTAGGAAAGTAAGGGAGATGAAGACCAGTAGGGATGAGGGGGAATGAAGGGGGAAAAAAAGGAAGGGAGAAGGAAGAGAGAAGGAGAGAGGAGGAAAAAAAGAGCACCAGTTGTTGGGCAATTCAAAGAGACAAAGAGAGGAAGAAAAAAATGAGAAAATTCTGAGAATACTCCATGAAGTAGAAGATCTGAGCTCTCAGACTCAGGGTCTGCCCTCTACTCTGGCATCTTGACCTCAACCATGCCCTGGAAACCCAGGTTCCTAAAACAGCCGAGTCAGTTCAGTTCAGCTCTCCTCCAGTGATAGTGCCCCCAGGTCTCCAGAACCTACTGGTCTATGTTCTTGGTTCATTTTTAGGAGATGGGAGGAAGCTGGGCCAATCATTCTCGGTTTTGTGATGGAGGAAGGGGAAAGTAAAGTATTTGGGCAGGTAGGAGTAGATGCCAGTCCCTTGCTTCAGGCCTGCATCTATCTATTCCATCAGTTGCAGGCTAAAGTCTACTGCATCCTTCCCTACCCTGTTTGTCCAGGGTCCCCAGCCAGTAGGGCCAGCATAAGCCAGTGATGATGCAGAGAGGTACAAAAAGGATCTCAGCCATGATGGGAAACTGGATTTCAGCTCAAAAGGATCCATGACATTTATAACTACTTAAAAAACATGACCTTATGTTAGAACAAAAGATATACTTTTCAAAGATCTTTCACAATATGATCTTATTTAGCCATCATAAAGTAAGTATTTTACTGATGAAGAGATTCTGTGAGACTAGAATCCAGGTCTCCTTTGGGGTTCTGACTCTTCAGGTCTCTAAGACTGTTCCAGGACAGGGCTCTTACCCTGGCAGTTCTTCCCACTGGAGAGGAGGCGGTATCCAGCTGGGCAAAGACACTGGTAGCTGCCCTCTGTGTTGCGGCAGGCATGCTGGCACAGGGTCCTCACCTGGCACTCATCAAGGTCTGGGGAAGGCCCCAGGATGGGTGGGAGAAAAAGAAAGAGAGCTGAGTCAGAGATGATCCAAGTGACAGCATGCCCCAGCTTTAGGAACTGGGAAATGAAGTGCCTTGGGCTAGGAGTCGGTGGCCACCATATCTATCTCCCCACCCTGCTCCACCCCCGGCCTTCCCAAGCCACTTGGGGCTTAAGCAAGAAGCAATTCTCCATTCAATCTAGCAGCTCAGGGAGGAGGTTGGGAGGTAAGTGATCACTTCTCAGGTTATCTCCTGTTACCTCCAGCCTGAAGGGCAGTAAGCCTTCAGAGACAGATGATTTGGAGACAAATCTCAAATAATCTGGGAGCAGGGGAGAGGGAGTAGCCTGGGCTCCATTCTATTTCTATAACCATGGTTCACTCTCTACTTTGGCCTCTTCTCTATCCAAAACCTACTCATTCCTCAAGTTCAAGCTGAGATGGTCATTGATCAGAGGTACAAGAAGTTTGTCAAGGAGTATGATGAATGGGCATATTATTCTATTGAAATAAATTAATCGCTTTATTGCTTAGGTGCATCTGTATGTTCAACTCCAGAAATAATTTTCTTTTCAGTTGAATGCCCAAGAGAATTTTCTCAAAGTCAAAAGATACAAAATGTTTGGAAACCTTGGTCAAAGATTAGGAGATATGAAAATTACTTTGGAAGTGGGGAGGGGAGAATAAAAACAACCATTAGTACTGTAACTGTTAATTATCCTGTTTAGTCCCTTCATATTGTTACTGCTGTTGTTGACTCTTGGTGATCTTATCTGGCAAAGATATTGGAAGGATTTATTAGTTCCTTCTGCAGCTCATTTTACAGATGAGGAAATTGAGGCGAGAGGCTTAAGTAACTAGGTCAGATTTGAACTCAAAAAGATAAGTTTTTCTGATTCCAACCTGGTGCTCTATCCATTGCACCACTTTTACATCATAGATAAGAGAATAGAAGCCCAACATCTCACAAGTAATATTCAACCATGAGCTTCAAAGTTTAAATCCGCTATGTCATGCTGTCAACAAGTGCTTGCTCCTCCAAAAAGACATCCCAGTCCCCAATAAATTCTCATATCTTGGAAATTCTACAGCACTTCTTGGATAAATCACACAAGCCAATACTAAATTAGCTATTATCTGGTATGTTCCTAAAGCACAGATCTGAGCAAGACATTTCCCACCCCTTCCTTCTTAGCTCAAGCAATTCCAAAGCTTTTCATTACCAAAATGTTGTAGGTTTCCAGCTCATCACAACATAATTCCCATCTATCTCTCTGATCCAATTTCACTTTATTCCTACATTTTAGACAATCAAGGTTACTTCCTCTTTACTGTCTAGAACATTGCCTGCCCTAATTCCTTTGCAGAAGCTGTCCTCCATGCTTGGAATGTCCTTTCTCTTCTCACTTTCTCTTGGAATTCAAAGTTTAGTTTAACAAATATCTCTTATATGAGGACTTTTCTGATTTGTTAGTGCTTGTCTACCCCATTTCCAAAATCAGGATCATGGATTTAAAGAAGGAACCTTAGAGGTCTCATGGTCCATCCCCTTGATTTAATTGAGTCCTAGAGAAGTTAAATGATTTGCCAATGTCACATGGATAGTCAATGGCAGAACCAGGATTGAATTTATTTTGAATATATTTTGTATTTGTATGCTTGCCTAATGTGGTAGATGTATATTTAAAAAAAAACATTTCTTTTTAGCTTTCTAGAAATATTAAGAAATGCTATTTCTCTTGCCTAAATAAATCTATTTCCAGACTTTTTAGGAAAATAGGAAGAAGTAAAGGAAAGGCCTTCCCTTTAAATAGAGCCAGGGTGATAAATAGCCCAACTTAACTATGACCTAGAAGATCACTTTACAGTTGAGGAAACCGAGGTAGAGTTAAGTGACTAGCCCAGGGTCATGCAACTAGTAAATGTCTAAGGCCAGATTAGAACTCAGGAAAATAAGCCTTTCTGACTCCAGGCCCAGTACTCTATCCACTATGTCACCTAGTTGCCCTAAAATAATTCAAGATTAAATATTTGTCTCAAAAAAAACAAAACAAAAAAAAACCTCTTTTCAGTCTTAAGGGAAATGGTTCAGAAGTAACTCAGTGGTAAATCCAGTAACATCACTGAATTTTAATCTACACTGTATTTGATTATATTGTGATTCTTTTCTTATTCAAGATTCCCATAAATGTTACCTTCAATTGGCTTGGAACAGAATCATATTAGAAGTTATACTAATATAGACATCTTTCTGCAAATTAAAAATTGCTTGGACACATATTAATGTTAAATTTAATAAAATTGTTTCTGAGGGCCTTGAGGCTAAATCAACAAGCCTAAATTGCCAAATTACTGAGTTGGGTTCTGAGTTTTTCATGCGAGTTTTTCATGGTGGAAAATGTCTTGCTCAGATCTGTGCTTTAGGAACATACCAGATAATAGCTAATTTAGTATTGGCTTGTGTGATTTATCCAAGAAGTGCTGTAGAATTTCCAAGATATGAGAATTTATTGGGGACTGGGATGTCTTTTTGGAGGAGCAAGCACTTGTTGACAGCATGACATAGTGGATTTAAACTTTGAAGCTCATGGTTGAATATTACTTGTGAGATGTTGGGCTTCTATTCTCTTATCTATGATGTAAAAGTGGTGCAGTGGGTCCCCAGATCAGTCCCAGGCTCTGCCTTACCAGTGCAGGCTCCATTCCTCCTGGTGAAGCCTGGTGGACACCAGGTCCTACTAATGGAGCTCAGGGGCCTTCCAATGGGTCGGAAAGAGATCCAGGCATGGTAGGAGCCGCCAGGAGCTCGGGCTCGGGGCCGCAACCAGGCTGGGAAGGATCCCTGGTGACTGAAAGTGGTAATATTGCCTTCCATCTTTTCCAGTCTGGCACAGCCCTTGCCATCCTGAAGCAATGCCTGACCTGGTGGGCACAGGCAGCGATAGCTGCCCTGGAGGTTTTGGCACTGGTAAGCACAGACCCTAGGCAGCTGCAAGCACTCGTTAATATCTGGGGGGAAAAGAAAAACAAAAAGATTGAGAGAGAAGACTGGCCATCATTGAGCAATTCAAATTTTCATCAAGAACACCTCTTTTATTTAACATTAAAAATTCTCCACAATCTGGTCCAATGGATACACAGTTTTCTAAAGTTGTAAGGTAGCTTAGAGATCCTTCTAAGCCAATATCATCATTTTGCAGATGAGGAAACTGAGGTCCAAGAGATTTACACAGATACACAGATCAGAACCGAAGGAGCTGGGATTCAGACTTAGGCCTTTTGATTACAAATATGGTGCTCTTATCACTAAGCCATGCTATTTCCCCAAATGAGTTTTCTAACTGTATCTATACAAATCCTTGTGATCCAGCCAGGTTGGATTGTTTGATACTTCTCCAACCCAAACCTTGTAATTTTCCTCCTCCAAGCCTTTGCACATGCTGTTTTCCCTCCCAAGAATGCCTTCCATCACTAATGTCTAGCTAAGTTCTCCCCATCAACAAATCACAACTCCAGCTCCAGCTCCTTACAGCCTTCCCACATTGTGGCTTTGGGACACAATGATCTCTGCCTCCTCAGGATTCTTGCATTTCTGATAAATCTGCACTCCTCATAGGATATGTGCTCTTGTATGATTTACAGGATCATCATGAACTCATTGAATTAGAATTAAAAGGTATCTTAGAAGCCAATAAGTTTAACCCCCTCATTTTGCAGGTGAAGAAATTAAACCTGAGATTAGGTAAGTGGCCTGCTCAGAGTCACTTAGCTAGGAAGTATCTAAGGGAAGATCTGAAACATTTCTAATTTCAAGTCCAACACTCTCTTTACTCCTCCGTGTTTCAGCTATAAGTTGCCTTGGTATTCCCCCCACACTATTTAACACAGGACAGGCATCTACAAAGCGCTTTTTCATTGGATTTTGAGGCTAAAGGAACTTTAGAGAGTTAGTAAGCTCCCTTCATTAGAACAATGAGAAAGCAAAGACCACAAAGTAAATTGAGTCCTTTATGACACCCCATATTGCTCTGAGTTGAATGACCAACTCAGCTGAATGACCAACTCAGTTCAATGCATTTTTAGATGCATAAAAAAAAATAAAATAGCTTTCCTAAAACTTCTCAGTGAGGCAGAAATGAGACTGGAATTTTTATCCAGCTTCCTACCCAGATGTCTTATGTGGTCATTCTCTCAACCTGGCCATGATGAGAGAGGATTTCATGGCAACAAATCCATGGCAGTCTGGCCTTGAACCTAAACCATCCAGGAGCAGGCAGAAGGAAGATATTGTGTATTAGTTGGTTTGAATCTGTCTGTGCACGTACTGTCTCTCCTATAATCTCTCATTCCCCTCCTACACAGACAGACCTTTTGGGAGATTGTCAGTAAAGCTGAGCTCCCAGCACCATGTCTGGCTCTGGCTGACAGCAGTGACACTGACATTTCTTTAAGCTGTCTGACCTTAGTTCACAGGTAGTGTTATTCTCTAAACAGCTCGAACAAGACACCTAGAGGCTCCAGTCTAGACTGCATACAAATTATCATGAAGCAAGGAAGTCCACAGCATGGCAGCTTGAATGATTGGTAGGATTACAAAGGAGAACAAATGAGAAGAAATACAAAACATTGAGCCCCACCAGTCTGGGAAGGTGGATGGATAAGCAAGGACATGATTATCAAGAAGAGTATGAATGAGGTAAACATGGACTTGTTCCCCAAATTCCAAATTACTAAGAAGGGGGGTGGCGCTTTTTGATGCTTGGGTGAGGCAAGTTTGAAGACATAAAGCAAAGTCAACTTTCTACTGTTAGTAATTAGCAGGATTGCACAATATGTTGCCTCAGGTGACGACACAGGTAGGAAATAAAAGCAGATGTCCAAAGGGTTTGCCTTTACAAATGACAGAACTATGAACAAATCCTACAAGAAACCTGTGATCTAACCTTTGAGGTTGACGACTTTGCTTTTCCAGAATTCATTTTTGGGAGTCACTATTGGTAGCAAAATACTGGGGTAGATGGCCTGTGGGTTTTTTCTCAGAATAGCAATTCCTGAGCTCCACTTATGAATGATTCCCACCACAGGGTAAATCCTCTAAACTTTCAGGAGAGATGTATTGCTAAAGATCTATCAGTTAACATGCTGAGGACTAATCTTTCATTAGATTCAACTCTGCTTTAGGAAGCACCAAGAACTGTGGAGCACAGGTGAGAATAGAAGCCTTGAAGTCAGCTTGTTAGCTTTTTTCTTTCTCCTCTGGGGTACAAATACTATCTAAGAATAACCCATGTCTTACTGGCAATCTCCTTGTTTTGCAGTGACTTAAGCTAATTTCCAACATTTCCACTAGGATGATGGGGGAAATCGATTGAAGGGGTTGTCCTGAATTCCTACTTATGTCCCTGCCTCAGCTCTGTTTCTGCCATGGAATAGTACTATTGATGGCACAAAGAAGTAATCATTGAGCACTAGTTGATGGACCATGTTGGGCATTGACAACACCAGAATATAAAAGACCTAGTCATAAGACTCTCCATTACCCAAGCAGGGACGACCAAAACCCTGGCTTCTGTATCCTGGAGGGCAGGTACAGCGATGCCCCCCAACCGTGTTTTCACAGATCTGGTTGTAGCGACATTCATCCATGTGCCCTAGACATTCATTAATATCTGAGAAAAGAAGGAAAGGCTATCAGAGCTCAGGTCCCTTTCCCTTCCCTACCTTTCCTCATTCACTGGCATTCTTTCCCTCTCTTCATCAGTCCGTTCTCTAGTCGGCTCCAGAATTCTATCTCCCTTCTTGCTTTGATATCAGGTGGCTGAAATTTCCAGGAGTCTAGAACTCTGGGTCACCTCTAGACACAGGATTACAAATCACAGAATCCTCCAAAATTGGAGGAGCTCTTAACATGATAAATGTCAGAGCTGGAAGAAAACACTAAAGAATATTTGAATATGAGGAGATCTTAGGGTCCACCTAGCTCAATTTCCTCACTTTTAGAAATGGGGAAAATGAGATACAGAAATGAAATGGGAAATGACTTGCTTATGGTCATAACGCAAGTTAGTGGTGAATGGGGGATTAGAATCCAGGCCTCCTGATTAAGTATATTGCTCTTTTCTTTGAACAAACTGAGAAGACTGGCAAAAATGTGTTTCTGTGGGTGACCATGGTAAAAATTCTGTTTTGGGATCCTCTAAAAACTGATGTCTTGATTTGAAATTGCTGGATTATAAAAGGGGAGTGGGGCCATTTCATCTCAATTTCCCATTAGGAGGCCATCACCTTCACAGCCTGTTCCATCAGCTGTTGCCTGGAAGCCAGTTTTGCAGTGGGGGAGGCACTGATAGGAACCGAGGAGATTCACACAGCGCTGCCCATCATGACAGACAGAAGTTTCCCATGCACATTCATCTACATCTGCAGGTTTACACAAAGTGGGGACAAAAGAAAGAAAAGAGGTTAGAAGTGAAAATTAGTCATGTTGCTTTCTATATAATATATAGATTCTATATAATTCTATATAACACTACCTGTGAACTAATTAGAAGTGCAATCTATTGCATCAGTAATGCCCTTCCTTGTCCAAATGATCTCCCCTGATGGTGAGCTGTCAATACACTCCAGTCACTAAAGTCCCATTACTGCTTCACTGAGAAATTTTAGGAAAGCTATTTGATTCCTTTCTGCATCCAAAAATGAACTGAAATGAGTTAGCCATTCAACTCAAGGCACTCTAGTCACTAGAGATGTCCTGGGCAGTTTCAGAGGGCAAGGATACCAACAATTCACTTCCTCATAGGCCCCTATCTTAACATAAACACAACAGAAATGCTACCTGGGTGGGGTTTTTCAAGCCTAAGAGTATAAGCCATTTGACATTGAGAGAGTTGGGGAGAGAGTCACGGTCAATCTTTACTGATGTCACAGCTCATAGGTTAGGGAGTCTCTGCGTCTCCCTCTTCCCTTAGTGAACTTCCCTTATGGATCTATCATCTAGAAAATGCAGGTTCTGGAACCTGTTTCTATCTTTTGTCTGTGCTACCTCTTGAGATAGTTAAACTCTCCAAATTTATTCTCTACTATGTTAAGTCATCCTTTGATTCATACTAAAACTACCATCTTCAAGCTCCAAGGAGAGCTTCCTAAATACTACTATCTGGGATCAAGTGAACACCTTTATTTTCATTTGGCTCCAGATCTAGCTTGCGGAATCTAGAACTCCATGACAGGGTAGACTGACAGTCATACATGATGGATAAGTGTAAGGTTTATGAATGGTAGATGAGGAACAGACAGCAAAGACAATCAGAGCAAGTCACCAAAGTTCAAGACAGGTAGTAGGAAACAGAAGCAGAGAGAAGTCTTTCCTGATCCCTCAGCTACTAGTGCTGTCCCTCCCAAACTTCTTGTTCACTCATGCAGTCATTCCTGACTTTTTATGACTCTATGGACCATAGTTTGTCAATGCTTTCCATGGGGTTTTCTTGGCAAAGATACTGCAGTGGTTTGCTATTTCCTCCTCCAGTAGATTAAGGAAACAGAAATTAAGTGACTTGCCAATAGTCATACAGCTAAGTAAGTTTCTGAGGCCAGATTTGGCCTTTCTATTCTGGATCCAGTTCACTACCCACTGAACCATCTAACTGCCTCATTTATTCTCTCTAAAGTATGTGTATGTGTATATCTATATATATATATATGCATGCATATATATACATATACATGTGTGTATGTTTTATTTATACTTGCATAAGTATGTATATATTTTATAAATAAGTATAAATTCTTATATATATAGATATATGCACATACATATATCTATCTATCTATCTATACACACACACACACACACACACACACACACACTTTATCTATACTTATACAGAGGGCAAACTTCTTTCTAGTAAGAATTTCATTATTTTTATATCCCTAGTATCCAGCAAAAGAGTGGGGGCTTAATAAATGTTTTTTAAGTTGGTCAACTGTTGATTGACAGGTATGAGAAGGAATTTGAGTTGCACATGTCAGGACCATGGATAGTGCCATGGTGGCTTCTTAACGTTTTTATCCACTACCAGTCAATGCTACTGTAGTTTGGCACTTGTCTTACTTTATCAGTTGTCTCTGGATAATAATAAAACTTCTCATAATTAAGATAAGCCCTAATACCCTCAAGGTTAAGTTTTATTCTCAGTCATCCAGAAATCTTTGATATAGAATTCTATAAATTTAGAGATTACTGTGGATTGGATGCCAAAAAAAAGACTTCTTATTCTGGATAGGGGGCAACATACCCTAAAGAAGGAATTTAAGCCCTGATACACCTCCTTTTTTAGATTTTTATGACTTTATAGATTTTAATCATAATCCTTCTTTAGTCTTAGCAGAATGATGAAGCCTAACTTTCCCCACCATACCTGTCACTCTCAACCCCCTAATCAATGCTCTGCTCTGCTTCTTCCTCAGATCCTCTTATGTTACTCTTGTCACTGGAGAAGATGTTCTCTTATTGTTATTTCCTGGTCTCCTTTGGAATCTCCCTTCCAAAGGTAATGGGGATGTTATTCCAACAGGAAAGACAATAATGACGTAGGACATATCTGGATAATTACAGACACCAAAAGGAATAAAGTAAGAGAGAAAATAGGAAAGTCCTATGGATAAGAGCAACTAACCCAAAGAAACTCTATCCGCTAACCCAGGACCCAGCATCAGAGATCATACTCCTGGGCAACTGCCCCTTGCACAAGTCCTCAGGCTACATAATCATCCTAAATTGGGGCAGTAAACTGGACCACCTAGATATGTACCACACTTGTCTCAGTAAAGTGCCTCACCTCTGCAGTTCCTGTTGTCCCATGCCAAGGCATATCCATCAGGACAGGAGCAAGAAAAACGGCCCAGGAAATTATGGCAGATGTGGGAACAGGGACTCTTGGTGCTGGAACATTCATCCTTATCTGGAGAGGAGGAATATTGATACTGAGATGACCCTGGCTACCTGAGGGTTCTAGGGTACTGATGAGGTAGCATAGAATCACAAAGTTTTAGACTTGGCAGAGTTATTGGAGGCCATCTTGCCCACCCTTTTCACTGTACAGATGGAAAACCAAGGTCTAAAGAGGGAACTGTGGCTTACGGTTAATAGATCAAGTTGGAAAGGACCTCATAGGCCATCTAGTTCAGGAGTCTTCCTCATTTTTTACAAATAAGAAAATTGAGGCCTGGAGCAGTTAAGGGACTTGTTCTAAGACACAAAGATAATACTTATCAAAGAGGTATTTAAACCCAGGGCCTCTGACTCAAGACGCTGCTCTTTTCACTGTACCATGCCAAGATTACATAGCTAACAAGACTACAATTCATATTACAAATCCAATGCTCTTTCTGTTGGACCATGATGGATCAGGAGACAGCAAGGTATCTGAAATGCAGGCTCCCTCCTCTATCAAACATGTTTCTCCTTTTAGCTCAAATCTCATCTGGATACATCTGGCTCAAATATAGATGCATATGCATGTCCCAGATACTACCTCCAAGTCAGTGGAGAACTGAGGTACCTGACCAACTCTACTTAGGGAGAAGTCCCTGCTTAAAGTAATGAAGAAGGTTGAATGGGGAGAATTAAAAGGGTACTTACCAGTACAAAAACCCTGTAGAGAATCCAGCACAAAGCCCTCAGGGCAGCCAGCTTCATTATCTTCTGCAAGGCAAAAGGAGATCCTTCTCTCTTCAGCATAGGACCTTTCAGTCAAATCCCACCATCCCTCCTTGGTTCCCCCTTCCATCTAAGACCCCCAAGCAGGAGGGTTAGAATGGTCTCTCTTTCCTGCTTCCAGTCTTCTCTTCCTCTAACCCACCCCCTTCCACACTGTCAGAGTTATTTTCCCCTAGTATGCTTTGATCATCACTTTTTTATTTGAAAAACATTTTACTCAAAAATTTTTTATTACTCAGCTGGCTAATGCCAGACTGTAATCAGTCTGGGCCCAACCTAAACCTCACTTCCTGTTCTACTGCTCCCTTGCTAATAACTTCTGGTTCATCCCTAACTGGGTTCACTGTCACCTCAACACCCAAGGGCTCTTCGTCTCTTCTCTCTATACATTTTTTATATGTTTCCCTTGTGGAATGCCTTCTGCTCTTTACTTCAATTATTATTTGGAAACTTTACTTTTTGTGTTTTGAACTTAGTAAACTCCAAATAAAATACATATTTCTATGTATAAAATAGAATGGAAAAAGAATTTATATAAAACTGTAAATCTCTATTTTTTTAAGCTTGCTTTCAAAGTTAGCTTGTAACTTTAAAAACTGTCTTGCTTATCTCTTCTATTCTTTGCAAGTTAAAAATACCTCAGTGACCCTCTTCTTTTTTTTTTTAAACAATCTTATTGCTACTGCCTCAACTTCCCTTTCCAATTGAAAAAAAGAAAAGGAAAAACAATATCCTTGTGAAAATACTTAGGCAAACATATTCTGTTGTCCAAAAACTTATATCTCATTCTGCACCTCAGTTATTCACACATTAAAAAAATCATATCTCCAGAGCTGGAAGGGAACTCATAACTTTTCATTTTACAAATGAGGAAACAGGCCTAGAAAGGACAAGAGACATATGAAATCTGAACCCAGGTTTTCTTCCTTAAGAGCCAGTACTTCTTCCCTTGGGCTATGAAGTCTCTCCTATTCCTACTTCAATCTGTGTTTAAAAATTCAACTTAAATTCCATCTCCTCATTTCTATACCCAACCTACATCTCCAACATTTTCCCCACCGTTCACTGCTAAAAACCCTCTGCTTCACTCTGACTAGTCTTTTCACTATCCCCTAACACACCTGTATGTTCTTCTGCCTCTGTGTATTTACTTAGTAGTTTCTCCACCTGGAATAACTTCCCCTTCCCTTTGTTCATCCAAATCTTATTCCTTCTTTAAAGCTCAACTCAATTTCCGTGTCACTGGTCACACTAGTCCACACTTCTCCCTGAATTCATTCAGCATAGTCCATATCACATAGTCTAATTCCTTATGACATGCAATCTTATATCATTCTATATAATCATTTCACAGAGTGAACTTTGTTTCCCCAACTAGACTGTGAGTCCCTTGAGAGGAGGGAAATGCTCTATGTATGAACTAGTACTTTATCCAATAAGTGATTTTGGAAATATTTGGAAAATCAATCAAGAAAAGACAGTACTAGAGGAGAAGGTGGGGAAGGGATATATCCCTATACATTCTCACCTGTTTGGAGAGCTGTGGTGAGCTGGAATCTGAGAGCCTCTGCCCCAGGGTCAAAGGCTGAACTGACTTCTGTGGCACGAAGGTGTTGAACCAGCTGGGGTTGGGGACCCAGGGCAGAGTCATACTTGATAGTGTGGTTGCAGTGGAAGTCAGTTGGGGCTCCGTCCTTCAAGAAGGTTTGTGTGGAGCCTACATATAGCTCGCCAGGACCTATCTGCACATAGCGTTCACGGAAATCCTAGAGCAGGAAAGTGGGGGAAGGGAGGAGAAGAGAAAGAAGAAGAGTGGATGGGCCCAGGTCTTCTAGGACCTTAAATGGGATCATACCCGTAGGCCTCTTACTCTGAAAGGTAGAAGAAAAGGAAGTCAATAGACCTGGATTCTAGTTTCATGTCTTCTACTAACTCACTGGAGCTGGGGGACTTTGGGCAAATCAGTGAACCACTCAGGGTGATAATTTCTCCATCTTTAAACTAAAGAGATTGCGGTAAATGTTTGAGGTCTTTGCCAACCTAAATTATAGCTCCCATTGATATCACACTTTATGGCTTAAAGAGTGTTTTCCTTACAACAACATTCTGTGGAGTTTTTAAAAATTATTTTCAGTTGCAAATTCTTTCTTGCCCCTTTCCTCACCCACTGAGAAGGCAAAATCGTAGTCATTATACACATAAAGCCATGAAAAGCATATTTCCATATTAGCCATAATGCCAAAAACAAAACAAGAAAATAAAGTGAAAAAATATGCTTCAGATCTGCAGGTTTTTAAAAGGTCCTTTTTATAAATATAGTAGGGATTTCTGATGACTCCTCCCCTCTTGGAAATATTGACAAGGCAAAGACATGAGTGGAACACCTGGGAAAGAAAAAGAACTTTCATAGAAGTATATAGATCCTTAGGGCTGGACCTGAATTCAGTTCTCCAGACTCAAGTCCCACTGTCTTTCTATAGTCCTAACCACCTATGGACCTATTGTATCATATTGATTGAGTTGTGGGAAATTACAGATTCTCAGGTGACAGCTTTGGTCACATGAACCATAACTCTGGCATGAACACTGCTAGGAAACCAGGGAGTATCATATTTGGTTTCCTACAGGTGCTGTAACTATTTAATGTTATTATTAAGAGCCTTGCATATAGTAGGCACTTAATAAACATTTTCTGAATTAGAAATATAAAGAGTTGTAGGGGGTAAATCCTTTCCCCCTCTATCAGTTCCATTCTTCCAAGGGTTTCTGGATCTGTATGTCAAAAAGAGTTGACATTCCTTACCTGCACTTGCAGATGGGCTGTGGGCAACACCTCAGGGATAAAACCATTGACAACCACATCAAGGAGAAGCAAACCATCTCTGTCCAAACCTCGGGCCACCTGGGTCAAGTGGAGCAGTTCCCCTGCAATGCCCCATCATCCATGATATGAATTATCAAGGAGAGAGAGAAAAGTTGGACAAAGGGAGGCAAATACACCTCAGTGCTGGGTCCTGCCCTCCCTCTTTCTCACCATAAAACTAGTTAACCTCTGCTCACCTGTAGCAAACTCCACCTGGGATTCTTGCCTGAAATTCCCCCTGGTCAGAGAATAGCCATTGAGGGCCTCCCCACTTTGCCCTGCCAGGACCCAATAGATGGGAGCAATGGCAACCACAAGAATTCTCATCAGTGGTCCTGGGAAGAGGAAAGGAAGAAATCAACTGGATTAGAGTTCTGCCACAGAAACAAGATACAACATAGCACTCCTTGTGAGTGCAGGTCTTAGGACAGTGAGGTGGTAACAGTGGATAGAGTGCTAGACCTGAAGTTAAGAAAACTCAACTTCCTGAGTTCAAATCTGGTTTCAAATGCTTACTGCCACTGTGACCCTGGGCAAGTCACTTAACCTATTTGCCTCAGTTTGCTCATTTGTAAAATGAGCTGGAGAAGGAAATAGGTTCCATGACAAATGGGATCATAGAGTTGAGCATGACTGAAACAATTGAACAACAATGAGTATATGTCTTATTTCCCACCTTAGAGTCATACATTCATTCACCAAACATTTACTAAACTCTGATTACATATGTTGAACTTTGAGGTAGGAATTGGGAAAAAGGCTAAAATGAATAACACCTCCTTGGGATAGACCATCATATGTCAGTTTTATAATCCAAAAGTCCTGAGTGTGTGCCTCAGAGAAGGCACAATTTTGGGGGAAGGCAGTGTGGAAAAGTAGAAAGGGCATTAGATTTGGAGTCAGAAGACATGATCATGAATCTTGCCTCTGACACTACTTTCTCTTTTTCTCTCCCCAACTTGTGTGTGTGTGTGTGTGTGTGTGTGTGTTTCTGTCTCTCTTTCCATCTCTCTGTCCCTCTCTCCCCCCACACTCAGAGAGATTATGGAAATTGAATGTGAATCAAAGCATAGTGTTCTCACCTTTTTTTATATTGTAGTTTGTTTGCTTGTTTGCTTTTTCTTTCCCATGGTTTTTTTCCCTTTTGATCTGATTTTTCTTGTATAATGTGACATATATGGAAACATGTTTAAAAGAACTGCACATGTTTAAACTATATCAGATTGTTTGCTGTCTTTGGGAACAAAGTGGGAGGAAAGAAGAAAAAATTGGAACACAAAAGTTTTGCAAAAGGAATGTTGAAAACTATCTGTACGTGTATTTGTGAAAATAAAATTTTATTGAAAAAGCAAAACAACAAAGAGATCCCATCACACATTGCAGAGTAGGAGGAGAGGCATTTTATGGAAGGCTTTGTGGAAGAGGTGACATTTAATCCAGTTAAAAGTGGCTAGGATTTCAACAGGCTCTTCATCCTTCTCTCCACTCAGACAGCAACCACAATAGTTTGAGTCCTCATTGACTCTGTCTTGTACTGCTGCAATAGCCTTCTAACTGGCCCACCTGACGCTGGTTTCCCCTCTTTCCAGTACCTTCTCACACTGCTGCCCAAGTGATTTTTCTAAAGTACAGGTCTAAACACATCTTCCTCCTAGTTAATATATTCCAGTGGCTCCCTATTTCCCCTAAGATCAAGCATAAACTTCTTCATTTGGCATTTAAAGCCCTTTCCAACTTAGCCTCAATTTACCTTTTTAACCTTAACTATTATCTCTGCAGTTGCTTCTGCTACTGTTACTCCTCTTTCTCCCAGCTTAGCATTTATATAGTACTCTTAAGTTTTGCAACATGCTTTATGTATGCAACATCTCATTTACATTATTCTTTTTTCCCCACAAACTCTATGCCACATAGTCAAACTACTTTTATTGTTCTTACTGCATGCACTCCACTTCCCATCTTAGGTCTTTGCACTGATTATGCCTTCAGCTTAGACTGACCCCCCTCTTCATCACTACCTCTTAGAATTCCTAATTTTCTTCAGAACTCAGTTCAATAGATGCTTTCTACATGAAACAACTAGAGCTGTCCCCCTCAAAATAATTTTGTGTTTATTTAATGTATGCTCATATGCCTACATTATATCTCGCCTGATAGGAAATAAGTTCCCTAATAGCAGAAACCATTTCACTTTTGTCTTTGTACTCGTGGTACCTCACACTAGTGATAGGTATGTGTTATTGTTCAGTCATTTCAGTTGTGTCCAACTCTTTGTGACCTTGTTTGGGATTTTCTTGGCAAAGATAGTGGAGTGGTTTGTCATTTTCTTCTCTGGGTTATGTTTGTAGAGGAAGAAACTGGGGAAAATTGGGTTAAGTGACTTGACCAAGGTCACACAGTACGTGTGTGAGGTCAAATTTGAACTCAGGATAATGATTCCTGACTCCAGGCCCAATATTCTATCCATTTGGTCACTTAGCGGCTAAACAAGCATGTGGTTGGAATTTAATAAATGCTTGTTTAATTGACTAATTACTGAGTAGATAAAGGAATGGAGAAAGGGCATTTCAAGAATATAGCATGAATGAAGACATAGGGATAGGAAATCAGAGGGAATGTCCAGGGGACGGCAAGTAGTGCAGTTTGATAGGGGCTATAGAGTATATGAAGGGAACAATTTTGAGATGAAGCTGGACAGGTAGATTAGAACCAGATTTTGGAGGGCTTTGAAGGTCATGGACTTTATTGTAGCAAGCAGGAGGGTTTTAAAGAGGGGAATCACATGATCAGAGTTGTGCTTTAGGAAGATTAAATCTGACAGCATGAATATGAATAAATGGGAAACAATTGCATGTGGGAAAACCAGTTGGAAGGCTATTAAAATTGTCCAAGAAGAAGTAACGAAGGCCTGATCTAAGTGGTGGCAGCGTCAGTGGTGAAGAGTATGGATACAATGTATATTGCAGAATCTTAATTAAGAGCAGGGATATTGCCTTACATTCTTCTTGCCTCAATAATAACAACTCATGGTTTATATTTGAAGTGAACAAAGGACTTTTCCTCATAACAATCCTGAATAGTAAGCATTACAAATATCATATTTCTATTTTATAGATGAGGAAATTCAGGCTTAAAATGGTTAAGTGATTTCTCCAGAGTCACATACTAAGACTTGAATCTAGATCCTCAAGGCTGAAGTCCAAAGTTTGTTCAAAACACAAAAAAACTCCTCAATAAACCTTGATTGGTTTAATAACCTTGTTCTAAGTTGAGCCTAGGAGATTTCTGCTCCCTATGCCATCTGGGTCTTAAAACTGATCAGGCATGGGGAATTAACTGTACTTACCTTATCTAAGAAGGCTCAGATTTATAAGTCTGAATCAGTCATTTTATGGATTTGCAATGTGAAATTCAATTCAACTCAATAAGCTTTTATTAGGTACCTGATACCAGGCACTGTACTGTAGATACAAAGATAGAGCTTCCTGAAAACTTTTACCCTCCAAATCCTGTTGTCAGTATCAAGAGAATGGCTTCTTGAACAAGTGGCTACTGGGCCAATTTCACTTCAATTTAATCTAGCAAACATTTATTAAGTCCCTACTATATAAGTAAAGCAATTGTTCTAGGTATGAAGAATCAAAGATCAAATGAAAAATAGTCTCTGACCTCAAAAAACTTATAGTATATGGCGGGGGCGGGGGGAGCTATGGAATTGTGATCATTCTCACATTCTCTCTGTCCAATTCCAGATCTTTTCCCACTTCAGTTCCCTCCTTTACACTTAAGTGAAACAAGGAAAGAACAAGATCTCCAAGTTATGGACCTGAAAGACTTGACAGCCTCTACTCCCCCCCCCCCAACCCCACCCACCCACCCACACATCAAAAGGTCTGCAAGTGAAACAGAAATTCAGGAAAGAGAAGTGGGAATGCCCTATGCCTCATAGTAACCTAATGTGTTCCCCAAGGAAACGTTTCAGGACTCTGCTGAGCCAGCAGTCAGGACTCCTCAGATGCCCCTCCTGATGGGCTAACCAGCTGAGACAGTGAAGTTTAGCTGTTCATCCACAAGTGGAGTTGAAATCCAAATGGCCTTCAGGCCAAAGTCTAATGATCCTCCAACCATTAACACAAGCCAACCCTGAATAAACTGGCTTCAAAGAAGCTACCCCAGCAAGTGTTGAATCATCTCCTAATAGGGGCTGTGCTTCCTCTTTTTTAGTGCTGATTTAGCATCTGACAGTTCCCCTAGAGCTACCAAAAGGCACCTGGGAAGGCCAGGTTACTGATATACTATTAGAAAGGGATTTGTCAAGGTTTCTCTAGGATCAACACAGTGTCTGGTATATAGAAAGCGCTTAACAATTTTTTTTCTTTTTCATTTCATCAGCAATTCTTCTGCATCCCCAAAGTTGGTAGAAAAAATAGCTCAAAAGTATCATTGAATTAGCATGCCCTTTTGTGTCTTTAAGTGAATTAAATGTCTACTGGCTCCATCTATTACAAATCAGTCTAGGCTCTTTTACTGAGCTCAGGTATCTTTAAACAGCTTTATTGACCAGTTTGGGGCAGCTAGGTAGCTCAATGGATAAATGATTAACCCTGGAGTTAGGAAGAGCTGAATCCAAATTCAGTCTCAGACAATGACTAGCTGTGTGACTCTGGACAAGTCACTTAATCCTGTTTGTCCCAGTTTCTTCATCAGTAAAGTGAGCTGGAGAAAGAAATGGCAAACTACTTCCTTATCTTTGGCAAAACCCAAATGGGATTACAAAGAATCTAATAAGATTGGGGGAAAAAAAAAACAAGTGAACTGATTGAATAGTCCATATAACTTTATTCTCCATTTTTTCCCTGCTCAGTTTCTACCAGAAACACTGCCATTCTTACTGTCACTCTTCTTTCTTGGTAATCCCCAGATAGGGATTAAAAGTGCTGGTGCTTGTCTACAAATTTCCACCTCAAATGAGAGGAACAAACTGGGGACCAATGATTTGGAAGATGACTTACTGCCTGCAGAGAGCACAAATGATTTCATATATATTGAGCATTCTGGCCTGATCCTCAGTCTAATTTAGTTTTGTTTTCCTAAAGACAAAATCATTTGTCATTGTGACACTTAGCCATATGAGTATTGACTTCTTTAGGTTCATAAATTGCTTTCTTCACAAGCCTGTAAATAGTGGCAAAGGAGAAGAGACTCCTTTTAAAGGAGTCTCTTTTAAGGAGTCATTTTAAAATCTGTCTCTGATACTTAAAAGCTATGTGATCTATAATTTGCTTGGTGTTCCTATTTCAAGTCCCTTTCCACTGAGCTTGCTAAGGAGTAAGTTTAACCATGTCATCCCTACTCAACAAATGCTATACCTCCCTACAACCTCCAAGATCAAATATAAAATCCTCATTCAAAATCTTACATCTCTTGTCCCCACCAACTTTCCAATCTCCTTAAATCCTACATCTACCATATATTCTGTGATCCTGTAACATTGGCTAACTCAACTACAAACATTTTCTCTGGCTGTTCCCCATACCTGGAATGCTCTTTCTTCCTCCTCATCTCTGTCTTCCACCTTCTCCAGCCTCCCTCAAGTCCCAACTAAGATTCCACCATTTACAGGAAGCCTTTCCCAATCCCTCTTAATTCTAGCGCCTTCCCTCTGAAATTATCAACATTTGTTTAAGCTGTACAGTTTGTACATATTTATTTGTCTGTTGTTTCCTAATTACGCTATGAGTTCCTTGAGGACAGGGACTATTTTTTCATCTTTTTTTGTGTCCTCAGCATTTAGCACAGTGTCTAGCACACAGCAGGCAATTAAGAAATATTTATGATTGAATGACTGACTGCCAACTGCCAAATCCCTTCACCTTTTAGCCTCAGGTTCCTCATCTGTAAAATGGGGCTATCATCATCACCTACCACAGGATCAAAGAAGATAAAGCTGTGTGTACATGTGAGATATATATATATATATATATATATATATATATATATATATATAAAACCCAACATGTTTCTTGGGTGTTGGGGGTGGGGTTGTGGGCTGTCTTGCATCAAGTTTCTGTTGGATGCCATGGAAAGATCCAACTTACCTACATCTGGGGGGATGTTGTTGATGCTGCTCTGGATTGTAGTGGCTCCATCTTCAATTTCCTGCAGCACACTGGTGTTGAGAGAGGCCACACCAAATTCCTGGCCATTGATCACACCAACCATGCTGCCTCGGCTTCCCCGGGGCTCTCCTGTGAAAAGATGGGGCACAGTGTACTGTGGCTGGCAAAGTGACTCTGGAGAGAACTAAGCCCTTACCTTGCCACCAGACAGCTGAGTGATAACATTGGGCAAGGGACACCCCCCCAACTGAGCTTTCCTCTGTAGGATTTAGCTCCTTCCAGTTCTGATGCTCTGTGGAAATTGTGATGCCTTGGAAGCATCATATAAAATGCCATTGGTTTGTAGACATAAGAGGTAACTTTAAACCAAGAAGTCCAGTGCCAATATGGCCAAGATTTCTCTACTTTCTATCCCTGTCTAGCTAGACAAGCTCTAGCAACAGGCCTCGGATGTGCCTGTTGCTTGATCTGATTGAATTGTCAGGCCACCTGCCAGACTGTCTGGAAGCACAGGCTTTATTCCTTGAAGTTAATCAAATGTACATTGTGGGCACAGGGGAGTACTTCCTCTGGCATGTGGGCCAGCTGTCTAAACTGGGCATATGGCATACCAGGGGATAAGATGCAGATGCTCTCCTGCCTCTCCACTTACCAGAACTCGGGGGAAATTAGCTATCCAATTGCCTGTGGTGCAGTGAAAACAAAATAAAACCCTTAATATTAAAACAGCCCCCTCTCCACATTTCAAGTCAAAAGGCTGAAAGTGATAGCATCTCAGAGAGGCTAAAGATAAACTTTTATGGGTTTTTTTCTCATCTTGGAAAGTCCCTTGACAACATTCCATACTGTGTAGGGAAAGGACAAGGAAAGAAGAAAGTTAAGGGAAATGAGCATTCGATGATCTTCATTAGAAGGACACAGGAACTAAAAAAGTAGCAGACTCCAGGGTGACCCTTCAGGAGGAAACTGTACAATGTTGAAGAGGCACTAAGTTTATGAGTGTATGTATACTCATTATTCTTGATATGTTCATGTATTAAGTGACCAAGTATCTTAGTTTTCAGTACCAACTGAGCTAAGCGCTGAGCAAACATTTAGCCATCTCACAACCATAGTCTTGCAAGAGAATATGAGTAGATCATTCTCTGGTAAGGAAAAGGGCCAAAGAAGGTGGTATAAAGGGCAGTGCTTTTTGGACAAACCTGGCAGGAGAAGGGAAGGTGTCACCCAAACAAGTTAATTAACACTAGCCAGGGTACCATACTCTGGAAAACTAAGTTAAATGAAATTAGGAAGTAGACATGGCTGTGAAGTCCGATATTAGACCACATGAGCACTGAGGTTTCTTCTAACTCTAAGAGAAGCAATGTAGCCTGGTGGATTGAGAGCTGGGCTTGGAGTTAGAAAGAGCTGGGGTAAAATCTCAACTTGAACACTAACAAGATGTGTGAGCCTGAGCAAATCACTAACTTCTGAATCTCAGTTTCCCCATCTATTAAATGATGGGAATATAAACTCAGTAATATCTAACATTCTTTTCATCCCTAAATCAGTGATTCTATGATCTCACACTGTAAGTTCTAACTACTAAACTTGTTGCCTTGGCAGGAAATTTATAAGAACCTTGACTTAAGTGAGAGGAGGATTAAAAAATGCACAAGTATATTTGAGAGGGGAAAGCTCCTCTAGTAAAAGAAGACATATGAAAGCTGAGATCCTGTTTTCCCATGAGAGCTCTTAGGAAATCTGGTACCTTTCACAGCCACAAATGCCTGGGTAATGGCAGTCCCCAGGAGATTATGAGCCACACACTCATATTCCCCCATATCCTCCATCTCCACGCCTTTGAGCTGTAGGCTGCCGTTGGGTAAGGTCTGGAGCCTTTGGCTGACCCGGATAGGACGTCCAGCTTGGGTCCACTCTACTGTGGGGTTTGGCTCTCCTGCAGCCTGGCACAGCAGAACCACAGTCCCACCAGCTCTCACCACCACATCCTGGGGCTCCACTACAAATATGGGGGCACCTGAGGATCAGTAAACATTCATTAAGCACCCAATATGTGCCAAAGGATTGTGCCAGGCATTGGGGATGCTAAGATAAAAATTAAGGGCAGTCCCTGCCCTCAAGGAGCTTACTTTCTATGTCAGGGATAATAGCACATACACATATAAATACAAAGTGTATTTTTTGTGGAGATATATATAGAAGGATTGCACATGCTTAACATATTTTGGATTACTCTCTGTTGAAGGGAGGAAGAAAATTTTGGAAGACAATACAGTGGTGAATGTTGAAAACTTTCTTTGCATATATTTAAAGCTATTATTAAAAAAACAAAAAAGTGTATTGTTGTGTGTGTATGGCAGGGCAGGGCAGGCAGTGACCCCTACACTTCACCATAACTTTAACTCTTGATTCTAATTAGGGAAAACAATTAAATAGGTCCTCAGTCTGGAGCTGGTATGAAGTGGCTATCATGGATACTAATTGTGTGAACTTAAGCAAGTCATTTCTGAGTTTCCTCCTCTGTAAAATGAGAATGATTTGGAATAAAGACTCTCTAAGAGTCCTTTCAATTGTAGCATTCCATTACCTCAGACCTGCATTTGAATACTGTCTCAGGATTTGTAGTTTATAAGCTCATAGCTGTGTGATCCTGGGTAATTTAATTCTCTGTTTTCTCATCTCTTCCCCATAGACCCACCACTGTGTCAGTCACATCAGCTTGCTGCGGGAGGGGGAAGGGAGAGAAAGGTAGACCAGAAGTCCAAAAGACAGGGAAGGACCAAACTCACTTCGCAGGATGAGGATCACCTCTTTCTCCACCACACCTACTTCATTCTCTGCTAAGCAAAGGTAATGCCCAGCATCTTCCATCTGAGAAGGGAGAAGGAAGAGAAGGAACCACTTAGTAGAAAGGAATACGAGTCTCAAGAACAATCTGTCCCAGACACAATGATCTGAATGGAGGGGTTATGGCAAAAGTCTATTAAATCATAAGAGGATTAGACAAGTAAAATAGAGACTTATGTCCCAAATAAGGGGGGGAGAGGCAGACATCCAAAAATGTCATGGACTAAAAGCTAGCCTTGGAATCAGGGGCATTTGGGTTCCAGCCCCACTTCTGACCTATACTGGTTGTTTGTCAGTGGATAACTGCAGAGAAGGTATTAATTTGCATTCACTGAGAGAGGGAGTTTTCTTAATCTGGAAATACCCTATCTCATTCAAATCACAAGTCCAGTCCTGTTCTGTATAACCCAATCTCAGATATTGGTGACAAGGGAGGAGGCCATACTGCGAGTTCAAAAGAGATCCACTTTAGTTAAACGACCTCAGTCAACAAGCATTTATTAAGCATCTACCATGCAACAAACATTTTTTTAAACACTGGAGAATTCCCATTCTATTCAAATGGGATGTAAGTTCTTATTCCCTCAAGAGAATACATAGACTGAAAATATGAGGAGATTATGAGTTTGGATAAAGAATGCTGAGATTATGAGTTAAAAGATCTGAATTCAAATCCCAGCTCTGTTACTATCTATATAAATTTAGGCAAATTATCTAAATTTGCTGTTTTCTTCAACGTGAAAATAGGGAAAAGGAGTTGGACTTGAGGATGTCTAATATTTCTTCCAGTTTTAAGTCCTATGATCCAAAGGGGTTAGGAAAAAATTCCTGAACAATAAGATCAGTATCATTAAAACTAAAGATGTCTATAGTTATCCTTTTCAAATATTGAGGGTTAGGTAATATAACAGAATTGTACTTTTCTCCAAGATGACCTTTAGTTCCCCTAGCACGACAGACATTCCTGGATAACACAATTTAAAGCTAGGAAAGACTTAGGAGAATATCTAATCCAACATCTTCATTTTACAGAAAAGGAAACTGAAACCAGGAGAGAGGATAAAGTGATTTGTTTATGCTTAGCAAGCATTTTTATTTTGTCTTTTATGACTTTCTTCCATCTTATGTCTAGTTATAAATATTTTCCTATCAGTCATTATCTACCATGTAGTAGAGAAACTTTTGGGAGGGCTTCTAGGATTTTTTTTTCAAATGTCTTTTTTTTTTTTTTTTTTTTTGCTGAGGCAATTGGGGTTAAGTGACTTGCCAAGTCATACAGTCAGGAAGTGTTAAGTGTCTGAGGCCAGATTTGCCAGTAGTATATCAAGAGACCACTTTTGTATCATGGGAACTTGTCTAGGATACTACCCCAGACCATTGCCTCACCACCCCAGACTTAACAAGGAAGATTCAGGGATGTCCCTGGGTCTGTGGTTCCCTACCCTGACACTACTGGTGGGGCCTTACCACTGTCCTGTGGATGGCTAAGGAACCATTGTGCAGCTGGCGCCTATGGTAACTGCTGAGCACTGGTAGACCATCTTTGATCCAGCGGATGACAGGGGCTGGGTCACCACGAGCAGCACAGTCCAATCGGGCACTGTCACCCAAAAGTTCTACCAAGTGGGAGGAAGTCTCACCTTGTAGAGCTGGTGCCTCTGCAGAGGGATGATGATCAGAGGAAGAGATTGAAGGGACTTGGCTAGAAAAGTATCATTTCTAGTTTAATGTCCCCTTCTTCCTTTATCAAGCGACTGAATGACTTGGATCCTTTGTGGAAACTATCAGTAGAGATGGGAGGAGCTACAGATAATATTCCATCAGTGGAACACCCTTCTCCAAAGGTCCCTATCTCCCACTCCACATCACAAAAGGTTTTCAATGTGAGATGTACATGCAATAATGTTCTAGGTTTCAGCAGCCTATATCCCTGCAGGATCTCAAAGCACCTCAATCAATCAACAAGCATGTATTAAGTTCCTATTATGTTCCAGGTACAGGAAATGAAAGAACCCTTACATTCAAGCTTTTTAAATTTTATTGAGTAATATAGAAACACTTGACATTTTTCTTTCCTGAGAGTTGGGGAGACTCCTGGCCTGAGAGCCACCTAATATGTTGAAAGCTAAGTCTGATAAGATCCCATTAGTTCTGGTCCTTTAAAGTCATCAACACCACTCTGCCCCTTACAAATCATTTACTATGGCTGAATCCCATTTTAATTCCTTTGTAAAAACTAAAATGTTGATAACATGTATATCGCTTAGTGTGGAACTTTTGGGACAAAGGTAGGTTTAGCGATAGCTATGACATAGAAGTAAATTCTACTGACTTATCTTAGGACTACTTGGACCTCTCTATCCTATACCAGAAGTCCATCAGTCAAATGGCCCTACCGAGAACACAAAATACCTTTCACATGGACAAAACTGACAGTCTGGACTTTGCCCACAATATTTTCTGCCCAGCAAGTATAAGTGCCACTGTCCTCCCTGGTGACGGCTGCCCGCTGAAGGGTGCTGCCTCCATCCTGTTCCGACACGCCCTCTGTGGGGAGAGAGATGGCAAGAGAAAGCCAGGAATCAGATTTCTCTTTTCTTCTTAGTATTCTCACCTTGTTAAGTCTGGAGCACTCAATCGTGTTACTTAGCTATTTTTCCTGTGTTATCTTTTTATTCCATATCTTCACTGTCTCTTAGCAAGCTGCCCCTCAGGAATGGTCCCTTTGTCCAACATTCATTGATCCTTCCTACTTAATTCCCCTAAACTCACTTTACCCCCTAATCCAAGTAGGCCCAGACCTGTGATTAGCCTGTTGTTGAGCATCCAGCTGATGTGAGGAGTAGGGCTTCCACGGGCAGTACAACGCAGCCACAGCTTCTCTCCTTGATTAAGGCTCAGATCCCCAGGCAGAGTGGTGAAGGTGGGTAGGGACAAGATGGAGAGATGTACTCGGCGGCTGGTACTGCCTGCAGCATTCTCTGCAGTACAGGTATATGTTCCTGCATCTCGCCACTACAGGAGAGGGGGAAGAGATCAGTCATTTCAAGAATGGTGGACATTCCCCTGCCTTCCCCACCCTAGCAGGGTATCACCCTAGGATAACAATCACAGACTCAAGATCAATTATTGTACTCTAAAAGGCTTCAGGATGATATTTTGTCCAAAAAAACATTTATTAAGCATCTACTATATGCCATACACTATACTACAGAGACAAAGAAGAAATAATCCTTGTCCTCAAGGAGCTTCAATTCTTTTTTTTTTTTTTTTTTAATTTAATAGCCTTTTATTTACAGGTTATATGTATGGGTAACTTTACAGCATTGACAATTGCCAAACCTCTTGTTCCAATTTTTCCCCTCTTTCCCCTCACTCCCTCCCCTAGATGGCAGGATGACCAGTAGATGTTAAATATATTAAAATATAAATTAGATACACAATAAGTATACATGACCAAAACGTTATTTTGCTGTACAAAAAGAATCAGACTCTGAAATATTGTACAATTAGCTTGTGAAGGAAATCAAAAATGCAGGTGTGCATAAATATAGGGATTGGGAATTCAATGTAATGGTTTTTAGTCATCTCCCAGAGTTCTTTTTCTGGGTATAGCTAGTTCAGTTCATTACTGCTCCATTAGAAATGATTTGGTTGATCTCATTGCTGAGGATGGCCAGGTCCATCAGAATTGGTCATCATATAGTATTGTTGTTGAAGTATATAATGATCTCTTTGCCCTGTTCATTTCACTCAGCATCAGTTCGTGTAAGTCTCTCCAGGCCTTTCTGAAATCATCTTGTTGGTCATTTCTTACAGAACAATAATATTCCATAATATTCATATACCACAATTTATTCAGCCATTATCCAATTTATGGGCATTTACTCTGTTTCCAGTTTCTGGCAACTACAAAGAGGGCTGCCACAAACATTCTTGCACATACAGGTCCCTTTCCCTTCTTTATGATCTCTTCGGGATATAAGCCCAGTAGTAACACTGCTGGATCAAAGGGTATGCACAATTTGATAACTTTTTGAGCATAAAAATAACGGTTTGGTCATGTATACTTATTGTGTATCTAATTTATATTTTAATATATTTAACATCTACTGGTCATCCTGCCATCTGGGGAAGGGGGTGGGGGGTAAGAGGCAAAAAATTGGAACAAGAGGTTTGGCAATTGTTAATGCTGTAAAGTTACCCATACATATAACCTGTAAATTAAAGGCTATTAAATTAAAAAAAAAAACTTTTTGAGCATAGTTCCAAATTGAAGGAGCTTCAATTCTACTAAGAAGCAACAACACAGATGCAATAATGCTATCCCCACCTCCATGTAGTCTTCTTCCTTAACTACCTTTATTTATTTGTATCTGACTCTAAATATAGGTATTGTCTGTACCCAATAGAACATAAGCTCCTTGAGAGCAGGAATTGTTTTTTTCTTTTCCTTCCTTCCTTCCTTTTTTTCTTTTTGTTCTTTGTATTCCTGGACCTTAGTGCATCATAAGCTATAAATATTAACAGACTGATTCATTAAATGCAAAATAGTTATTTCAAATAATTTCAAAGTAGAGCAGAGCCAAGATGATAGAGAAAAGGTACCTGAGTTCTCCCTTAAGCTCCTCAGAACAACTTTAAGTAATTCTCTTAAACAAATACTGAAGTGGGAGAACCCATAAAGGGATGGAGTGAAATAATTTTCCAACCCAAGACAACTTAGAAGATCAATAGAAAAGATCTATTGCAACAGGGTGAAGGTAGAATAGTGCAGACTGGGCCCCAGAAAAGCAGCAATGGGCCATAAGAACAACTGATTCAGCAATAGCAGCCAGCTGTTTCTGGAGCTCTCAGTCCACTGTAAGGGTATTGAACATCTAGTCAGAAAAAATTACAGGGGTTTCTTTGCTAGCACTAAGGTAGTACTCTGTTGCTTATCCCATACTTGGATCTGAGTCCTGGATAGCAATCCCAGGTGAAGAGGAGCACTAGCACACCAGATCTTGCTGCCACATTGGAGCCAGGACTTTCATCACAGTTCCAGAGCAAAAAAGTATGCTTATGGTCATTCATAGACAAGGGCACAGATCAGAAGAGTAGTAAATACCTCTCCTTGGATCACACCACTTTGGAAAAAATGAAAATTTAAAGGTACTTAGAAGTATATTTGAAAACAGCTGCACAAAGCCCCTGAAGCTTTGGACAATGCATTCTCTTATTAGTAAGTAAGAAAGTTACTATGGTGAAAAAAAAGATCAAAACACATACTCAGAAGAAGATAACAAAGTCAAAACTCCTACATCAGTCTCAAAGAAAAATATGACTTGGTCTCAGGTTATGGAAGAGTTCAAAGTAATTTCAAGAAAAAGAGAATGCTAATAACTGGCAGGTACTGCCTTTGCCCCTTCTAGCTCAGTCACAATCTCAAGTAGTTTATATTTTATCAGGGAAGAGAGAAAAGCTTAGCATGTTTTCTCTTGGTTTTATAAACCTGGAGAGACTGTTGACCTGAAATCCATCTAATATGTTGAAGACTAAATCTGTTTTCTTAAAAAAGCAAAATAAAACAAAACAAAACAAAGTGTGATGGGATTCCATGGTTCCTGGTCATTTAAAACTATCACTATGTCCCTGACTCTTGAAAATAAGTCCTAACTCATTTGCTATGAGTAAATGGTATGACATAAATTCTTCTTTTATAGAGGAAGAAGCTAAGCCTCAGATTTGCCTAGAGCCACACACCCAGTAAGTGGCAGAATTATGACTTGGAACTCAGATCCTAAAATCACAGATTTTCAGATTTTGAGGAGATATTTGAGGCCATGTAATCCAATCCTCATCTGGGCAAGAATCCCTTCTCTAGTATCCCTGACCAAGAGTCATCTGGCCTCTACTGGAAGATTAAGAATGGTAGGGAACTCCTCACTTACCTAGGCATCCTATTCCACTTTTGGACACCTCAAATTGTTAGAATATTTCCCCATTTATCACACTATAATATATCCCTTTCCAATTCTCCTGCCACAGCCTTCTTCCCCAAACAAAGAGCATGTCAAAAACCTTTCTTATTTTATAGTCCTATCTTCAAATATTCAAAGATAACTATAATATCCCACCTCATTCTTTTTCACCAGTTCTTTAATTCATCTTATTGACTTCCACTTGTTAGAACTTTCTCCCTCTTGAAATTACTTTTGCTATCTTCCAAATCACAATCACCTTCATCTGTTTCAGTTTGTTGACACCCTTTCTAAAAGGTAGTAACCCCAAGAGAGCATAAAACATTCTAGATATATTTTGATTGGGATTGAACACAATAGCACTATCCCCTCTCATTCTGGACACTAAGCAGCCAGAGACTGCATCAGAATTTTTGACAGTTACTTTGGACTACTGACTCAAATTCTTCCTATATTGGATATATTTAATCCAATATATTGGATCCTTGTCCTCCTTGTCCTCAAGGAGCTTCAATTCTTTTTTTTTTTTTTTTAAATTTAATAGCCTTTTATTTACAGGTTATATGTATGGGTAACTTTACAGCATTGACAATTGCCAAACCTCTTGTTCCAATTTTTCCCCTCTTTCCCCTCACTCCCTCCCCTAGATGGCAGGATGACCAGTAGATGTTAAATATATTAAAATATAAATTAGATACACAATAAGTATACATGACCAAACCGTTATTTTGCTGTACAAAAAGAATCAGACTCTGAAATATTGTACAATTAGCCTGTGAAGGAAATCCAAAATGCAGGTGGGCATAAATATAGGGATTGGGAATTCAATGTAATGGTTTTTAGTCATCTCCCAGAGTTCTTTCGCTGGGCATAGCTGGTTCAGCTATGATATATTTAAAATACCAGATATTTTATTTTATTTTATTTTAACAGTAATTGTCATCTGGCTATATCTCCCCTACTTTGAATTTGCACAAGTCTATGACTTGGCATTTATGTCTATTAAATTTTATCTTATTAGATTTGGCTTATTTTTGTTCTAACCCATTGATATCTATTTGGATTCTGATTCTGTCATCTGCTTATTATCCAGTTTCTCTAACCCAAAGACAGAAGCCTCTCTAAAGACGTTATAAGAAATGTCAGTGCTAACTTAAGATTATAGAGCTTTTAAAGCTTCCAGTAACTGGGTGGATTTTTTTTTTTTTTTGCTTGTTTTATCATTTTTAGTTGGTCTCTTTTCTCTTTGTGGTGAGCAGTACAAAAGACACTTGGAAAGCTTTAAGGATGTGACTTTAGAATAAGCAAGGAGACTGGATTTCATTCCATATGGAAATATATTTAAAAGGATTGCACACATTTAACCTATAACAGATTGCTTGTTGTCTTTGGGAAGGGGGAGATAAGAGAAGCAGGAAAAAAAATTTAGAACACAAAATTTTACAAAAATGAATGTTGGAAACTATTTTTACATGGCAGATTTCCTTCCTAGTCTTTCCTTTTGGAACTCTTGAAGCCACTGGTCTGACCTACTTACCTCTGAATTCTTCACTAGCAGCTCCCCAGATGGTTGGATGACATATTTCCCCTCCATACTGGATACAATAAACCCATCTTTCTTCCAGGTGATGTGGGGTTCAGGGATGCCCTGAGCCATGCAAGGCAGAAGGGCCTGGGAACCCTCAGCTGCTGACAGGTCAGACTGGCCACCCTTGATCACAGGAGGGACTGGCAAGGACAAAAGTAGGAGAACGAGATTGTGAGGGTTCAGTCATAATTTCTTTTCTTTCTTCCTCCCTCCTTCCCTCCCTTCCTTCCTTTCTTTCTTTTTGTGAGGCAATTGGGATTAAGTGATTTGTCCAGGGCCACACAGCTAGGAAGAATTATGTGTCTGAGGCTGAATTTGAACTCAGGTCCTCCTGACTTTAGGACCAATGCTCTATCTACTGTCCCATCTAGATGACCCTCAGTCATAACTTCTTTTCTCATATGCTTCCAAACATGATGATTCTAACACACTCCTCACCCATGACTTGTAAACCAGCCTTCTGAGCTTTGTTCACGGACAGCCAAGATCTTTGGTATTGTTGGAGTTTAGAAGTGAACTCTCAAAATATTGGGGTTTCAGAACAGTGTCACTAGGTGTCTCAAAAGAATTTGTAGGCTTAGACCATGTTCAATTCAAGGGGCAAAGATTTTATTATTCTGCTGTTAGAAAAGAATTAAATTCTAAAAAAAAAATTAGTAGAGTAGTAGGGAACAAATTATTTATAGATGTAAGAATTTTTTGTTTTAGGGGTTTGTTTAGATTGTTGGTGGACTAATTTAGATGCTAACTTCTATGATTTGAATTTAGTTTCAAAGAAAGCCTTTGATTTGTTAATTTTATGAAAGCAATTTATATGCTAATGGATCAGTTTCAGGATTCCACTGATAGGTTAATTTTATGGCTCAGAGGTTATAACATTAGGCCTTCCAGAGTTAGATTACAAACCGATTTCATAAATAAAACTAGCATTCTTTTGTAGTTAGTATGATTATAAACTAATAAGAGTATTCCTCAGGCAAACATTTTGGAGTTAAAAAGTATGATGATCAAATGATCAAAACAACTTAGAGCTTTGATACAGTATCCCTGAGGTTACAGTTGCTATTCTCCTTTCAAACAGTATCCCTGAGGTTACAGTCACATCATTCCTTCTTCAAACAGTATCCCTGAGCACATCAGTTTGTTAGAAACAGCATGGACTAAGAAGAAGAAGCACATAGCTTTCAATCCTGGCTTTGCTATTTATAAACTGTATCAATAACTGCTAAAGATTTATTAAGTAACCACTGTGCTAAGCACTATGTGACCCTGAGCAAGGTAGTTTACTTTTCTGAGACACATTTTCTCATCTGCAAAATGAAAGGTTGGATTAAATGAGATCTTCAACACTCCATCTTATAAATACTATGGCTTCCTCTGATGAGAGCTTATAGATATAACAGAAATAACATAAGGTACAGAGTTTTAGAGGTCATGGAGACCATCTAGTACCTTATTTTATTCAGCAAGACATGGAGGTTCAGACAGGAGAGGTGACAGACACGCCAGATGGCAGAATCACCAGGATCCATACCCAGCTTTCCAACTGAATCTAGCTCTCTTGTCAAGACAAATATCACAAAAGGTTTGCTCAGATTCACATTCATCCACTTTAATATTCAGGAACATAGATCTGGATTAACTCCCAATGGCATATAATTTCCCAAAACTAAGGGCAGATTTGTCTCTCTGATTGTGTTTTGTTTCAGTACTTGACCTGTGTTTACCTCCATTTATTCTATTGCCGCATTCCCAGTAATCTCTAGAAAAAGCCTCTGAACAGTGAATACAAGTGTGTCCCTTAGGTAAGGAGATAGCAGCAGATATAAAATTATAAGTTACTGATTTAACAAGCTTGGTTGCCTAATTCTTCAGGGAACTTTTAATTCTGTTCTAAGGTAATAAAGGTAGCCAATCAGAAGCAGCAGATGTAGGGAGTGGAAGAGGAGGGGGGATGGGCAATACTGGCAGATTCACTGGATAGGTGAGACATCACACTCCATGGTTTCTGAATGCACACCAGTTGACAGTGGATGTGTGCTTTGGAGGATCATGAGAAACTCGTGAATGTGGGAATTAAAAGTTTATCATGGGGGCAAATAGATGGTACAGTAGATAGAGTATCAGTCCTGAAGTCAGGAGGATCTGAATTCAAATTCAATTCCTAACTGTATGACCCCGGGCAAGTCACTTAATCCCAATTGTCTCAGCAAAAAAAAAGAAGAAGCATATCATGAACAGTCAAATACTGGCTTCCATAAGAGAGAGGCTTTTTCACTCTTACAATCCCCATAAGAGAGAGTACATGCAAATTTATAATGAAAAAATTTGGCCCCAAAGAAGAGATCCAAGAAAATATATCACCCTGTTTCTTTTCAGAAATGGGGCACCCTGGTGTGAAACTATATCAGTCTTTTTCAAAATGTTGGTTAGTTTTGCTGAAGTTTTCTTCTTCATGGCCTCTTTGGATAATTTGGTGAAAGCGATGGAGCCTATCTCAGAATAATGTTTTTAAAGAAACTATATGAAATTGCAAGAAAAATCAATGATTCTGAAATAGATTCCCCTCCCCCCATCCAGGTTAAAAACTCTTGCTCTAAAGGATGATCTTTTAGAGGTGCTAGGGGGATACATACAGTGGGAAATGTATGTAATGGAAAAACAAAAGATAACAATACAAATTTATTTTGAAAAATAAAGGAATGGGAACATGTCCAGGGTCAGTAGTCTTTGAGTGACTCTTTCTTTGGGTCCAGTTTTAAGTAAAACTTTTCTTTTCCTTGGCTCCCTCTCCCAGTAGAGGGACTCCAAATGCCTTCTGCTTGAGCAGTGGTGGTACTGGTGATGGTGGTGGTGGAGATTGGGGTGGTGAAAAGGAGATTTCCCAAGCCTCTACAAATAGTTCAATCTCAGAACTAGTCTAGATTTTTGCCAGTTCTTACCTTGCACCACCAGTCGAGTTTTCCCCAGAGCTGTGCCAGAGGGGTTCTTAGCAATGCACAAGTAATTGCCCGCATCTTCTGCACTAGCTTGGGATATCCGTAGCTGCCCATTGGGCAGAATCTGGGCACCAATACCTGGATGGACAATATTGGAAATTAGGCTTGGCAGCTATCAGAGATATTTTTATTTCAAGGAGTCCAAGAATGAGTAAGATGCCTTTCTTTAATCTCCTAACAGGGAAGATGATAAAGCCGTTAACAGGAGGTCATTGGAGATTGACAGGAGATGGGTTAGTTGGAATGGAGAAATCAAGAAAAGGAGGAAAGGGTCAGATTCAGGGGAGTGATATAGGCAGAACATAATGGTAAAAAAGAAATAGCTGATTTTATTGACCACTGGAGGGTTGAGAGAGGTCCCCTTAGAATCAGGCTATTTCCATCTTCCCTTCCTATCTTGGTTACCACACAAATGTCCCACCTGTAGGGATGCTGAGCCCTTCCTTCTGCCAGGTGATGGTTGGCCGGGGAATGCCAGAGGCCTCACAGGGCAGAACCACATCAGCTAAAGCCATCACATGCACCACACCAGGCAATGGTTTTATCACTGGGGATGCTGAAAGAGAAGAGCCATAGAGAAGGGAGGAGTATGAAGGTCCCACAGAACTATATCCTGAGACACTGTCCTAGACACATATGCCCTCTGAAGGCCTAGGGAACTCTGACTTCTTTAATGAAAGTTCTAAGAACCTTGAAGAGAAAGGAGGAGCTGGTGGGTCTTTCCCAAGAGCTAAGTCAATAGGCTTCTATATCATGAGCTTGGTTGGCCTTTCCCATCAAAAAGTCCAGGAGTAGAGATTTTTCTCTGCCTTGGGATCCTTTCTCATCTCCAATAAAATGAGAAGGTAAGTTCCATCATCCTTACCTTGCACTGTGAGGATGACGTGCTTGTGGGCCACACCAACATCATTCCTAGCTGTGCAGGTGTAGCGGCCTGTATGGATAGGCAAAGCTTGCCCAATCTCTAGGGCACCTGCAGAGAATAAGGAGCAATGCGTGGAAAGAGATATGAGATATGAGAACAAGTATCACAGTCCTGGGAGAGGATCTATAAGTAGACATGCTTATAGATATAGGTGATTCTCTGTCTCCACTTCTCTCTCTGGAAGGGGCCCTCCACTTACAACTTTCTGCCCCTTTGTAAAGGCTCAGGTGGTTCAATGCAAAAAGCATTGGTATGGAAGGCAAGAAACCCTGGTCTAGAGAAAGATGTGCTGGAATTAAGAGTCAGGAGACCTGGATTCAATCCTGGCTCTGATATTTTCTAGCTGTATGATTATAGGTAAGTCATTAAATTTCTCTCTGATGGGGATTATACTTGCCTCACAGAAGAGAATGTTTTGATAGCTAAGTAGCCCAGTGAATAGGAGTACAAGACTTGGAGTCAAGAAAATCAGAATTCAAATCCTGCTCAAACACTTAGCTGTGTGATACTGGCAAGTCATTTAGCCTCTTTTTGCCTCAGTTTCTTCATTTGTAAAATGGGAATGAAAATAGCATCTACCTCATGGGATGTAAAGTGTTTTGCAAACTTTAAAACACTATGTAGATGCTAACCATTATTATTACAATTACTAAAATGTGATAGATTTCTTGTCTTGTGAATTATTATTATTGCCAACTCTATCAATTTTCTAGGACCTTCAGGTATAAAGATACTTTTTTGGGGCCTCAGTTTTCTCCTCTATAAAATTATCAGGCTGATCTAGAGAAGTTTTTAACCTGATTCTATGGATCCCATAAAGGTCCATAAATCATTTCATGGCATCAATAGTTTCCTTTGCTATCATGCATTTTATGTATTTTAAAACATTATTCTGAAAAGGGATCCATAAACTTGCTCAGACTGTCAAAGGGATCTATGATACCTATAATTAGGTCAGTAGTCCCCTTTCAGCCAGAAGTATGCTGGTAAATGTTAAACAGCTAGGAGAGGGGATTAGGAACATGGATGACATTTTTAAGGTTAATCTTTATTCATCTTTATTGTTTTCTTCTTTTCTTAAGTCTACAAATAAATTAATCAAGCCTTGATTTGTAATGTTTTCCATTTTCAAGATATAATTATTCAAATGGAAAATTTAACAATTGGTCCTCTCCAGCCAGTATGAGCTGGCTCCAGAGCTGGCTCTGGCATTCCATGATTCTATTTCCCGAACCTGCAGCACTTCTCTGTAACCCCTCTAACTTACATCCTATTCCCAGTTTCTATCAATACATCCTCCCCCCTGCTCTCCATAGCAGATATAGAAACTCCTTTATCTAGGGCCCTTTCATGGGCCCCACCTTGCTCCATTCTTTTTTTTTTTTTTTTTTTTGCTAAGGCAATTGGGGTGACACAGCCAGGAAGTCTTAAGTGTCTGAGACCAGCTTTGAGCTCAGGTTCTCCTGACTTCAGGGCTGGTGCTCTATCCACTGCACCACCTAGATGTCACCCTCCATTCATTCTTTTACTCAACATTGATGCACTCAGTTGAGATTGTTCCAGAATCATAGATTCCCTGAATATCAGAGTTGGAAGGGACTTGAAGATGCACTCAGTTGAGTTCCAGAATAGCAGATTTCCTGAATATCAAAATTAGAGGGTACTTTGACAATCACCTAATACAAACTTCTTATTTTAGAGATGGGGAAACTGAGCCCATATAGAATAGAAACAATTTGTCCAAGATCATACAGTGAGCATGTAATCAGCTTGGACTAGAATTCCCGATTCCTGACTCTTAGCCTAATGCTTTTTTTCCTTTTGCCTTTTTCCTAAACCAATCCCTCCAACTCACTTCCCTATTTTGGTTAAGGATACCACCAATCTCCCAGGCATTCATTTGTAAATGGCTTTGCAGGTATGAACTTGTCCAGTCTCCTCCACTTAGGATGAAGTCCCTTTGGGCAGAGCCTAAGCCTTTCATTTCCCTAACATGCCTTTTCAAAACTCTAAGCACTGGAGTTGGCATTCAAAGGATGCTCTGAAAGGTGTTGACTGACAGCCTCCATTTTTACCTGTGGGAGAGACACGATAGCCACTCCCTCGTTTTCCCAGCTGGGCTCCCCCTTTGCTCCAGGAAACAACTGGAGCTGGCACGCCAGTAGTATGGCAGGTCAGGACCACCGGTGCCATCTTGGTGACAGTAAAGTCTGTCCGGTCATCAGCAATGGTAGGTGGAACTGAAGGAGATAATCTTTTAGAGATACCTAGAGATAGGGAACTGTAGACCCATTACACATGCAGAAGGATGTTAGGAGCATTTCTAACTCTTCTGGGATATAGGACTGTGTCCTAGAGATTCTTTAATGGACCATATCATATTATTGGAGGTGGTGAGGGGGGAAGAGCCTTTTCTGTCCCTCTCTCCAGTTGTCCTTGGGTGTTCTGCTTTTATTCCAACATCCCCATAGTTTTCTCATATTTTCAAGGATGGATGCTCACCATACACAGTGACCCAGTATAGCCGATGGGCTTCTCCAGCATCATTGCTCACTAAACATTCAAACTGGGCTGTATCCTGAAGATCGGGGTCAGTAAGCACAAGAGAACTTGAAGGCAGGAGCCTAGAGAGACAGACAAGCAGAGAGACAGACTCACTGAAAGGTTATCCCAGATGAATAAAGAGAGTTTGGACTTTTTTTCTTTTTATCATGCTTGGACAAGGAATTTGTAAAAATTTGTTTTCCTCTCTGGTCAGGCTGATGTACTCAGGAATACTGCTTGAAGGGAGAATGATAGGATTGCCATCTCAGGGATCCTGTGTGAAGGGAGAATGTTGTGACTGTAGTCTCAGGAATACTGCTTGAAGGAGGAATGATGTGATTGTCATCTCAGGGACACTGTATCATAGCTCCAAGTTGTCTTGATCATTTAGATTGTCTCAAGTGTGTACTTTTTGGCTCCAAAATATTTGTCTAAGGAATACTGTATTAGTTTGTAATCATATTGGTTTTATAGACTCCATTTGTGGGCAATGCTGGCTCTAGAGGCCTCTAACTAATCTCTAAGCCATAAAGTTAACATATCACTAGAATCCTGGAACTGAGCCACTAGTATATTAGTAGCTTTTATAAAATTAACAAATCAAAGACTTTCTTTGAAACTAAGTTCAAGTCAGAAATTAGTATCCTAAAACTAATAACCCAAACAAACCCCCAAACCAAAAAACTTTTACCTCTATAAATAGTTTGTTCCCCACTATTTTGTTAACTTCTTTAAGAATTTAACCCGCTGCTAACAGCAGAATACTAAAACCTTTGCCTCTTGAATTGGAGGTGGTCTAAGTGTACAAATTCTTTTGAGACATCTTGTGACATCAGAATCCCAATATATTTTAGGCTTCTAAATCCTAACAAAGCAGGATCACAGAACAATAGAGTTGAAAAGAGGCTTGCAGGTGTGAATGTTGTCTAACTCCCTTATCTTGAAGGTAATAAAGCAATGAGGAGATAATATTTTGATTGGCATTGGAAATTCTGGCTTCAAATCTTAACTTTGGCAATAACTAGCTATATCATCACAGTCAAGCTTCTTTACAACTTAAGGATTTAGTTTCCTCTTCTATAAAATGGTTTCACAACTCAGGTACTCAGTTTCCTCATTTGTAAAATATCTATAATATTTGCACAACTTAGCTCACAGAGTTCTGAGGAAAGTAACTTGTAAACCTTATGATACTATATAAGTGAGAGTCAATGTTATTTTTTTGTGACCTGTGATGTGATTTCTCTGAGATAGGAAACTTTCCTTCCAAAAGCAGATTGGTACCTGCTCAACTACATAAAATTTTCTGAGTTTCTAGCACCACAAAGCTGGTATGTGGTAATGCTAGAGGTGACTTTGGAATCTAGCTCTTTCTGTCTTTGAGATGAGTTCTTCTATGATATGGTTACATCTAATTATTATCATTATTACCGATTATTGTTATTATTACCATAGAAATGGCAACTTATTGCTATTCACTCTTTGTCCTACACACATGTATCTGTAGAAGACCACTGGGATCTCATCCCAAGTCTGCAATTAATTCATTTTGTGACCTTGAGGAAGAAACTGAACTAATTGCTCCAGAGCTCATCCCCTGATCTGGAAAACAGGGAATAAATAATCCCTGCTCTGCTAACTCCATTTTAGAGTTGCTGTGGGTCTCAAATTAGATACTGTAGATATGAGACCTAATATTTTGTATAAAATATATGTGTACATATTGTTTCCCTAAGGCAGCTTCCTGGCACACTGTAGAGTTCTGAGCCTGCATCCAGGAAGTCCTGAGTTCAAATTTTACTTCCCATACTCCTTAGCTGGGTGACCCTTAATCTCTTAATTTCTCAGTTTCCAGTTTCTTTATATTTTATTTGGGGATAATAAAAGTACCACCTCCTGAGCATGTAATTGTTCCTTCTTTCCTTTTTTTCTTTCCCTTCTCCTTTTCTTTCCTTCTTTTCTTTCCTTCTTTCCTCCCTTCCCACCTTCCCTTTCCTTCTCTTCTTTTTTCTTCCTTTCTTCCTTCTTTCCTTTCTCCTACTTTTCCTCCCTTACTTTCTTCATTCCCTGCCACCCTTTCTTCTTTCTTTCCTTTGTTCTTTCATTAAATTATATGCTCCTTGAAGATGGGAACAGTTTACTTTTTGTATCACCAGGTATCCATCACAATGTTTACCACAAAGTAGATGCTTTAAAATGCTTGTTAATTCATCAATTCAAAGTGCTACTAATATACTTGCACTGACCGGTAAGCCCCTTGAGGTCGATCCAGGCTCAATGTTTGTCCATTCTTCTTCCAGATCACATGGGGTTTAGGGGAGCCCCTGGCCTCACAGGGCAGGATGGACTGGTTATGCACAGTCAGCGTCAGGTTAGAGGGTCCAGGTGCAATGGTGGGGGGCTCTGTGGATTAAGGAACTGGATTTAGAAAATAGCCATAGCCCAGAGTGAGAGGATGCAAGAGCTAAGAACAAAAGAGTCAGAACAAGCTATTCATGGCTCTAACAAACATGTTGGTTGGAGGGGAGGTAGGGTCAAAGAGTGGCAGGGAGCTAATGTGAGCCTTGCATGGGCATTTGCTAAGTTCTTGTTCAAATGAACTGAATCAAATATGAAAGGAGAACTTAATACTTACTGCTAACAAGGTCATGAGGGGATTCATCAAGATGCATTCAGCACCTAGCAGAACATCTGGCACATAGTAATACTTAACAAGTGCTTATTGATTGACTGATAGGGTGACTAATCCTGACTTACTAAACATAGAAGGGATGTTAGGACACTCATTTGGGGACATTTCTACAGTACAGTATTAAAGCATATGAACAGCTCACGCCAACCAGCTGTTGGTACTGCCATCAGAGACAGAGGATACCTAGACCTTAAGCCTTATGTCACAACATTCTGAATATAAGACCTCTGGTTTCTCAGTCTTCTACCTACCAAAGACCCGAAGTTCCCTTCCTTGCCGGTCTGAACCAGCTGAGTTTGAAGCTTGGCAGAGATAGTACCCAGAGTCCTCGGGATAGACTGGCTGAATCCTTAAGGATCCATCTGGCAGAAACTCTAGCCTGAGGAAAGGAAAGGATTGAGTTAGCAAAAAGACCTACTAAATGAACGGAACAGAAGTGCCTATGAAAGATTTGGTCCCTGCCAGTCTCTAGCTGAGGCTATTGACTATGGTTCTTCCCAGCAGGCTTTTTAAGAGCAGATGTATCCAAAACAGTTTATCAAGATGTTGTGTTGGGGATGTTATATTCACTCCTTCCATTTTTCCTGCCTCCAACTCTCCTCTTTCAGCCTTCTTGATGGTGAAGCTAGTACCACACTGCTTGGAATGGCTCTTGCTAATGTGGTCCTGACTTATAAGGCCTCTGGCAAAGCCAGCCTATCATCTCATGATTGAAGGAAGACTTGGTATCTCTACAGGCGAGGTACATGTGCGACCAACAAGATGGGAAGGAGAGGTGGAAGCAGCCTGATTCTAGGAACTTCTCTCAACTCTCCAATGGTTATGAGGAATAATGAAAAACATTTAATGAAATTAACGTCATATAGTATTATTTCACCATGTTCCTCAGCCACAGGCTAACCTCCAAATTCCAAATAGCCACCTAAAGAGAGGGAAAAGGTGAATGTGGATGGCTCAGTGCCACCCATCCCCAAAGCTAGAAAGAACATTGTCTCTGCACATGAAGGCATTAGCTCTTAGCAACAACCCATGGTTACAATTCCTTCCAGGCTTATACCTGCGGCTTCCAGGAACCAGTGGGATTCCATCCTTCCTCCAGCTCACTAAGGATTCAGGGATCCCCTTGGCTTTGCATGGCAACAGAGCTGTCTGGTTCACTGAAGCGTTCACCACCGAAGGGCCTGGATGGATTGTGGGAGCCACTGCAAGGAGAAGGTGTAGACTGGACCATCCCAGAGCTGGGAGCCAGCACACTTCCTAGGCTTTGCTCTCAGGACAGAATGCTTGTTCCATTTCCCTCAGGACTCAAGGGCTACTAATACTCACTGTGGATCTCCACATCAAAGGGTAGGCTAGTGCTACCTGCTGCATTGCTGGCAACACAACTATATTTGCCACTGTCGGATATGTCCAAGGCCTGGAGCTGAAGGAATCGCCCATTTTCCAGGAGCAGCGTGTGGGCATCTGCCTGACAAGTCCACAAACAGACATGGTTTATCACTATTAGAACGGGAGCTCAAATAGGACATTGACACTGCTGGAAAGGGCTCAAGATACTACTAGGGATCCACAGGGCCCTCCAAGCTTCTTGTGCTTGCTGTGGCACTGTGGTATTTCCACTTAGCTAGAGGCTTCCTACAGTTCTAACTTTAGCTTCACCTCCTTTTCTTTTCTTTTTTTCTTTTTTTTTTGCTGAGGCTATTGGGGTTAAGTGACTTGCCCCGGGTCACATAGCCAGGAAGTGTTAAGTGTCTGAGGTCAGATTGAACTGAGGTCCTCCTGACTTCAGGGCTGGTGCTCTATTCACTGCACCATCTAGCTGCCTCTTCACCTTTTCAAGTCACATTTCTGTCAATCCACCATGTATCAGGGGACAAGGGAGACCCTTATGTGTTGAGGACAACACTTAATAGTGGTGCTCAACACTCATAAAACTCTGAGATCCTGCATAAGAAACATCATTCCTTTGCCTAGCTGCAGATCCCAAGATAACCCCTAAGCCCAAAAATTAGCAATGGAATAAGAAGAGGCGTCTGAGCTTAGCCGCAATATTAAAGTATTCTTTTAGAATCACTAGTCCCTCTACAACCTACCCACCTGGAGCAGGATGCCCTCTCTGTGCCATTCAATCTTGGGTAGTGGGTCTGCCTCCACTGGGCATTCTAGGACCAGCTGCCCATGAGCCAGTCCAATGACTGTTCGAGTTTCACGGGACCCAACAATGTTTGGAGGTGCTAACAAGAAGAGGGACAGACACATATGAGACACTCCCAAGCATTCATACGATTGCTCAACCCTGTTCACGGAGTTCTCTTCTTCCCAGCTTCCTTTGGCATGCAGCACCTACCTTGTACCCTAACCAAAAAGTTCTTTCCATCTTCCCCTGCAGGATTTTCAGCCAAGCAAGTATACAAGCCAGCATCATCCACCTAGAAAACAAGAGCTGATCTTTTCCCATCTCCAAGACATATTGCACAGTCACTGCCTCCAGATGCACTGTCCCAAATATCACTGCTATCATGTTATTGATCTGCTTAGAAAGTTTGGATACAAAAACATTGTAAACCATTTGCACTTAAAGGGTTGTTATATATCACATAGAACATTTTTTTTTTTAATTTTATAAACAAGGAAATGGAACAACAGAAAGGTCAAGGGATTTGCTGAAGATTGTATAAACAACAAACATGAACTCAAGTATTCCGGCTCAAATCCAATGTACTTTCTGAGATCAAGACCACATTGTCATGGTTCCCTCTACCCTCCAGGCGCAAATTTGTATGACTTAGTCTTGAATAGTAGTCCCTACATGATCTGGCTTTAGCCTCCTTCCAATCTTAGTTCCCACTGATGCTTTTACATAGATCCTTTTAAACTCCAACTAGACAGAGATCAGGTCTTATTCTTTTTTGAATATTTGAGAAAAGGCCATGAATGTAGTGGGAATACAATAAAAGGAGTTAGGAAGGATTGTAACGGGGTCTGGGAAATGACTGACATCACATAGCACACACACACACATCACACACACATACACACAACCTGGACACTTTCCACTTGGAGAACACGCCCATTCTTGGTGATACTTCCTATCCTGGCCACGGCTTGCCCATCCTTCTGCCAGGTGATGTTGGGCATGGGGTTACCAAGAGCATTGCAGATGAGCTCCAAAGGGGCACCAGGAAGCAATAGCATCTCTGCAGCCTGGCCTGAGTCCTTAATCCGGGGGGGTTCTGCAAGGGGTATAGGCTGTGAGTCACTGGAGGAAAAGGGCTATTCTTGCCTTGTTCCTCCTGAAATGGCACCAAATGGAATAATCTTAGAGAACTAAGAAGTACATGCAGTGGGGATGAGTTTCCCCAGTTTCCCACACAGAGGTCAGTTTACCATCCAAACCAAGGTAGTTGCTTATGCACCACATTCAAACCTTGTCCCTAACCCCTGAACTCCCAAGTAATCTTGTCCATCTACTCCCTTGAAACTTGATGGGTTTTTAATCACCATCTCCCTCCACATGATCCTTCCTTTATTCTTCTCCTTTCTCAGTCCAAGATTGCCAGGAAAGTGGGAGTTAAGACATGGAAAGGCAATAGAGGTAGAAGGGAAAAGGAAGGTGAATGAGAGGCTTACCCATCACAGCCAGCTGGAAGTGTCTGATTGCTTCTCCAGCTTCATTGACAGCCACACAGGAGTACGTTCCTGCGTCATCAGCCTGCACCGCCTCCAGCTGCAGGCTGGTCCCTGTCCCTAGGCCCAGGCTCTGGACCATCAAAGATGCTCCATCTTTGAGCCAAGACACAGCAGGCAGGGGGGTCCCTGTGGCCTCACAAGGAAGTGTGACATCGGAGCCCCTCACTACAGCCATAGCATCCTTGCTCTCTGAAGGCTCTAGGACTGGGGGGACTTGGAAGAGGAGGGAAGATTACAGCAGGTCTTTTATCTGATGTCAGCCAGAATATCCAATAGAAGGCTTACTCCCACTAATTGTAACATATTTTGGGGAGGAGAGGTAAACTCTTGAGAAGAAGCTGGGAAAATACTAAGGTATCCCCACACTGGCTCTGCTATTCCTTGATGATACTAGATACCTACAAGGTTAATAGCCACAGAAACTAGATTCTATGTTGCCATTCACTAATGAAAATGATGATGAAAATAGGTAATGTGCTATAGTGAAGAAAGGGATGATGCTGAAACCAGGAAAATCTGGATTCAAATCCTACCTCAGATACATCCTGGCTATGTGACCCTGAATAAGAATGCCCCAAGCACCCTAAAATGAACAAATCACAAAGAAGGTGCTGGTCTGCATTGGTATAGGGAATTTCTTCATCTGGGAGTCCCATATAATAATAAAATCACAGGTTCCCTTCCTATCCATAGAAATAATAACAATAACAATAATGACAAATTCCACTACAAAAGTTATTATTTTTCCAGATAGTCAATATTTCATAGAACATTAAATATAAAAAATAATAACAGTGTTTTTATATAGATATATATATATAATAGAAGAATTGCACGTTTAACCTATATTGAGAGGGAAGGAAGAAGGGAGGGAAAAATTTTGGAATACAAAGTTTTGCAAAGATAAATATTGAAAATTATCATTGCACGTATTGGGAAAATTTAAAAAAAAACTATTATTTAAAAAATAATAGTAGGAGAGTGATCTAAGGTTCATTTCAATCTGAACTCTATCAAGTAATAATAATAATAACTCACTCAAATCTGGGCATTCTCCCTGGCTTTTCACCATATCTGGAATGTTCCCCTTCCTCTGATGCAACTAATGACTTCTCTGGCTTTCTTTAAGTCCCAACTATAATCCCACCTTCAGCAGAAAGCCTTCCCTAACCCCTCTTAACTCCTTTTTACTTTAACTTTTTATTTTAACTGCTTTCCTTCTTTTAATTATATCCTATTTATCCTGTATTTTAGCTTATTTTGTAAGGATATGTTTATATGACTTCCTATTAGACTATAAGTTTTCTGAGGGCAAAGATACCTTTTGCTTCTTTTTGAATTCCCAGCACTTAGCACAGTGCTTGGCATGTAGCAGGTGCCTAATAAATGTTTGATGAATTAAATTTCCATAGCACTCTAAGGTTACATAAAATTTTTCCTTTAACAACCACTATCTTCCCAACAAAACCATGATATAGTCCAAGTATTGTAAACCCCCATTTTGTAGATAAGAAAACTGAGGTTCTAGGGAGTCAAGTGCTTTGCTCATAGTCACTTAGCCACTAAGTAAGTGTCAGAGCCAGGATTCCAACCCCAGATCTCCTCACTCCAAGTGCAGCACTCTTCCTACTACACAAAAGAGCAACAATTAAAAAAAAAAACCCTTCTAGTCAGTCTTGAACTTTTTCTAAGGGAAAAAGTTACTTCCTGATACATCTCTACTTGTCTGAACCTGAGGAAGTCCTTTTACCAGTGTGGGCCCCAGTTTCTTCATCTCTAAAATGAGGGGGTTGAAGTACATGAGATGATCCCGAAGGCCCATCTCAGCTTTCATAGTCTTTGGTTCTGTGACTAAAGGGGGGCCCCAGGCAAAAACTCTGCTTAGAATCTTACAGGGAGGCTCTGACATGTTCCGTGTTGTTCACCACCCCCACTAGAGTCATCTATTCTTTCCTCTTGCCAGCCATCAGGATCGGGGTGGGTTAAGGCATCCTAATAGAAGATTAAGAAATAGAACCAGCCTTCTAGACTGCCTTCTCAGGGAGGCTGCCCCTACTCTGCTCCAGCCAGGAACCCATATTCAGCCCAGCCCATCCTGCCAACCCCTTCCTCCATACCATGAATCTGCAAGCTGAAGGTTCTCTCAGCTACTCCTGCAGGGCTGGAGGCCACACATGTGAAAGTTCCTGCATCTGCCACCTGAATCTGGGAAATCCTAAACAGTGGGAGTAAAAAAGGAGGGAACAACCTGGCATGAGCAGGAGACCAAATGGATATGTTCCCAACAGGTTGCTCTTTCCCCATCCTTCTCCGGAGAAAGACACATGAGATGGATGCTGGGTGAAGTCAGAAAAGCAGCATTGTACACAATAACAGTAACATTGTATAATGATCAACTATGGCAGACTTAGCTCTTAACAATTCAGTGATCCCATATAATTCTAAAAGATTCCTCCTGGCAAAGGCTATCCACATGCAGAGAAAGAACTGATGGACCTGAATGCAGATTGGAGGATACTACTTTCACTTTCTTTGGGGATTTTTTTTTTTGGTGTGGTATTTTCTATTGTTTTGTTTTATTTTTCACAACATGACTAATGTGGAAATGTTTTACATGATTGCACATGTATAATCTTTATCAGATTGCTTGTTGTCTTGAGGGAGAACAATTTGGAATTCAAAATCATAAAAAAAAGTCAGTGTTGAAAATTGTCTTTACATGTAATTGAAAAAAAATTTAAAACTATATAATTTTTTTTTAAAGAGTCATGAGGAAGATATAGCCAACCCTAACAATCTCATGACTTAGGAAATTCCAAGACTGTTGCTGGATAATTTCCACACATATATCCCTCTCCTCCCCCTAGCCCAAGAGCTGGTTATTCAACATTTGCCAGCACATTCATGGATGAGGGGCACTGAAATAGGGAAGTCAAATGTCTAGATTACATGCAGCAAATATTGAAGCTGGGATTGAATTTTTGTCTCCTAACACCAAATCTAGTATTCACTCCACCTTCCTGCTCCTCAAACATCCACTCAACAACTATGTTTTAAGTATGTGTTAGGCACCTACTATGTGTTAGGCACTAAACCCAGAGAATACAAAATAAAAAGAAGGAACAATCTCACCCCTCAGAAACTTACACTCTACTGGGAAGTACCACCCAGATAAACAAATTCAAAGTAGTTTGAGGAGAGAAAGCTCTAATCTGGTCTGGGGATAAGCTTATGAAAAGCAAGAGGAAGTAGCAAATGAGCTACAATTAAGATGAAGCCAGGTAACGCATTTCAGGCATGAGACAACCTGTGCAAACAAATAAAGAGTGGAGACAGAAAGTTGCCCTCAGGGATAATTAGTAGGCTAATTTGGCTGCCACATAGAAAATATGAAAGGAAATAGTCTGGAAAGACTGGTTAGAAACAAATTTTAGACAACTTTAAACGTTAGGCAAAGGAGATGATTTTTAAGTAGGAGAGTCACATAGTGAGACCAATGTCCTAGGCTGGATGCCTTGGGATTATTCTGGCAATTATAGATTGAAAAAGGGGGAGCCTGGAAGCTGAGAGACAAATTAGGAGGCTGCTCCAAGAGATCCAGACAAGAGAGGATGACAGCAGTGGCTGTGCATGGAGAAAAAGGATAGAGGTTAGAGAGAGATGCTGTGAATATGGGATAGATTGCTGTTGTTTAATCATTTCAATCATGTCTGACTCTTCATGACCCCATTTAGGGTTTTCTTGGAAAAGATACAAAAGTGATTTGCCATTTCTTTCTCTGGCTCATTTTACAAGCAGGAAAGCTGAGGCAAACAGGGTGAGGTGACTTTCCATGAGTCACCAGCAGGAAAGTATCTGAAAACAAATTTGAATTCAGGAAAATGAGTCTTCTTGACTCTAGGTTCAGTGCTCAAGTCTTCACAGTCCTTAAAATTGGGATGAAAAATGACATCCATATTTAGAGAAAGAACTATGGAGACCAAATGCAGACCAAAGTCTACTGTTTTCATTTGTTTTGTTGTTTTTTTTTTTCTTTCTTAGGTTTTTTCCCTTTTGTTTTGATTTCTCTTGCAACATGACTAATATAGAAATATGTTTTAAATGATTGTACATGTATAACCTGTATTAGATCGCTTATTGTCTTGAGAAGAGGGAAGGTATGGGATAGAGTGAGAAATTTGGAACTCAAAATCTTAAAAATAAATTTTTAAAATTATCTTTTAATTTTGATTATATTAAATTTTAAAAGTTTTGTAGAACAAAACCAATATTAGAAGGGAAGTTGAAAACTGGGGGAAAAAATCTTTACATCCAAGGGTTCTGATAAAGGCCTCATTTTTAAAATATAGAGAGAATTGATTTAAATTTATAGGAATGCAAGCCATTCTCCAATTGGTAAATAGTCAAAGAATATGAGCAGACAATTTTCAGATGAAGAAATTAAAACCATTTCTAGTCATAGAAAAAATGCTCTAAATCACTATTGATCAAAGAAATGGAAATTAAGACAATTTTGAGATACCACTACAAACCTCTGAGATTGGTTAAGATGACAGGAAAAAATAATGATAAATGTTGGAGAGGATGTGGGAAAACTGGGACACTAATACATTGTTGGTGACGTTGTGAAGTGATCCAACCATTCTGGTAAACAATTAGGAACTATGCTCAAAGGGCTATCAAACTGTGCATACCCTTTGATCCAGTAGTATCTCTACTGGGTCTGTATCCAAAAGAGATTACATAAGAAGGGGAAAGAACTCACGTGTGCAAAAATATTTATAGCAGCCTTTTTTATTGTAGTAAGAAACTAGAAATTGAGTGGATGCCCATTAGTTGGAGAATGGCTGAATAAGTTATGGTATATGAAGGTAATGGTATATTATTGTTCTACAAGAAATAATGAGCATGCTGATTTCAGAAAAGTCTGGAAAGACTTACATGAACTGATGCTGTTTGAAGTGAGTAGTACAGAGAGAACAAGATTATGTAATGATCAGTTGTGATAGATTTGGCTTTTTTCACCAACACAGTTATTCAAGACAATTCCAATAAACTCAGGATGGAAAATGCCAACTGCATCTAGAAAGAGAACTATGGAACTGAATGCAAATTGAAACTTACTATTTTCATTTTTGTTTATTTGGGGTTTTTTTTCATGTTTTTTTTTCCCTTTTGGTCTGATTTTTCTTGCACAACATGACAAATATGAAAATATGTTTAAAAGAATTACATATAAAAAGAGAATTCGGTCTAGATAGAAAGCTAAGCTGCGGAAAGAAAGCAACCAATAATTAAAAGGAAGAAGGTCTTAGATGTTAGAAGAACAGGACAGACAATAATTGTTATAAGATCTGAGTGAAAGAATAGGTAAGAATAATGTAGACTTGGTGGGGCCAGGGGACAGCACGGATGTCTTGATTCTGGTCTCAAGCAACGTTACAGGAGGCAGGTTTGATGTGGTAGGGAAACCAATAAAAGTAAAAATTTCATCTCTCTCCCTTATCCAGACTATAATATTGCCTCAGTACCTGAAATTCCAATTCAATTCCTTATGAGAATTATTTATGTAGATAATCCTCCAGCATTTATATACTTACATTCAATATTGTTATACCTATGAAATTTTTTATTATAGTTTTTTATTTACAAAACATATGCATGAGTAATTTTTTCAACACTGACCCTTGCAAAACCTTCTGTTCCAAATTTTCCCGTTTTTCCCCCCACCCCTTTCCCCTAGATGGCAGGTAGTCCAATGCATGTTAAATATGTTAAAATATATGTTAAATTCAATATACATATACATATTTATACATTTTATATTTATATAAATTTGTATTGCTGCACAAGAAAGATCAGATCTAGAAAGAAAAAAAAAACCTGAGAAGGAAAACAAAAATGCAAGCAAACAATAACAGAAAGAGTGAGAATACTATGTTGTACACCACACTCAGTTCCCACAGTTCTCTCTCTGGGTGTAGATGACTCTCTTCATTACTGAACAACTAGAACTGGTTTGAATCATCTCACTGTTGAGAAGAGCCACATCCATCAGAATTGATCATCACATAATCTTTTCTTTATTATAGCTTTTTATTTACAAGATATATGCAGGGATAATTTTACAGTATTGACAATTGCAAAACCTTTTGTTCTAATTTTTCTCCTCCTTTCCCCCACCCCTTCCCCCAGATAGCAGGTTGGCAAATACATGTTAAATATATTAAAGTATAGATCATCACATAATCTTGCTGTTCCCGTGTACAATGATCTCCCGGTTCTGCTCATTTCACTCAGCATCACTTCATCTAAGTCTCTCCAGGCCCCTCTGAAATCATCCTGCTGATTGGTTCTTTTAGACCAATAATATTCCATAACCTTCATATACCATAACTTGTTCATCCATTATCCAGCTGATGGGCATCCACTCAGTTTCCAGTTCCTTGCCATTACACAAAGGGCTGCCACAAACATTTTTGCACATGTGAAACCCATGAGGTTTTAAAAAATATTTATAGGCCTTGAACTTTCTGAGTTCCAGTAGCAAAATTCCTGACTTAGCAGTACTCAACTCACCACTATAAGGCATTGATGAGAGATGTCAACATGTCTAAGGTTCCCCAGCAGCCATCCGCTCTTCTCTTACCTGAGAGTACGGCCCGAGGAATGGAGATGGGTGCGCTGGGACAGTGGCATGGGGAGGCCATCCTTCAGCCAGTTAATCTGTATTGGTGGGGAGCCTCGGGCTGGGCATGCCAGGGTCACTAGCTCCCCTGGTACACTTATCAAGGTCCCTGATCCATTGGCCCCTTTATCGATGGTGGGGGGAACTGGTAGGGGGTAAAGAGAGAGACAAATAGAGACATAGGTAAGAAGGTCTTCTCAGACAGGTTTACTTTCTCTTCTCAGAAAAAAAAAATTGCCCTTTTAAAAACTCTCAGCATTTGAGATCTTAGAGCCATAAGATCCAATCCTTTTACATTATAGATGAGGGAAGTGAGGTGCACAGAAGCAAGTGGCTTGTCTAAGACCACACAGCTAGTAAATATATGAGCCAGAATTTGAACTCAGGCCTTCTTAACTTCAAGTCCAGGTCTCTATCTACGATCAATGAGATCCTGGTTTTTTCACTTAGCCTACTTCCAATCTCATTATATCCTCCCAACAATTCTATGTTGGGGGGGACCAAAATTATTAAATATCAGCTTTATGGGTAAGGACCCTGAAGTGTAGAGAATGCTAAGTAACTTGTCCCAAAAGAATCCCAAGAGTTAATGGTGACGCAGAAACTAAAAACCAAGTGTCCAAGGATGTCTCCCAAGCTCCAGGATGGATGCACCAGGATGCCACAGATAGGAGGTCCTGGATATGTCAGAAGTGATCTCATCATTCCTTGTTACTCAACTTCACTCTCTGGTCCCAATCCAGGCCCTCGGGGTCATCAGAAGCCAAGCTGGAGGGGGTTGCAGCCCCAGGAAAGGATCTGCTCCCCTCCTTGGCACCCTTACCCAGCACGCTGAGTGTGTGCAGTTTGGTGTCTTCTCCGGCACTGTTCTGGGCAAGGCAGGTGTAGGCCCCGGAGTCGGAAGCCTTCAAGCCCTTCAGGACCAGGGAGCTGCCATCTGTATAGAACCTGTGCCAGCAGGGGCAGAGGGGAGATAGAGAGAAGGGTCCTCCCTTACCCTCCACCCCCATCTCCCTTCCAAGCAACTCTCAAGGCGCTTTAGTCAAGAAGCACTTAAATGCTTGCCATGCTCATGGCATTGTTCCAACTCGGAAAGTCAGGTATGTACAAAGTATTCATAGAATAGATGTAAGGCAACTGGAAATTGGAGGGTACTAGTGGCCGGAGGCCTGCCTCCTGAAGGGCGGTATATACCGAAGGTGGGGAGAGATGTGAATTCCCAAGGGCCTTCCGTCCTTTAGCCACAAGATGTCCGGCTGCGGCTGCCCTTCTGCCTCACACTCCAGCCTCACTTCCTGGTCTTCTAGGACATTATGCTCCTGGGGAACCCCAGAGCTCAGGATCCTGGGGGCCACTGTAAGCAGAAGGAAAGTCCTCAGGCCTAGAGTCTAAGCAGGGAATAGCTCCTGACGAGGGAGGAAAACGCCAAAGGGTCCCCAGTGCCAAATACTGGTCCCGGGTCAGACTGAGCTAGACTGTCTCCAGACAATCCTGGCCAGGCAGCAGCATCCCTGACATACCTAACACCATGACCACAAAATCTTTGCGGGCTTCGGCCTCAGGGTTCTCGGCCACACAGGTGTAGGTGCCCTCCTGGGAGGGTTGCAGGCGACTGAGCTGCAGGCGGCCCCCTCTGGAGACCACTCCTCTCTCCACACTGCTCTCTGCAGGGAGAGGAAGCTAATCATCAAACTCTCCCCTGTAGAGATCCCCAACTGTACCCTTCCTGGGTACTTTAAGTGCTCAAACTTGAATTAAGGAGTTACCATGCCTGCTAGTCCCATTTGTATTTGTCTCATTCTAAGAAATACACACTCACTCACTCACGCATTCGTTCATCTAACCATCATGTAAGGATGCATGATACTGGGGAGATTTGACTCTGTTGCATCAAATTGGACTCTTGGCTGACTTCCAAGGAACATCCACTACACTTACTTTCCCCCAGTTCACCTTTGACTGTACTATTCAATGTTCCTTGAGTAAACTCTGCTTGTTCCCATCTCTATACCATTGATTGAGTTGTTTCCTCCTCTCTCCCAACTTAGAATTCCCCCTTTTTTTCCCCCACAGAGAACTTGTTGATTGGAGCCCTAGGCAAGAGAAAGAGTGAGTCAAAACTACCCTAGCAGCTCACTCTAGAATTCTTGCTGAGAGCCCCAGTAGCTGACTTCATCCCACCAGTCCAGTTGAGACCCTGCCCACCTCCCACCCTCTTCTACAAGGGATGTGATTCTTGGATTAGATTTCAGACTTTGGAGTCTTGGCCGACTCACCAACAGGCATCCTGTCCTTCAACCAGGTGACGGTAGGGGCAGGAACCCCAACCACATCACACACCAGGACCAGGGATTTTCCAGCCACCTGGCTCAGAGTCTCTGTTTCAGGATTCTCAAAGATTGGGGGTACTATGAGAGGGAAGTAAAATATTCAGGATCCATAGTGTCTGTGGGGTAGAAAACCCAGAGCCCATTGACCCTCCCCAAAGGACAGGTTTCACCATAGCTCTGAACTGTACTCAAGCCTTCCAATTATGGTATTGTTTCTCCTCTGCAATCACTTTTGAGATAAGAGATATTCTTGCCCCCATTCCATAGATAAGAAAACAAAGACAGTTTTTTTTTGTTTTGTTTTGTCAGTACAGAGATCAAGGAAACTTCAGATTCACTGAGCCTGGTGCTTCCTTTTCATAATCTCTTACCCTGAACAGTGAGGGCAAAGGTCCGGACAGCCTCACCAACTATGTTGCTGACTTTACAGCTGTATAAACCTTTATCTGCTACCTGGAACAAATAGAGACTGACTGAGCCTTGAGACACAAGGGGAGATGGGTCACCCCATTTGCCCTTATCCAAAGCCATAAAGAGAGGGTAAAAGGATTCTAAAGGTTCTGGGCATTTGGCTCTCCTCCCATAGCACCCCCACCCCATTTCCCAATTTGTCAACTAGAACAGCTATCTGCTCACCTGGACATTCACAATCTCCAGTTTCTGTCCATCCAACAGCATTTCAACCTGCTGGTCCAGAGTTATCTGTTGGCCATTTTTATACCAAGTTATCACTGGCTCTGGCAGAGTGTCTGATTCACATTGTAGGACAGCTGTGTCCCCAACTCGCACCACTATTGTGTCCTGCTGTCCACTTGAGGTTTGCTTGATGGTAGGTGGGGCTGAGAGAGAGAAAGATCAGATGGTCTCTAAGACTGAATCATAGGATTTGGAATCCCATGGTTTCAAACATATCTAATCCTCTCCCTTATTTACATATGAAACACCGTATGAATAATAGAATTTGAACCCGGATTTCTTATGACTCCAAATCCAGTATTTTTCCCACTATTTTTTGCTTCCAATGGTTTAATTAATTCTAGAGTAAAGAGGAAGGGAGGGTTTTCACCCAAATGCTTAAAAAAACCAGAGGAAACTATAACCTCACTTTTCTCCTCTTCACTCCTGGGACTAACCAAGAAGCCCTGAATAAGGATCCACTAAATATACCCAAAGATTGGCTTGGTTCTCCAAGTCTTCACAGGGAGAAGACAAAAAGATGCTAACAGACCCTTCCCCCTGATGCTATAGACAAATGCTATTGTACCATGATGCTGGTTTGTGGGAGAAAAGGTCTTGAAAGCTTCTGGGCATCCCAAGTGTCCTTTCTGTTTCTGGACAATACTCAGTCAGGAAGGACACAGATGGTCATGGTGGGGACAATCCCAGAATTCAGAATCACAAAAGCAAATGATGTCACAAGTGGAGGGGACTGAGAGGCCATTTGCTCCAACACCTTTAATTCACAGATTTAAATGCTCAGGGTGGCAGCAAAATACGGAAGAGAGAATGGGAAGGAAGACAGGAAATGCTGCCCCCCGGACACTGCTTACCAAACACACTGAGCAGCACGAGCTTCTGGTCTCTGCCGGCCACATTGAGGGCTTCACAGGTATATGTGCCTGTGTCAGATGGCTGGGGCCGGGGCAGCTGCAGGGTGTGGGTTCCTGGGGAGGTCCAGAGAGGGGAGACTCTTCATGCCAAGAAAGTGGGCCTTCTGCCTTCTACCTCAAGGACCTCTCCTTTAATTCTGTTTCCTTCTCCCTAAATCACTTGGTAACAGATAAGGCTCTATGCTGAGCATTCATTCTGCCATCTAATTAATCATTTATTTACTCGAACTTTTAAAATATGATTCTCATATTAACTGCATTAGTTGGAGTAGGAAGGTATCATTATCTCCATTTTACAGATGAGGAAACCAAGACTCCAAATGACTTTTCTATAATCACAATACAAGTTAATGCCAGAGACAGGACTAGAACCTACGTTACTGACTTTTACAGTAGTATTATAAATTAGACCTCTCTGTATATTAGACTCCATTTTTCCTAGCAAAATGTCCAGAATACAGTAAGTACCTTATAAAAACTTACTGCCTTGACATTTATATTCATGTCTTCCTAAATGTACTGCTCTATCAATTAAGAAAATCTGTCCACACCAGCTTATTGAAATGAGAGCTACCCTTAGGCCAGAGCTGAAGATGGCCAGCTCCCCAGGACACAGCCTTTGTCCTGCTAAAGTTATCAGTTTACCCACCAGGCAGGAGGAAGACCTCTTCACTGAAAGGGAGGGCCCAGCCATCCTTGTACCATGTCACTTCAGGGCTAGGGTGGGAATGGACGTCGCAGGGAAGAGCCACACTGCTATTCACAATGGCTGTAATACGTTCTGGGTTCAGGCCGGTGATCCTGGGGGGAGCTATTCCCACAGTCATGCAAGAACCAAAGAAAGACAAATGAAAACAGAAACTCGGTTGTGTGCACCTTTGACTTTGGATGACTATTGCTGACTGGCTGCAGAGGTCACAAGAATGGCATAGATCTAATCCTATAGAATCACAGGATCATCAGTGTAGAAATGGGGAGAGGGACATCCCGCTCTGGTCCAGTGAGAGTAAGGGATGTGTCCAAATTAGAGATGGTGTCTGGACCCATTCCAGAGCTAATGATCTTTCTGTTGTATTAATACCTCCTCTGTCAAAAAAACCCATAGACTACAGGCATATACCCATAAGTACTGGAAGGAACCTGAAAGATTACCAAGCCCAACACCCTAATTTTTCAGAAGGGGAAACCGAGGCCCAATAAAAGGTGTGACTACCCCATAGGCATAGCTGTTTAGTGACAGAGCTGGGACTGGAACCCTTGACTCCTGACAATCTATCCCTCATTCTGCTGTTCCATGGTGCCCGCCACCTGTTCCCCCAAAGGAATGAGTTAAGCCATAGGGAAGAGATGAGGAAGGGAAATGATCACAGAGAAGCCATAATTCTTAACCACCATGTCCCGTTATCATCATGATGCCTTTGTAGGCTGCCTTTGCATAAACTTTTATATCTCCCCAGCCCTTAGCCTCATGCCCCGTGTTCAGTAGTTACTTAATACACTTTTGTTCAATGTAGCTATGCAACGCCCCATCCCATTCTCACCTTGAACCTTAAGGGTGAAAAGCTTCTCAGCTGAGCCTGCTGAGTTCTCTGCCACACACATGTAGCTGGCAGAGTCGGTCACATCGGCAACAGAGACCTGCAAGAGGAGAAAATAGCATCCTGGCAGTGCTCGGGAATGAGAGGTCCTCGGGGATTCCCTGGGAGCTGCCCACTAGTACGAGGGTAACCAGGGGGTAACTCTTACCTCCATCACCCCTGGGGAGAAGCACTCTCATGGGTGTGAGTAGCCACATCGCTTCAAATGCAGCTGCTTACTTGGCATTGAAAATGAAAGCTCCTAGGGCCCCCCTCATAACCCGGCCCTGTGCCCACTCTGGATTGTCCTGCCCTCACTGGTAAGCCAGGAAGAAATGCTGACCTGCAAGACTTGCCCATCCTCCAGGGCCTGGTGCTTTGAGCTAGGGGTGAGGGGCAGCCCATTCCGGAGCCACAAGATAGCTGGTGGTGGGGTGCCCAGAGCCTGGCACTGTAGGCTGACTGTGCTGTTGGCATTCACCGTCACTTCCTCCACCAGCTCTTCAGGATCCCCCTGGATCACAGGTGGGGCTGAGGAGACACAAGAAGGGAGGGAGATGTAGAAGAACCCTGAGCCTGACTGGCATGGAGTCAGGAAGATCATCACTGTCATTCCTGCCCCAGACACTCACTGGCTGGTCATCCTGGCAGTCACTTAACTTTGCCTAGACTCAGGTCCCTCATTTACAACTCCAACAGGGTTATGAAGACCAAATGAGATGACGTGTAAAACACTTTGCAAGCCTTAAAGCACTAGATAAATGCTCGCTGTTATTATTATCACCACCATTACTCTCTCCTCCCATACTTCTTTTCTGAACTGGTGTTTAGATCACTTTGTAGTTTCTCTGTGTGTCTTTGCTAACCAATCATGCCACAAGGTTGAAAAATAACCCAAATGTGGCTCTTTTCAACAATGAGATGATTGAGCCCAGTTCCAGTGATTTTGTTATGAAGAAAGTCATCTACACCCAGAGAGAGGACTGTGGAAACTGAGGGTGGATCACAGCATAACGTTTTCACTTTTTTTGTTGTTGTTTGCTTGCATTTTGTTTTCTTTCTCTTTTTTCCCTTTTTGATCTGACTTTTCTTGCACAGCATGATAATTGTATAAATATGTATCCATATATTACATTTAATATATATATATATATATATATATTTTAACATGTTTAACATATATTGGATTATTTGCCATCTAGAGGAGAGGGTAGGGGAAAGGGGGGGGGGTGGAATTTGGAATACAAGGTTTTGGCAAGAGTCAGCGTTGAAATGTCCCAGATTAGAGAACCAAGCTGTTGTAACATCCAGTTTAACATATCCATGCATATGTTTTGAAAATAAAAAGCTTTAATTAAAAAATTAAATATAAGAAAACCAAGGAAAAAAATTAAAAATAAAATGAAAAGGAAGAGAAAAAATAACCCAAGGTCTCTGACTTGGCAATAATTGCTTTAGCCAAAGAACATGTTCATCCATTTACATCTTGTTGATGGGTTTGGGAGTCTCCTGTGCTCAAGGAAGAAACTGGCCATATTGTGTTATAGAAAGCAAGAGGATGAGAACTTGAGACGTTAGGTATGAGGTAGAGGCATCCATCCTACCCTCTAATCCCAGGCTTCTTCCAGAAGTCCATCCAACCCTGACCATCAATTCTCCCATCTCAGCACCGACTCCCTCACTGGAATGGGGAAGGGGGAGGTACCACAGTGGGCTGCCCCTTTTATCTGCAGGACAGGAAATAAAGGATCTCTCCCTCCCCTTATCTCCCAGAGACTCACTCAGAACCAAAAGTTCATAATGCAGCCAGTCCTCTCCAACTTCATTGGAGGCTTTGCACGTGTACTTCCCAGCATCCTCTGCTTGGACCATGGGGATCTGTAGGACCCGGCCACCTGCAGAAGAAAAATGAGCTCCTAGGGGCTAGCTGAGGGAAACAGTCTAGGACAGGTAGCCAGGACTGGGGATCAGCTGACTCTCAGGGAGGGAGAGTTTGAGACTCAGTTTGGTGCCAAGATGAGGGTTATGGTCAGGGAAGAGTCATTCAAAGTCTCATCGACAATATTCTAAACCACAAATTCTTTTAATCCTACATATATGGTCATGGCACTATGGTCGTTTCATCACACCATTTTTATGGTGAGCTAGGAGAGATTAGAGAACCATGCTGTTGTCACATCCAATTTAACATATCCAGATTTCCCCTGGAGCCTGTACCTTGTAACACAGATACTCCTTCCGTGCTTGAGAGGGGCTGACCATCCTTATACCAGGTAAGTTGTGGGGGTGGCACAGCACTGGTATCACAGTACAGGTAGGCGGGATTGTTCTCCACAATCTCCCGGTACTCCATCGTGCCTCCCCTCAGCTCTTCCTCCTGGTAGCCAGTCCCAGAAACTTCATTGGGACCTGCAATCTTCTGAAAAATGGGGGGCACTGGAAGGTGTGGGGGGAGGAAAACAGGACAAAACCATCAAGGAACTTTTTTGCCTTATGCAATTACTTCCCTTTGTGAGCCTCAGTTTTCTCCTCTATAAATTAGGATGGCTGGATTAGATGTTCTCTGAGATTTCCTCCAGTTCTAACATTCTAGGAACATTAAAGCTTTTTTTTTTTGTGCACTAAATATTTTCTAATTTTTCTTATAAGTATACATATATATGTATATATTTATTTATGCCTTTTCATTCCTACAAGATTATAAATTCTTATTAAATATAGTTTTATATACAGAGAGTGTATGAATTATATAGACCCATATATACATACTTGCACACATATGTTTATATTTACATATGCATATATATACACACATATGTGTATGTGGGTCTGTATCTATATACAGATATAGATATAATCTATATAATCTATATAATGATATAAATATGGATATAGAATAGATAGATATTTCACAAATGTTACAAATGAATGAATAATCTCCAAGGTCACATCCAGACCTGCATTTCTTTTATGCCAAGTGGACATATAAGGATAATTGGCTTCAACTCAAAGAAGTTGATATTTAACTCATTTACTGGGTATATAATTTCCTGGTCTAGTAAATAGAAGACAAGCTTTAAGTTCTTTCCAGGACACAAACTGGCTGTGACCCAAGAACTCTGACTTCTCGGTGTTGTGGGCGATCTAGTAAGATTACAAGTTGCAGAAAAGGTGCCAAGCTGAAGTTTAGAAGTTAGTTTCCTCATCTGGAAGTTCCCTATAATAATATACTCACGGGGTCAGTCCCTATCCTTAGGAGTATAAAATATTTTGCAGATCTAAAGGGAACCTATACCTCTCTCTGAATAGTTGGCTTGAATGAGGAGCACTCCCCCCCTCACGTAAGAGCTCTCTGGCTGCTCGCCCTCCCCAAGCCCCCTCTCCTTGGGCACTGACCCTGGATAAGCACGTGGAAGTCTTTGTCATCCTCCCCAGCCACATTGGTGGCCACACAGAGGTAGCGCCCCGAATCCCAGCTCCTGGTTGGACTGATCTGGAGCAGCCGCCCCTCGGCTAGAAGGTGGAGGTGATCGTCGGCGCTCACCAGCTGGCAGAACAAGACACAGGGTGAGGGGGAGCAGAGACAAGCCAGACCCGGCCAAGGAGGCTGCAGCGTGCTCCACTTGGGTGGAAGGCCACAGTTCCTTGGCCACTCTCTGCCACAACAAGAGAATGCAAATGTCCCCCTGAAACCAAACCCGGCCTGGTCCCTGGCCCACACTCCTGCCCTCGGTCCCCTCAAGTGGGTCAGACGCAGCTGAAAGCTCCGTCACAGCCTTCACACTCTGTGGCCTTAGTCTCTGGGGGTCCCGTGACAGTCACAGGGCCTCTAAGCTTCTTCCTAATCTCCCTCTATGAAAGTAAACATTGACAAGATATCTAACTTACACCAAGCCAGGAAGTCACAGTTAGGGATCAGCCCTGGGTCTGAGCCGGGGGAGGGAAGGATCAGGCACCAGAGTGTCCACTTGTACCAAGGGCCCAGCTCCCAACTGCGCCTGCTCCCCAATTCTCCAATTTTGCCCTGACTCCAGCATGGCAAACACAATTACCCCGAGAACTGTAGTATGGGATCCAAGAAAGAAGCCTGGACTAGGCCTATATTTCCTGGCTATAAGAGTGGGCAAGTGGTTTAATCCATCTAGATCTCAGTTTTCTCACCCATAAAAGGGAATAATAGTGCTTGCATTAACAATCTCATGGGATTATTGTGAGGAAGGCACTTTGAGAACACTCAAGCTCTATAAAAATGCGAGCCATTAGAATGTTTCCCAGTACTCAAACATGGCTTATCCCAGAAATATCCAGCTTTATTCATCTTTTTCCTTATAGGGGACTTTACAGATTCCACCTGAAAGTCCCATAAGCCTTTCTGTTCTATATTCTCATGCCTGAGAACCTGGGGTCAGATTGAGATAGTACCACTGCTCTGCAAATGGATGGAGCTCCAACTTACCAACCCCCACTCATACTAAAGGGTCTGGGGTCTTCACACTGGTTACAGACCCCCAGAGTCACTTCACATTGACACTTAAGGATAAAAAACTTCTCAGCTGAGCCTGTTGAGTTTCCTGAACCCTGCAATGTCTCTGTCTCCCTTCCCTGGCTCACCTGTCCATCCTTGTACCAGGTGATGGTCGGAGGAGGTATAGCCCAGGATTCGCACTCCAAGCTCAGGGTGCTATTGACCTTGGCCTTCACCTCTTTAACACTGAATTCATCCAAGGGATCATCCTTGGAAATAGAAGGAGGAACTGAAAGCAGAGCAGAGTTCAAGAGTCAGGCTTTAAGGAAGACAGGCAGGGAATGGAGCAGATGAGGAAGCATGCTCACAGTGCCCGGCCAGATTTCAGGTTCTGAGAAGGCAAGTCATGGGAGCCCTCATTATTGGGAGCCCAAAGTAGTGGAATGAAGATTCATACACTCCCAGCTAGAGAACATGTATGACCGAATAGAACACTGTAACAGCACTCAGGGGAGCCGTTTCTAGTCCTAGATCTCTCACCAGCTAACTGTGTGATGTTAGCCTAGCTCTTCCCGTCTCAGAGCTTCAGCTTCCTCAGCTGGAAAGTAGGAAAATAGAAGCTTGCTTTTGTTACTGCCTCACTTAAGAAATTCATATGAAATACATGGAGGTTTTTTTTTTTTTACATAGGAAATTCAGTATAGATGTGGCCGAGGAGTTAGGGCTATTCCATCAACAGGTTTTTGGCCAGGGGAGCTCCTGTCCATCAGGGGACACTGTTACATACTGAGCACTTCCACGTGGTAGTTCTTCACAGCCTCTCCTACTTCATTCGTGACCACACAGGTGTATCGGCCAGCATCCTGCTCCTGGGCATTGAGGATCTGCAGCCCATGGGTGCCTGCTTGAGGTTCAGAAGCCAAGATTCAGCACTGAGCTCCCTTAAGGGCTCCCACTCTTCTTGAGAATCCCTGGCTGCCTCCTGGGGAGGAGGGCCCCCAAGGCAAGGTCTCACATCTCTAGCTGGGACAGTGCTCATTCACACTAGCCAAATAGAATGTATATTGTGCTTAGAGACCTAGGCCTGAGCATGGATACTATTCACTGCCTGTGTAATCCTGACTTAACCCACTTATCTCTTCAAACGGCAATTTCCTCAATAAAGGGGTTAGACTAACAGAACTGGGTTTCCTTCTAAGCCTATGGCTTAAAGAAAGCCAGGGAGTCTAAGAAGCAGAGATAGATAGGAGAGAGTTCCAGGCATGGGAGACTCACTTAAAATATCTGAAGTTGGGAATTTTAGAGCCCAAAGTGACCCTAGAAGTCATCTCAGTTAGGGGTCCCCCAATGCCAGGGTTCTTAACCCAATTTATGGGTTGATTTCCAGGAATTCATTAACTTGAAAGTGGAAAAAACCCCACATTTTTCCTTTCCCTATTCTTGAAATGAAATCCAGCATTTCTTTCAATTATGAATTTTTTAAAAACATTATTCTAAGAAGGAATCCATAGGTCTTGCTGACCTATCAAAAGGACCTAAGACACAAAAATATTTAAGAAAACTTAATCTACATTGTACACAGCAACAGCAAGATTATATGATGATCAATTCTGATGAATGTGGCTCTTTTCAACAATGAAATGATTCAGGCCAGTTCCAGTGGTCTTATGATGAAGAGAGCCATTTACACCCAGACAGAGGACTATGGGAACTGAGGGTGGATCACAACATAGCATTTTCACTTTTTGTCATTGTTTGCTTGCGTTTTCTTTCTCATTTTTCTCATTTCTAATCTGATTTTTCTTGTGCATTGTTCTCGTAGAACTATGCATAGAAGAATTGCACATGTTTAACATATATTGGATACTTGCCATCTAGGGGAAGGAGTGGGAGGAAGAAGAAGAAAATTTTGGAACACAAGTTTTGCAAAGGTCAGTGTTGAAAACTCATCCATGCATATGTTTTGAAAATAAAAATCTTTAATAAAAAAAGAAAATTTGATCTAGTTCATCCCTCTAACTTTATAGAAAGAAAAACAAGGTTAACAAGGTGAAAACGGCACATCATACCCTTTCCCACCCTTTTCACACTCCAATCAGCTATTAATAATTTTTTTAAATCAAGAAGCTCCTAGACCAGATTTACTGTAGATTGCCCACCTCCCATTGAAGGGGGAGGGGAGGAGCTGAAAGAGAAACAGCAAGCCCTTCTTGTTTTCCAGACCTTGCCCTTGTTCAGAGTGCTATGCCCTTTTGATCTACTGCCTGTTTTCTTTAATTTTCCAGTTATTGATTAAGTCCTCACCTTCTGACTATTCTTCTTGCACTAATCTACAGAATTATAATACTCCCAGATAAGCACTGTTTGCATGGACTCTGAAACGTGTCTTGCTCTGCCCTCCAAATCTGTCCCCTCTTTATTTCTATTTGTTTGCTTTGCTTCTGACCTTCAGTTGACATGACTGCACATCCTACTTCCCAAGTTCTGACCCAGTCTCAGCCTGTTTCTTCTACCAACAACCCAACATGGCATGAACCAGCCTTCAGTCTCACCCGATGAGAAATCATTAGGGTGGCACTGAACCCAAAGTCAGGAAGTTCTGAGTTCAATCTGACTTCAGATATTTAATACTCTAGTTCTTAGACAAATGACAACCTCCATTTCCTCAGTTTCATCCACAAAATGGGGTAATAATAATAATAATAGTACTTATCTACCAGGGTTGTTGTTAGGAAAAAATGAAATAATATTCATTAAATGTTCTGTAAACTTAAAGTACTGTATGTTATTATTATTTTTTAAATTTTAATAATGCCAACATGCTCCAAACTACTGACCATTGGTAACAACTTCAGTCCCCAATCTATATATGGGGCTCTATTCCTACTTTCCAACCTGGAGTGATCAATTTGGGGGGAACCATCTGTTACCATAATTCATCCCACCTCAGGCACACTTGGATCAGCTCTCCCTATTCCAACTCATTGCATCCCAGAAGTCATCACCTGGAAGCAGCTGGGTATTTCCTGAGGCTTGAAATGGAGCCCCGTCCTTCATCCAGGTAATATTAGGGGAAGGGAATGCAAGGGCCTCGCAGATCAGGGAGATGGGGTTGTTGATAGTCACTGTCACTTCCTCATCTGGACTGTCTTCAGTCACTCCCAGAATTGTGGGGACCACTGTAAGTAAGAGAAGTTTGTGAAAATGGCTAATATGGGTGAACTGCCAGGAACCTAAGCCTATAGACATGGGTAACTCTCAAAGCTGAGACAGAAGGCAGTCTTTGGCTGACCCGACAAAGAACTCTAACTCTCAGAGTACAAAGGGGCTTCTTCAGTCCACACCTGAAGAAACAAACCATGTACAACAGGGGATCTTTACCTGAACTTTTCTAGTAATATTTTGATTGTTATATTTCAATATAATCGGCTTCCTTTGTAATCTTATGTATTTTCTCATGCATTTAAAAACATTGTTCTGAGAAGGTGTCCATAGGCTTCCCTAGACTGTCCAATGTGTTCAGAGCACAAAAAAGGTGAAGAGTCCCTGTTCTGCTACATTTCTGACAAGTGGTCATCCAGCCCTTGGCTTGAATGAAGACTTCAACTGAGGGGGAGCCCACTCACTTGTTTTTGTATGTCCTGTGGTGTTTTATGCATAGCCATTTGTTCAGGAAGTTTTTCTGATTGATTAAAATATCTATCCTGTTTTCCCCTGATAATCACAAAAAGCTATCTTTTGCTAAGCACACTACCACACTACCTTTCCTTTTGCCTTTCTGTAACTTTTTTTTTCATATTCATCACCTCCTGAGCATGTAATTCCCACATCTCCACACACAGACCTAATCTCCCATCTGGACTGTAGACCTCAATTGACAACTGCCTACTGGATAGCTGCCCCTGAAAGTTCTACAATTACTTCTTTCCCAAAGTTTCCTGTCAACCAAGTTCTCTGGTTGGGAGTCATTCTCAACTTTTCATTCAGTCTCCTACATTATCTAATCAGCTGCCAAACCAATTGTACCCGTCCCCTTTTCTCCATAGCAATAGACTCCTAATTGATCTTATTCTTCTATTGGTCAATGATTTTCAGCAGAAATGCCAGAATAGTGTTTCCTAAAAGCACAGATCATCCCTTTAGTTCAAGAAACTTTGTGCCCGTAGGATAAAATGCACAATTTACATATGGGCTCTTAAAGACCTTCCCTATTTGGCCTTAATTTATTTTCCAGATTTGTCATTATTTTTTTTTTTTTTTTAGGTACCATAGGTTCCAGCTAAACTGGCTGTTCTCTAAACTAAATATCCCATCTCTTCCTATCTCAGAGACTAGGTACAGTCTATTCCTCCATGCCTAAAACACAGTCTCACTCCATCTCCTCATCATAGGATCTTTAGGTTAAAGGCTCAGCTCAGGTGCCACTTCTGACCTGAAACCTTCCCAGCTCCCCACAAGTATCAGAATTATCTTTCTCCCCCTCCTTAAGTTATCTTATATTTATTTATCTGAGCATGTGAAGTATCTTTTTCTCTACCCCCAGCTGAATAGAAGCTCCCTGAAAATAGGGATTGGTTTTGTTTCATTCTTTCCATCTCCGACCCCGAGTCTAATGCTTTTCCCACAATAGATATCTGATAAATATCAGGTGAATTGTGTTAATTTCTACCTTCTCCATGAATTTATCTAAATACTGCTTATATTTCCAAATAAATGTTTTGACCTAATTTAACATCTATCTGTACCTTTTAAAAAATCCTTTTCCTGCTTCCATAGGCTTTAATATGCTTTACAGAGAAAAGGTCCTAGTTGAAGCTTCACGAACCATTGTACTAATTGATCATTAGAGAACCTGCTGCCCTCTAAGCAACCAATCTCCTTGATTTTCTACTAGATGGTAAGGAGAATGGGTTTGAGAGGCATCATGGTACTGTTTAAAGAGTCCTGGATTTATAATCAGAGGAACTCGGTTCAGATCCATACCTTATCACATCCTGTATGTGTGACCCAGACTCTCAGGCTTTAGTTTCCAAATTTGTAAAATGAGGAGATTGAACTCAATAATCTTGGCAGTCCTTTCTAGTTCAAATCTGTGATCTCATGGGATTCTGACTTCCACAAGGAGCTCCAACAAGTCCTGCTTAAGCAGCTCTAGGCAGTCGATCTGTCTGTCTTGGGAGATTTAGGGTTGCACTGCATCATGGTACCTATCATGTGTCACTTACCCAGAACAGTAAGCTTGTAGTGCTTGGTCTTCTCTGAGACCGAGTTTGATGCAATGCAAGAGTAGTGGCCAGAGCTGGAGAGATTAGTCTGCAGTATCTCTAGTACAGATCCATCTGGGGATAGATGATAGGGATCTCCTCCAGAAAGGCTATGGCCATCTTTGAACCATGTGACTGTTGGCTGGGGATGACCTGTCCATAGAAGCAAGTAAGAATGAATGACAACATTTTCTTAAAAAGTCTTCGTTCAGATTTGTCTGATAGCCCTTGTGATATGCAGCAGGTTTTGTTGTTCTAGGAAGCTTACAATAGTACTCTAGAACCTTTTAGCCTTGGGACTTCCCATCTAACCCCAAAGACCTGAACATTAGAACCAGAAGTGGATAAAGATAATGGACAAAGTGACTGCTTCTCTTCCCCACGGGTAATTGAATTAGCTTCTCTTCCAGAGAGGAGTGAATGAAGTTAGTAGTTGCTTTAAAATGGGGAAGTCGTTGAAAATGAAGTTTCAATACAAACCTTGGTTTTCGAGACTTCCTTTCCTACATCCATCCCATCCCACCTGTGTCTTTCCTGCTTCCTGTCACTCCATATAGTTGTTACCTGTGGCATTGCAAGTTAAGGAGACAGACTGCCCTTCAGGAATTTTAATTTCTTCTTCTGGATTCTCATTCTCAATTTTGGGAGGAACTGGAAGAAAGAGACAATCACAGGTTTTCTCCTAACAGTCTGCATAGTCTAGGACACAGGTTACCAAATTACAGCCTGCCACCTTTTTTTTTTTTTTTTAATATGGCCTAGAAACTAAGAAAGCTTTTTACATTTTTAAATACAGGACAACTTTATTTTTAAAAATGTAAAATCATTCTTAGCTCCCAGACTGTTCAAAAATGGGCAAGGGGCTGAATTTGATCCAAAGGAGATCTAGGAGAAAGAACTCCAAACTTAGAGTCAGTAGCAATAATAGTCATAATAGTAATAATAATAAGACTCAGCATAACTTGTTCACAATTCTTCAAACGATATTGCTGTTATCATTACGCATACAATGTTCTCTGAAATATAGCTATTATACTGAAATGGAAAAACCCAGATTTAACTCCTTCATTCTTCCCATCTGTATCTACTTTCTGTTCTCCTAAATACCTGTGTTTCAAACTACCTTCTGGGCTTGTCCCAAGGTTATGTGGAGACTTCAAAGTCATTGATATTTACCCAAGACCTCCACACTGAAGTTTTTTCTTGCTTCCCCAACCATATTACTTGCAAGGCACAAATAGAGGCCAGCATCTTCCTCCTGCACTTGGGTCAGCTTCAGAATCCTGCCACCTAAGGAGAGGAGAAGGAAAAAAGGAAGAAATAGCCTCTAAGTTTACTGCAAATGTGCCAGGGTGAAAAACCCCTCCAGCCTAGGTAGCAGAGACTAAGAGAAGACTAAGTCTGTTCTGAAACCAGAGGGTGAGTTGAGATGGGGAAGAGTATAACAAGAGTGATCTCCAAATATCTAAGAATTTTCACATGAAAGAGAGTGGAATTATTCTGCAGGTTTCCAGAAAGCAGTATAAGAAGAAATGGGTAAGCTATGCCCAGAGAAAGAACTCTGGGAGATGACTAAAAACCATTACATTGAATTCCCAATCCCTATATTCATGCCCACCTGCATTTTTGATTTCCTTCACAAGCTAATTGTACAATATTTCAGAGTCTGATTCTTTTTGTACAGCAAAATAACAGTTTGGTCATGTAAACTTATTGTGTATCTAATTTACATATTAATATATTTAACATCTACTAGTCATCCTGCCATCTAGGGGAGGGGGTGGGGGGTAAGAGGTAAAAAATTGGAACAAGAGGTTTGGCAATTGTTAAATGCTGTAAAGTTACCCATACATGTAACCTGTAAATAAAAAGCTATTAAATTAAAAAAAAAAAAAAAAGAAGAAGAAGAAATGGGTAAAAGTCACAGCAAAGCAGATTTTTATTCCAGTACAGAGGAAAATAAAAAAATAATTTCTAATCATAACTAGATAAGTTCAACAATTAAATGGGCTGCCTGGTGAGACAGTGAGCTTCCTGCTACTTCCTGTTTAAGCAAAAGCTTGAAAGGACTGCTGGGATGCTAGAGAAGGCATTCTTGCAAAGGATGGGAGGTTAAATGAGAGAACTTTCAAGTCTCTTCTAACTCTAAGTATCTTTTATGGAAATGAGGGAATTTAAAAAAGGGCTAAGGGGTGTGTGTGTGTGTGTGTGTGTGTGTGTGTGTGTGTGTGTTTTCTAAAAGGTATAAGTAAAGAAAGGTTTAATGTGAGTCAGGAGATCTGAATCTCAGCACAGCATCATTATGTGACTTTAGGGATATGCATGTACCTATCTGAACCTCTATTTTTCCCCCATCTGTCTCATGGAAAGAATCCAATTGGGAGGATAAACTAAGGTAAGAGATGCTCACCAAGCCTTTCAGCAGATAGGATCCTAAATTTAAAGCAACTACATGGGCACAGTGGATAGAGTGCTGAACTTGGAATAAGGACCTAGTTCAAATCTGGCCTCAGATGCTTACTAGCTGTGTGACTCTGGGCAAGTAATTTAGCCCTGCTTGTCTCAGTTTCCTCATTTGTAAAATGAGGTAGAAAAAGAAATAGCAAGTCATCCATGTATCTTTGCCAAGAAAACTCCAAATGGGGTAATGAAAAATCATATTTGACTGAAAGAATTGAACAGCAACAAATTTGGAGCTGAAATGGATCTTAGAGGTCATCTAGTTCAAGTCCTCATTTTATAGATGAGAAACAAAATAGGTAAATGATTTGTTAAAGTTAATAAATGGCAGAGCAGAGATTCAAACATGAGCCCCCTGAATCCATACCCAGCTCAGAACTACTATCTGACAACTGAAGTTGAACCACACTGGAGGACAAAAGCTTTTGGAGACAAAGCTGTCTATGACATCCCTCCCAAACCTTGCCTCACCTGCCAGGAAGTAAATGTCCTCCCCAGGACTGATGGGTTCTTCCCCACGGAACCAGCGTAGCACTGGGGAAGGACTACCTGAAGCTTCACAGAGTAGAGTTAAGGTGCTGTGTAGAACTACTGTGACATTGGTCAGTGGGTCAGTGTCCCCAGTGAGCTCTGGAGGGACTAAATATGAAAAACAATTTATTAATTACTTACCACCATCCACATTTATCTCCTTCCCTTCCTTTCCCAACCCCTCCAACACAGACCTGAGAACACAAAGGTTCATAGAATCATAGTTTCAGAATTGAAAAAAATTTTATAGGTCATAGAGTAGAATCTTCTTTTACAGATGAGGAAACTGAGGCCAGTGAGGTTATTTGGCTTGCCCAGAATTACACTGCTAGTGTGGATTTGGGGCAAGATTTGAACCCAGGTCTTCCTTATACTAAATCTTATCTTGTGCTATAACAAATCATTCTTATACACCCTTGTTAGATGGAACCTGGGAATAGGGAGACCATGAAGCTGGCCTTGAGGCAATAGTGCTCACAATTCCATGGCTATAAGAGAGACTACTCTAGTTTCCAATATAGTGCCTGGCACATAGTAGAGCTTAAATAAATCCTTTCTTCTTCTTCCCTCCCTTCCTCCTTTCTTTCCTTCCCCCTTCTCTCTCTTCCTCCTTCCCTCTTTTTTCCCTCCCTCCCTCCCTTTTTATTTCCCACCCTCCCTCCTTCCCTTCCCTTCTTCTTCCCTTCGTCTGAGAGACCTAAGCAAAGATGCTGCCTCAGATCTTACCTAGCACTGAGAGGTCAAACCTCCGCTCTGCCCGCCCAGCCTCATTCTCAGCTATGCAGGTGTAGTGTCCAGCATGGCCAGCCCGTGCCCTCTCCACTTGCAGGGCTCTTCCCTGGCGCTGAAGGAGCAGGCCATGGTCACCGGCCACAGGCTGGCCGTCCTTCTCCCATGTCACCATTGGTGGTGGCTTCCCTGTGGCTTCACATTCCAAGGTGACCTTTCCGGATTGGATCACAGACAGTTCCTTAAGAAGATCATCACTGCCTGGGATCTTTGGAGCAACTGAGGTTGGAAGGAAGAAGGAGCTGTGAAGGTCACTGAGGAGTTTCTATCACCTTTGGTCACAATCATAGGAAAGATAAACTGACCAGACTCCAGCTAGACTCAGCTTAATCCTGAGTGCTACCACTCAAGGAGGAGTGAGAGAGAACCTAGAATGAACCATAGAGGAAATCTTGACATCTAGGTTATAAAACACCCACTGAGGCTAGTGGAAAATAGCACTTCTTACAGGCAATAGGGACTAGAACTAGGGCTTCTTAACCTGGAGACCATGGAGTCCCTCCTCCATCAAGTAGGTCCATGGATAGATTTCATAGGATCTATGAACTTAAATGATAAAAAGTTACAGCTTTATTTCAATATAATTGGTTTTCTTTGTAACTATGTATTTTATTTTTGGCATTTACAAACATTATCCTGAGAAGGGAACCAAAGGCTTTTTAAGATTGCTAAAAGGGGTCCATCACACACACACACACACACACACACACACACACACACACACACAATGTTAAGAACTCCTGGATTAGAATGATTTATACTCTTGGGTTTCCAGAATAAAAGAAGTGTATTTTGAGGTGCCCCAGGATGAGCCAACAATACAAGATCTCAAACCCCTAGCTCCTGGACCATCAAGCTCTGGGTGGAGCTGGACCAGTTTCAGTCAGATGTGGTGGGAGGATACCCTAACTCAGGGGTTCTCAAACTACGCCGCGGGCCAGATGCGGCAGCTGAGGACATTTATCCCCCTCACCCAGGGCTATGAAGTTTCTTTATTTAAAGGCCCACAAAACAAAGTTTTTGTTTTTACTATAGTCCGGCCCTCCAACAGTCTGAGGGACAGTGAACTGGCCCCCTATTTAAAAAGTTTGAGGACCCCTGCCCTAACTAGACCTGTAAGTGGATCCCATGCCTCCTTATTATCCCACCTTAACTCACCATACACCTCCAGTTGCTGTTCCTGGCTGCTGTTCCCAGCTATGTTGCTGCACTCACAAGTGTAATTGCCCTCCTGAGCAGGCTGGGCTTTTCCCAGGTACAGCAGCCTCCCCACAGCTGAGATGGGTTCTGTGCTGCCCCTATCCATGGGCAGGAGCATCCCTGAGTGAGCCAGAGAAGGAAACACAGAGCTTTTGGCTTCAGAGTTCCCCATCAACCCCATTCTAGGAAGGCTATCACCTTCACAATACAGCTTTCTCTGCTTTCCTCCCCGCTGGAGTAACCAAAAAGGCTTGGCAGGAGAGGAAGGTCCCACAGTCCAGGTCACAACAATCCAAGGCCTCTGAGGTGTGCAGCCCTAATGTAGCTCTCTTTAGAGTTTTAAAGACTGAGAGGACTCTGATAACAAACAGCCTAGGTGGGCCCCTCAGTTCCAGAAAGACAAAAGAGTATTTAAAGGCAGAGGATCTGGATTCAAATTCTGATTCAGCTACTTAATATCTGTGTGACCCTAGGCTTCAGTTTCTGCATCTATCCAATGAGGGAGTTAGACTAGATGGTCTCCAAAGGTCCTTTCAGCTCTGAATCTAATATCATGAAAATGATTCCAACAGGTCAGCTTCAGAAGCTGGGCAAATAGATGGCACCTACTGCCATGTGCCACAGGATACCCAGACTGAAAGGCAAGTCCCTGCTTTTAGGAGTAGTAGGAGGCCCAGACAAACTGGTAGGTGATTATGTATCATGTATTGTGGAGGGTGTAAAATGACCTGATGTAAAGGTCAACTTGAATTTCTCTGTGTAAAAGCTCAGAACCTGATCTACTCCCATCATATACTTTCTTCGCTGGATGCTTCTAAGGGCTCTTTCAACAGCAAGCTGAGATAGGATGGAGAGGAATGGCAGGGGGAAGATTTTGCTGGGCTCAGGACTGCTGTGCCACCTACATGCCAGATGTCCAGTACAGCAGTTGACGCCAATTTGGAAGAGGAGTTCTTTAAACCCTAGAAGGTTAACATCTGTGCCATAACATGTGATCCATATCTATTCATTTGTAGCAAAACAGAGAGTGGGAATGAGAGGGTAGTCAGAGTAGCCAAAGGTAAATTAGGTATAAATAGCAATTAATCTCTGTTCCATCAAGGAAGGCTGCAAGGGGAGACATACTAAACAAAGCTCTCAGGATCAGAGAGAAATAAATAAACTGACTGAAACAACCAAGCTCCAAGCTGAGGGTCATTTGCTCCATTTCTCCATACCCTTACCATTAGAGTGAGACCACAACTGAGCATAAATGTATGGGATTGTCCTAAGACTGCAGACTTCCTGGGGAAGGAAAGTCTTACCATCTTTCTTCCAGGTGATTTTGGGGAAAGGAATCCCTCGACATTCACAGGACAGGCTGATAGCATGGCCCTCGATCACCGCCAGGGTCCGAGACTCCCACAAAGAGAACTCTGGGGGAACTGAGCCAAAACAAGGGGAGAAGTTTATGCCTGAGGCTCCTTGGGGTTGGGTGAGAATGGGGAGAGTCTAGAATAGACAGAAGGCAGTTGTCCAACTCATGCCCTAGCCAAGGCTAAATTCGCCCAGGCTTGTTACTTAGACAAGGAGAAGAGGAGGAGGAGTACAACGTCTGATCCCCTCAAAGAGCTCTCACCCCAGACATTGAGATTGTAGTGTTTCTCAGAGCGGCCAGCTTTGTTCAGGGCCTCACAGGTATAGCGGCCCACGTCCTGAACCTCGGCTCGTTCCACCTGGCCACAGAGGGAAAGGCGCCACATCATTCTTGAATCATCCTTAAGAAAAGGCTAATCCAGCCCAGCTGCCTCTTCCCATATCCCAACTTCAAAGCTACCCATATAAATCTGAATTACTGGGTTTCAATTCAATTGATTGCAATTGCTTTTTATAGTTCTGTCCTTTTATGTCTCCCTATTCCAAGTCTGCCTTAGCCTGGGGGAACTGAACAAGGAGTCAGAAAACTGGGTTTTAATCCCACCTTATATTATATGACATTACGTGATTCATCATTTCTGAACCACAATATCCTGATCTGTAAAGTGAGGAGTTCATATTAGATGAACTCTCAAGGTCCTTTCCAACTCTGACATTGCTCTCTGGTATTTTAGAATTTAGTTTTGTGATTCTGTAATAATAATAATAGCAACAATAGTAGTAAGTCACAGATTTACAAAGTACTTTTTTTTTCACAATCCTGTGAGGATGATCATTAATATCCTCATTTTATAGATGAAGAAACTGAGGTTCATAAGCAAAGTCATTTGCCCATGGTCAGCCAGCTGTCAAACATTAGAGCCAAGATTAGGCCTAAAATCTAGTGTTCGTTCTACTATACCACGTGACCTTCTCTCTAGGCAGGGAGCAGTGCCCGTGGCTGACTCTGCTGATAGCTCGTGCCTTCCAGCCCAAGCATGACACTCTGAACCCAGGGTTCATTTAGTAATATGTTTTTGAGACCACTCACCTTTAGGAGGGCCCCATCTGGAGAGAGATGGACCCCTGGCCTGGTGTAAAGGGGATGTCCATCCTTCCTCCAGGTCAACACAGGAGGGGGCACTGCCTGGCTCTGGCATTCCAGCGTTACTGACTGGTTAACCACAACGGACACATTCTGCTCTTCTCCCAGGATACTCGGGGGCACTGGAGAGGACCAAGGCATGGCATCACTATGGAGATAGACTTTTCTGGAGAGTACATACAATGACAGTCCTCACACCTTAATACCCCTTCTGCCCTTTCTTAGGAAAAGTCTTTATTTGCACATAAGATGATGGAAAGGAAAAATATAAGATCAGGGTAACATCTAACCCCATAAGACCATCAATGGTTCCTACTTAATCTTCTCTCCATCTTATTCAGCTCTTCAAAATGTGACTTATTCAAACCCTCATTCCAAAAACTACACAGCCCCAGTGCCCTCCCCTTCTCCAATGACACTTAAAACTCACAGTGGACCTGCAGGGTGACATCCCTCCGATCTTCCCCCACAGCATTCACTGCCACACAGGAATAGGTCCCTGAGTCTGTGGCCCTGGAGCTCGCCAAGGTGAGGACATGGCCCCCAGGGAAGATCTGCCCTCCAAAAGAAATAGGTATTAGCCACAGCTAACCATTCTCAGGAAGATGAAATTGCCAGACTTAGACACAAGATGGCAAAGTTACTCTTTACAGAGAGATTTTCTGGTCTTCCTCCTAGCTCTGCCTAAAAGCTAAAAGATTATCTGAGATACTGGAAACACTGAAGACACACAGTGGCAAATCCTACATCCACACTTCCCTCTCTCTGCTCTTAAATGACAACCACTTGCCAACAGGCAATTATCCTGAGAGCCAAGATATGGCTCCCAAAAAATCTCCGTGTCTCCTCAATCACTTCTGTCACTCCCTGTGTAACCTCAGGCAAGTCCCTAAAAGCTCTAAATCTTATTTTCCTCATCTGTCAAAGGAAGGACTTTAACTTGAAATCCCTTTCTAGTTCTCAGTCTTAAATCCTGTGATCCCAGAATCCCACAATGTGAGAATTAGAATTTAGTGGTCATCTCTACAATCTATACATGAAAGGGAACCCTGTTGTAGCATATCCAGCAAGTGGCCACCCAATACCTGCATGGAGACTTCTAAGGAGAGCTCATCCCCTCTAAAGTTTTCTGTCCCATATTCCTTAGCAAACCACAAAATGTCATAAGCCCATTCGCCCCTCACTCCCTTGAAATGAAGATCCCACTGGCTTGATGTCTCCAGTCTAAGGAGGGGTTATTTCCAGCTGTGAACTGTGAGACCATAACTCTTAGTCCCAAATGCACTGACCTGGAGGCCAGAGATCCCTGTGGCTGACACAGGGTTGCCATCTTTCAGCCACATCAGTGTAGGTTTGGGGGCTCCAGTAGCATTACACATCAGCCTCACTGGTTCATTCAGGAGTATGGGACCTGGGAGACTGGGAGCCAATGTGATTCGTGGAGGTACTGAAAAGGAAGGGCCACAAACTGAGCTCCTTAAAATGGGAAGGAGAAGGGGAGGAAAGGAGAGGCCAGAGGAGAAAGAAAGTCCTGGCCCTGTGTGTGAATGACCTGTAATTGAATGGGTGCAGAAAAATATCACTAATCTGAACTACCCCCACTAAAAGGTAACATGATAAAGAGAAGAGACTGTTAGTCTTCAGTCTCTCCTGGGTTCAAATCTTGCCTTAAATACTTACTAGCTTCAAGTTATTTAATCTCTGTATATCTGTTTCCTCATCTATAAAATTAGGAAGTTAGATTTGATGACTTCTTCCATCTCTAAATCTATAACCCTATGATTTCTGTGCCTTTGCTTGTGCTGTTTCCTATGCTTAGAGTACCTTCCCTCATATTTACTAAAAGTCTATCCATCTTTTATGCCATCTGCTCCATGAAGCATCCCCTTGATTTCCTAGTTGATAATAACTTTCCCCTTTGGACTGAACACAACTCTTTAATGCACTTGCTGACTATTATTTTTTACATCATTATGGTCTGAATAGGATGGGTTAAATATTTCTTTTATTCTGCATTTGAAAAAACGTTATTATTTATTTCTTTTTAATGTGTTTTTTTCTTTTTAAATTGAGTTCTTCCCCTTCTATTCCTTCTCTACCCACTGAAAAGACAAGCAAAATGATATTAATTGTACATGAGAATCATGGAAAACATTTCTATATTAATCACATCATCAAAAGAAGCAGGAAAATTATATTTTAATTTGTACTCAAACTTCATCAGTTCTCTCTCTGGAGATGGATAATATTTTTCCATCAAGTCCTTTGGAATTGTTTTAGATCATTGTATTGCTCTAAGTAGCCGAGTCTTTCACAATTCACAAGATTGCTCATACTGTACACATGATCTCTCAGTTCTTCTCACTTCATTTTGCATCAGTTTACATAGGTTTTTTAAACCCTCATCATTTCTTATAGCACAATTATTACAATAATATGCCACAATTTGATCATCTACTCCCCAGATGATAAGTATTCTTTCAATTTACATTTCTTTGCCACCACGAAAAGACCTGCTATAAATATTTTTGTACATACAAGACCTTTCTCTTTTATCTCTTAGGGGTTTAATAGACCTAGTAATAGCATTACTAGTATTATGGGTTGAAGGGTATGGAGAGTTTTATAATCTTTTAGGCATAATTCCAAATAGTTCTCCAAAATGTTTGAACAGTTCACATCTTTGCCAACAGTTTATTAGTTTTCCTATTTTCCATCACTACCTCCAACATTTATTATTTTTGATAGGTATGAGGTAGTATCTCAGATTTCTTTTAATTTGCATTTCTCTAATCAAGTGTGATTTATAACATTTTCCCATATGATTATAGATGAATTTGATTTCTTCTTTTGAAAACTACCTATGCATATCTTTTGATTATCAGTTTGGCAACAGCTCTTGTTTTTGGAATTTGACTCATTTGTATTATTGATCTATAGGAAATGATGAGCTAGCTGATTTCAGAAAAACCTGGAAACACATGAATTGAAACAAGAGAACATTGTACACAGTAACAGCAAGATTATTTGATGGATTTGGGTCTTCTCAGCAATGTAAAGATTCAAGATAATTCTAACAGACTTGGCATCCACATCTAGATAAAAAACTATGGAGGCCAAATGTGGATCAAAGCATACTATTTTCAACATTTTTGTTTCTTTGTTTTTTCTTTCTTATGTTTTTTTCCCCTTTTGTTCTGATTTATTTTGTATAGCATGACAAATATGGAAATATGTTTTAAAGGATTGAACATGTTTAACCTATATCAGATTGCTTGCTGTCTGGGGGAGGAGACAGGTAAGGGAAAAAGATAAAAAAAAAATTGAAATACAAAGTCTTACAAAAATTAATGTTGAAAACTATCTTTGTATTTAGAAAAATAAAATACTATTAAGAGTTTTTTTAAATAAAAAAAGAATTTGACTCACTTTCCTATATATTGAGAAATTAGGCCTTTATCAGAGAAAATTGCTGTAATTTTCTTGAATATTCATTGTCTATATTTTTAGCAAAATATGGTTTCCCTGATTATCTCTTTTAATTAGGTGTATTTTTACTTTAGCTTTGTCTGAGATCACAGTTGTTAACCCTGCCTTTTTTTACTTCAGCTAAATCATAGTAAATTTTGCTCCTGCCCTTTACTTTAAATGTGTGTCTTTCTGTTTTAAGTGTGTTTCTTCTTGGATTCTGATTTCTAATCCATTCTGTTATCCACTTTCTTTTTTATAGGTGAATTCATCCCATTTCCATTCACAGTTATGATTACTATGTACTTCTCTCCACTCTTTCTTCTCCTTCTCCTTCTTCTCCTTCTCCTCCTCCTTCTTCCTTCTTTCTTATTCCTTCTTTCTTCTTCTTCCTACTTCTGTCTTCTCTTTTCTATTTTTTAGTCCATTCCTTTTCAGAACTTTGTTTTGCTTCTGATCCCTGCCTCCTTTGATTCACTCCCCCTTTTATCATCCCTCTGACATCTTTTATCCCCTTTCTCACCTCTTTCCATACTGGGTAAAAAAAGTTTTCTATACTCCACCAAGTGTGTGTGTGTGTGTAGGGGGGGGTATGTGGATGTGTGTGTGGGTGTATGTGGGTGTGTGCATATGTAGTTCCCTCTTTGAATTAATTCCAATGTGAATTTCAATCATTGCTTCTTATTCCTTATTTCCCCCTCCACTATGAAAGCCCTTCCTTGAATGCTTCTTTTGTGTGTGAAAATGTTCTACATTTTACCTTTCTCTTTTCCCTTCTCCCAATGCACCTTTTTTTTATCTTTTTTTGCAGATCATTCCAAAATCAACTCACACCCATGTTCTCTGTTTATATAGACTCCTAACAACCCCAATAACGATAAAGTTCTTAGCTAGTACATTATTATTTTCCTACTTAGGAATTTAGGAATGAGTCCCTTATGATTATTCTTTCATATTTACCTTATTTCCTTTGAGTGTTATGTTTGAATGTCAAATTTTTCTATTCAGCTCTGTTATTTTCATCAAGAATCCTTAAAAGTCTTCTATTTTATTAAATATTCATTTCCCCCTGAAGGGTTATACTCAGTTTTGCAGGGTAGGTTGTTCTTGGTTGTAATTATAGTTCTTTTGCTTCCAGAATATCATATTCTAACCCTCTGCTCCTTTAATGTGGAAGCCACTAAATCTTACATGAATACTACTATGATTCTACAATATTGATTTCTTTCTTTCTGGAGGTTTGTCTGTAATATTTTTCCTTTGACCTGGGAGCTTTAGAATTTGTCTATAATATTCTGGGAGTTTTCATTTTGGGGATCTCTTTTAGGAGGTGATTAGAGAATTCTTTCAATTCCTATTTTATTCTGTGGATCTCAGATATGGGGCATTTTTCCTTCATAATTGCTTAAAATATGATGCCTGTGCTCTTTCTTTGATTGTGACTATTAAGAAGTCCAGTAATTCTTAAATTACCTCTCCTCATTTTTTTATGATGAGATGTTTAACTTTTTTCTATTTTTCCATTCTTTAATCTTTAATTTTTCTGATGTCTCCTTGAGTCTTTATATTCCAATTGCCCAATTCTAATTTTTAAGGAATTCTTTTCTTCTGGCCTTGGAATGGCAACCATGTCCCCTGTTATGAAGCACAAGCACCAGTGCTACTCTCTGCCTTGGAACTGCAACCAGGGCCCCTATTTAGCCCATCATAAGTGCTTCTCTCTAGAATGGTGACCCAGAATTGCTAATCAATATCAGCTGTATTTAGTGTCAGCAAAGGCTCCCCTGTAATCTCTTTTATAGTCTCTGGACTGAGAGTTCCTGCAGCTATTGCTACTGCTACTGCTGCCACAGCCATGGTCACCTCCAAGACCCATTACTTGTACTGCTGCAACTTTTGAGACTGGGCCCCCACTCTGATGTCATGGACAACTTCTGCCAACTTCCTAAGTTTTCTTAGGCTAGAACCATATCTCACACTGACACTTTGTTGGCTCTGCTGTTCTAAAATTCAATTTCAGAAGTTACTTGAAAGTTTCTTAGAGTTGAATGTTGGAAGAGTTTTGGAAATTGCTGTCTGCATTCTATGATTTTGACTTTGGCCCCTTCTGCATTTATTTGTGAGATTTTTATGCCCTAATATATGGCAATTTTTGTGACGATGTCACATTCAACTGAAAAAAAGGTATACTTTTATAATCTCCAGAATATTTAATGCTCTTGGGACAGGCACTTTAATTATTTGTACTGAGATCTTACATTCCTGCTTGCCAATAATCTCCATGAAGATAAAGCCCATACCTTATATAAACTTTGCAGCTCCCCAGGACATAGCATAGAGTTTTGGGCTTATGAGGCCCCTTGGCCAAGAACATGGTCTTCTCTAAAGTGCTGTGTTTTTTCTAAAATCAAGAACTTCCCAAGTCAAGGCATCCTCTCCCACAAAAGCTGCTCACCATTAACCCGAAGACCGAATTTCAGCTCACTGCTGCCAGCCACGTTGGATGCCACACACCGGTAACTTCCTGCATCTGATAGCTGAGCACGCTTGATCCGCAGAACTCTCCCATCAGCTGACACCATCAGGCCAGGTTTAGGAGAAATAAGCTGGCGTCCCCTAAACCATGATATTCCTAAGAAAGAAAGCAGCAAAAAAAGTCCAGATCAGTCTTCTCAGGAGGTGGGCAGGATGGTCAGAGAAGGAGAGAATAATTCTGAAGATATAATTATTTCATGAATTCATGGATGGAAATCTACATCTAGGGAAGGATGACACACAGGAAAAGGATTTGTATCCCAGGAAGAGACAAAGTGATGTACTGGATTTGGAATCCAGAAGACCTGAGTCTGAATCCTATCTTAAACATTTGCAAACTCTGGGACTTTTGGCAAATTACCTCATCTCTAGCCACCATATTTTCCTCATCTATTAAATAAGAGAGTGATGAACTTCAGGATCCCTTAATGATCCTACAAAGAGTGGATATCCTGAACTGCATGGATCCATGGCAACAAAAATTCACATGTTTATAGTTTTATATCTAACTTCATGAGGATATTAACAGTGGAACACCATATTCTTCCATGTATGAAAGTATGTCTTTAATGGGGCCAGTAGGGATGATTTGGACAAAGCCATAATTGGCATCAACCTGAGAAGTTAGGGACATGCCCCTCAAGCCCCCAAACTTCCTTCAATAGCCTGCCATGAATGGATCAATCTTCAAGGATTTATCTAAGCCTTTCTTGAAACTTTGTGTTTTCAGCCAATTCTACATTTCTGGGTAAAAAGTTCCAAAGGACACCGCATGTGTCCTAAACTTAGCTGTCTGTGGTTTGATGACAATTCCTCCACTTCTATTCTCAGGATTAACTCCGGATCTCTGCATCTACCTTCAGCCCCACATCTTTTTCTCTAACTTCCCTACTAGTACTCCACATAGCAAAACCAGCAAGGTGAAGGTGTAAGGTCATCCAACCTAGTCCTCCACTGCAGCACAGTCTCATCAGCCGACATCTCAGAAAGGAGGCATCTTGGATTTGAGATAAAGGTCCTAAATCATTTCAATATGTCAGGAAGCTCTTTCTGGCTCACTCAGACTTTAACTAAAGAAAGGCTAAGACAGATTTAAAACTAGGAGAGACCTCAAATCCAGCCCAGTACCCTCATTTTAGAGATGACGAGCTCCATTAGGTGGCACAGGGAATAAAGTGCTGGGTCTGGAGTCAAGAAGACCTGAATTCCAACCCAGTCTCAGATACTTACTAGCTGTGTGATCCCAGGAAGTCATTTAACTCTATGTGCCTCAGTTTCCTCATTTATAAAATGAACTGGCAAAGAAAATAGCAAACCACTCCAAGATCTTTGCCAATAAAGCCCAAATGGGGCTATGAAAAGTAAGAAATGGCTGAAATAAGTGAACAACAACCAATGTAGAGCCCAGAGGGGTTGGCTGATTGCCCAAAGTCACACAGCCAGTCAGTACTCAATCCTAGGTTCTCTGACAACGAATCTTTTCAGCAATTGCTTTTCATTTACAGGATGCAAAGGACTCTCACAAAGCAGATAGAAAGATGCAGCTAATGAGGATACAGGGTTGCTTGGGCAAGGAACTCAGAAAAGGCTCATCTTACTGGGAGTAGGGACTCCTGACGCCAGGCACTCCAAGGATGCTGAGGTGTTCTCCAGCACGGCCTTGTTCACAAGGCCCGGCTCGATGTTGGGGGGCACTAGGGAAAGATAAGATGAGAACCCCACCCAGCCAGGCACAGGCACAAAGCCTCATTCCCCTAACCATACACCCGATGGCCTACACCAGACTCCGGCTGACCCCAGGAACCCAGGACTTCCCAGGAACTCCCTTGGTTTGGCGGGCTCCTCGCCCAGGGGTCAGTGGCAGGGAGTGAGGTTCCCCACTCCCCCGCTCCTCACCCAGCACCTTCAGCGCCACATCCCTCTTGGCCTCCCCAGCCAGGTTGGTAGCCGTGCAGGTATAGATGCCTTCATCCCTCAGATCTACCTTCTCAATCTAAAAGAAAAAATAGGCTGGGAGGGAGCAACTCCATCTGTGGCACTGCCAGCTCAACATGGTGCTGTGGCCCAGATTAGGTAGGCAGTGCCTCCCGGGGCCAGGCTTCATGCCAGGGCCAAAACTGAGATCTGATGAGTTATGCTCTGTCCTGGAGTCGGCCCCTCCAACTCCCAACAGCCTGCCCTGAACAAGAACCCTGCAGTCGGAATCCAGGCAGGTGTGTTATACAAGAGCCAAGGAGTGTGCATGGAGAGCTGGAAGGGACCGATCTACTCCAGCATTAAAAAGACAGAGCACAATATGAGATCCAGAGGGGTGAAAAGGATTGGACAAAGGCACGCAGCTGGCAAATGCCAGTCAGGATGCTCTGATGCCATAGCCAGTGCTCATTCCATTGTACCACACTGATTCCCATTCCCCAGCATGAGGCTGTGGCCATCCCATCCCAAGAAGGGTCACAAAGACCAAAGTCACTTCTAGCACCTGCTGGTTATCCCCCTGCTTAGACCAGCCTCAAGCTTACTGGAACCTCCCCATCCCACCAGTGGATCCCAAGCAGGGCCAGGAGCTCAGATAGCTGCTATAATCATCACCAGGAACCCTGGAGCTTACCTGCAAGCTGCCCCCTGTGGTCATTAATGAAACCCCATTCTTCCACCAGCTGAGGCTTGGTGTGGGCATCCCAGCTGCCACACACTGGATTGTCACAGGCTGGAGGAAAGGGGCTGTGAGATTCTCCCCCTCAAGGATGGTAACTGATGGGTGCTCTGCACCAAGAAGGGAGAAATGAAGGCAATAGTTCAGAGAAGCTCCTCAGAGAGGAATCCCCTGCCCTCACTGGGAAGACATGGAGGTCCCCCAGTGACCCTGCCTTTGAGGGACTTGAAGACTTCTATGTTTCCCTTATGAACACATTGTCCCACTCTGCACAGCAGCTCACTCTTCTTCAAACTTCCCATGGTTCTTCTTCCTCTCAACCCCACATGGAGAACTTTGCCTTATTTTACAAAAAAAAAAAAATGAGGATTGTGATCTTCTCCCTTCTTCCAACTTTCTTATCATTGAGCTGCCTTTTGCCACTCTCCTTCTTCATCCCTGACCCACATGATGAGGTTCTCTGAGTCTTTACCAAAGCTAACCGCCTTTAGCTGCTCAAGTGATCCCATTCCATCTCTCTCTTCCAACAAATTATCCCCTCTGTCATTCCCAATCTCTTATTTGTCTCTTCCTTTCTCCTGGCCCATTCTCTACTGCCTACAAACATGTCCATGATTCCCCCATCCTGAAAAAAATTCTCCCTTGATCAATCCATTCCCACTATCATCCTGTCTCTCTCCTCCTTTTGTGGCTAAACATTTTGGGAAAGCTTCTTACAAGAGGTGCTTCTACTTCCTTTCTTTTCACTTCCTTACAATCAGACTTCTGACTTGATCATTTCACCAAAACTTCTCTCCACTCACTAATGATCTCTTAATTGCCAGATCCAATGGCTTTTTCTTAATCCTCATTCTCTTTGACTTCTTTGCAACCTGAGATCAGAGTTGCCTCTTTTGCTGGATCTTCATCAAGATCAGAATCTCTAATCCCACGGCTATCCTTCAGTGTCAACTAAAATCTACAGGAAGCCTTTCCCAAATCCTCTTAATTCCAATGCCTTCCCTCTGTATGTAGCTTATTTGTATATATTTGTTTATCCATTATCTCCACGATTAGACTGTGAACTCTTTCAAGGTAGGGATTGTCCTTTGCCTCTTTTTGTATCCCCAGCACTTAGTACAGTGCTTGGCATATAGGATACACTTAAAAAGTGTTTACTGACTAACTCATGCTTCTAAAAACATTTTAAGGTTTCTGAAACATACATATTTTATTCCCATTTTACAGATGAAGACAATGAGTTTCTGAAAAGTTAAATGTCTTGCCAAGGATCAAAAATCCAGAAAGTGATAGAACCAATATTTAACCCCCAGTCTCCTAACTGTTCAGTCCACTACTCTATGATAGAAAAGAAAAGGTATTGACCTGAAAGTCAGGAGATCCAAGTCCTCTCTGTGGCCCTCAAACCCCCTAATGTCCCTCAATCTACTACCACCTCCCCCATCTAGCTGGGTGATCTGGAGCAAGTGTCTCAGTTTCATTTGCAAAGTGGGGATATTTATAGGAGTGTTATAAATATTAAGTGAATCAATAAGAAGAGCTTTGAGTAAAAGAGTATCAGCGATTAGTTGTTTCTTTCCTGAAACCAGCCCAGACTAAGCCCTTTAAACTCATTCTTTATTTATGTACAGACAGTCCAAAAACATCTCCTTCAGAGCTATATACCCCATTCCATTTCTTGGGCTGGCCCTCAAGAGAAACCGACCACCAACGGGATGCCCCCATAATAGGCTGGGCCAAGATACAGCCGTGAGCCCCAGTGGATCACTCCATCTCTCTCCAATCATGTCTCTGGGGTTTCTGTTTCACAGCCTGCAACAGCCCACGCTCACCATGCACTACCACCTCCACCTCAGCCCCAGCAGTGCCAGCCTCATTGGTGGCCTGGCAGGCAAAGAGTCCGCTGTGATCTGGCTCCACACGGTCAATCCGTAGCATGGCCCCATCCACAGATACGTCCACACCAGCAAGCTCCCCAGCAGGTCGGCCACTCCTCAGCCATCTGAGAAAGCATATTTTAGAGGGGGAGAGGGTGGAGAGTAGGAAGTAATAACAATGCTGCTTGCAAGATGCTACTCCTTAAACTACTTGATCCTCACTGGGAGGGACTTCCTTTTACAGATAAGTAAACAGAAGCAGAGAAAAGTTAAAGAACTTGCCCAGGCTCACACAGCTAGCAAAGATCTGAAGTGAGATTTGGGTTCAGATTCTCTCGATTCCGGGGCCAGTATCGATACCTGTGCTACCTAATTGGAAGAGCAAATTTAGTACCCTCACAATGGCGAGAATGAGCCCCGGAAAAGCAATGCTGGGCAGTCAGGACCCAAGGCCCTGGATAAACTTTCAGGGTTCATCTTCCAGCACAATCTGGTTATGAGCCAGTTCTCTGCTTCCACTCTTTTGGTTTTTCCAGGAATACCCAGTAGACCCTTCCCATCCTTGTAGCATAAGGGAACAAAGGGATAGTTTTCCATGAACACTACTCAGCTCTGTACTCACTGGACTCAGAGGAAAATTCTAGGGGAAATATATGCCTGAGACCCAGAAGGTACAAATTCTCTTCACTTGCAACCTCCCCTTTCCTTTCTCCCCCCCACCTCTCCATACATACTGTACAGTCGGAGTTGGGGAGCCTGTAGCCTGACAGGGAAGCTCCAAGGAGTGTCCCTTAACAGTAGTCACCTGTCCTGAGCCTTCTCCTACTAGCAGCTGGGGAGGTACTGTAGACAGGACACATAGTCAGATGAATGGTGCCAGCTGACCAGCAATGCCCCCTTCCTCCAACCACCCCCCAAGTCATTTCCTATTGGTTGTTCTGTAGTTTAGAGATGTCAAATACCAGTTAGCTCTAAGACTCCAAGTGTGGGCAGAACCAGAAAAAATATAATTCAGAAATATTTAACAAAAATAGATTTTAAAACAGAACATAGATAATGCTAATATGTGGTTTTCTAAGTCCATATGAGGCCCTCTTGTAAGCAGCTTTTCCAAAGTGTTTAGCCACAAAAGGAGAAGAGATACAGGATGATAGTGGGAATGGAGGGATCAAGGGAGAATGGAAATGAAGGAAAGCATGATAATTAATTTGACAATGACAAGCAATTAATTAATCAATGACAATTTATCTGAGTAACCTGTGTGTACTGAGTATTCTCTAAGGTGGCACTTTCCCCAAGGGCCTCCAGTATCCCATGAAAGATCAGGGGGGATAGACATCCTCATAATAATGTCCTGGACCCATACTCGAGGCACCAGGATGGTTCCACTCACCCTGCACCTCCACCAGGTAATGGAGGACTGTCTCCCCAGCAGGGCTGTTGGCCAAACAGCTGTAGTACCCTGAAGCTGCCTCTGCCACCCTCTCCAGCCTCAGCACTCGACCTCCCTCCTGGAGCCACATTTCATTGTTCTCTGTCAATGGATTCCCATCCTGGTGCCATGTGAGGGTGGGTGGTGGATGGCCACTTGCCAAGCACCCCAGAGTGAGGGGCCTCCCAGCCACAGCCTTCACCACCAGTGGGCCTCCCTCAGCACCCTCGATGGTGGGTGGAACTAGAGAGGAAATTGAGGGTTCATTACAGGGAGGTTCTCGGAGCCAGTAAGAGGAATCTCACCCCCTTTCTCCTCTGGAATCTTGGGATGTTAGGGAAGGGATCTGACATCTCTACCTATGTACCAATCCATGGTTGGTGGAATAGGATTGCTCAAATCTGCCAAGATCAAAGATCTCTCTACCCATGCCCAGTCTTAAAGACAGAGTAAGAACACGTCAGGGGGAAGAAAGAGGAGGGGGAAAGAGAAGTGGGATTCCTCACTTTGGCAGCAGGGAACTAACCTTGACAAAACCAAGAAGAGACAAGATTCAAATTCATTATTTTTTTTCCCAAGAAGGATCTTAAAAATCAAAGCAAGGTCACCTAGATCTGTCCTGAGAGTGCTGTGGGACCCTGAAGGGAGCCGACACTCTGATGCTGACCTCCAGGGTTAGAGATGGCCCACAGATACCCCAGCTTTCCTTAACCACTCCCTGTAGACAAGTCCACCAGGAGTTCATCAGCGTCTTTATTGAGCCTAATGAAAATCCAGCCTATTCCACCTCTCAGGAAGAACGGTTCTCCGGTGGATGCAAAAGGCCACCTTCCTCCTCCAGATTTCATAGAGGGCCCTAGTCCTACCCACAGGAATCCCTGTTGTCCTGTCCCACTCCATCCCACAGACCCACAGCTGCTGCCCACTTAGCAGGCCCAGGGTGATGAGGACAAAAGGGATTACCAAAAGCCTGCTCTGGGTGAGGAGACAGAATTAGAGGGCCATGTCTCAGGGCAACCTGACTCCTGCCCTTTGCCCTGCCCACCCTTCTTCCATTTTCTCTCCCCACCCTCCCTGGGAGTCCGCTCACCATAGACATCCAGCCTCACAGCTTTCTCAGCTATTCCTGCTGCATTGCTGGCCTGGCAGGTATACAGCCCGGAGTCCGAGACCCCCGCCTTCCCCAGCTGCAAGTGCCGCCCCCCTTTGGCAAAAGCCACCTGGGGGCCGGCAAGGAGGGGGTCCCCATCTTTGAACCAGGTGATGATAGGGGTGGGGACACCACGGGCATCACACTGAAGGCGGACCACATGGTCTTCCATGACGGCCACCTCGCCTGTCTCATTGGAGCCCCAGATGGTAGGGGGTGCTGAGAGGGGATAGAGGGAGGCCTAGGTCATAGGGAGCTGTGACATGCACCTGCAGGGCAGCCAGAGCTGTTCTTTCTGCAGTGGCAGACGGGGCTAGGAGCCAAGCTGGCAAGGCAGATGTGACATGGGGGAGATCCCAGCTCAAGCAGTGTGCCGAGGTAGAGCGCAGGCCGCCATGCGGTGGGATGCCTCCTGTCCCCTACCCCCACTCCCTTCTGCACAAACATCCTGTTCCACTCGGGCCGTAGCCTAACAGGCGATCACCCTCCAAGCTGGGGAAGGACTGGCTTTCAGGACTTCTCACCAACATGGCTTGAAGGGCGAGTCCCTAGCCCAAAGCAGGCGCCCCACACCAAGTGGGGTAATCTCTGCGCTGCGCCACTCGTGAGAGTGTGATAGGAAAGTGGCAAAGGTACTCACTGTGAATACTGAGCTGGAAATCCTTGGCCTGCTGGCCAGCCGGACTGAAGGCCACACACTGATAATGGCCCTCATCCCCCAGGTGGCTGCTGGGGATCCTGAGAACCTGCCCATCCTCTAAGAGATGAACGTGAGGGTTGCCTGGGGATATGGGCCTAGGAAAAGGGTCAAGGGAAGACAGCATTGAGGCCAGGAACAAGGCAGAAAGAGTCTGGACAAGAATCACAGAATCATAAATTTTTGCTAAAAAGAAGCATAGAGTCCTTCCAGTCCAAAGCCCCTCACTTTGCAGATAAAGAATCAGAAACCCACAAAGGTTAATATGGATCACATTGGTAGTGAGTAGAAGAGATAGAATTTGAACCTGGGTCCTCTGATTCCAAATTTACTGTTTTTTCCACTAAAGAGAATGCTGTCTGCAGTCCAGGTAGTGAGAGGATTAGAAAATCCCCCCCATCAGGGGTGAGAAATAGGTCTGTCATTCCCTATTAGATTAAGCTCAGACGCCTGGACCTGACATTTAGAGGCGGCCCTTTTGCAATGTGGCCCAAGCACATACTTTCAGGCTCCTTACCTAGGGGTCCCCCAAACACAATGTCAATATGCTTTTTCCCTTTCTGCCTCTGTGTTCCCCCCACTATTGGAGTGCCCTCCTCTCCCTCTTCTCTCCTATCAAATTCCATTCAAGGCCTTCAAGGACCAGCTACAGTCTTGCTTGCTCCAAGTTAGCCCAGCTCACAGGCATCTTTCTCTCCTTTGAACCTTCTTATAGCATGTGCCTTTGGTACCAGTAACTTGGCCCTCAAACATACCCTGTCGTGCAGTTTCTTAATTATTTTATATAAGTGAGTCTCACCACTAAACAGAATCTTTGTGCTTGGGCTTCTCGCAGAAGGTCTTACTGCGGACATATACTACACAAAGACCTGTGGGACGATCTACAAGAGCAAAAGTTCAGTCTAATGCAGCCTAAACAGAAAGTGAGGTTGGTTCTTTGAACCTCAGATTGGGTAGAATGTGCCAAGAATCTAACATTGTTTCTATCTTTTCCTCAGAATCACCCTTGGCCACCTTCACTACAGGTCACCATGCTGATGAGCTGGAGAGCTCCCATCAGATTCTGCATCCAACAGCCATATGTGGATGGCATGAGAGAGTACCAGGAACAAATGGACCTTCTAAGAGGAAAGTCCAGGGCTAAGCCTGCCAGCTGCAGAATTTCCAGGGCTTTAGAGGTTTCATGATATTTAAAGCTCAAAGGGATCTTAGAATGTGGAGCAGTGTGAAGAATAGGGGCTCAGGAGTCTGAGTCACTTACTGTCCATCCTTAGTCCATTCCACTTGGGGCAGGGGCACCCCTGAGGTATGGCACTGCAGCTCTACCTCCAAGCCGACAAGGCTGGACACCTCCTGAGCTGTCCCTGCTCCATGTACTGAAGGTGGGACTAGGAAAGAGGAAAAGGGAGCGAGTGAAGTGGAAGATGGGGTGATGGTGAGGAAGGGAGCAGGGATGAGTCCCAGGGAACAAAGAATGGGGTAAATCTCATAGTCACTACTCGTCAAGTAGTGGATAATGAGAATAATGGGAGCCTACCTCCATCCCACATGAATCCAGAAAAATAGGATGGAAACAATAGAGCTATGGGCTTCCCAAGGTCTCCCAGCATGAAGCCAAGGAGACTGAGAGAGACAACTCACTCAGCACAAGGAGATTAACATCCTTCTGAGCCACCCCAGCTCGATTCACAGCTTGGCAGGTATAGAGGCCTGAGTCACTCTTCTGGATTTGAGGAAAATGGAGGGAATGAGCACCATCTAGGAAGTGATGTCTGCTGTCCTCAGAGACCTGGGCATGGAATTTAATGAAGACCAGGATTAAGGATTAAGAGCAGCTGCACCCCACCCCAGGATTTTACAAACCCTTTTCTCGTTGCCCCTCGTTCTGGCTTGACATCCCACCTCCTTCCCCTATCACTCTGGGGCCAGGCCCAGACTCTCTCCATTTGAGGCCCCTCGGTACTACCAGGAATACTCACGGGCTGACCATCCTTGAACCAGGAGATAGCAGGAGTAGGAAAGCCGCTCATATCACAGTCCAGAGTCAGGGGCTTGCCAGCCATGGTGGACATATTGACTCTCTGATCCTCTTCATGAATGTGAGGAGGCACTGAGAAAGAGGAAGCATAGGGACATACATAATGAGGGGAACATCCAGGGCTTCTTAGTTATGGACCTGAAAAGTACAATATTGTGGAAATTTCTCTGACCCAGAGTTCAAATTCTGGTTCTGGAGACCATTTAGTATGACTTTTGGCAAGTCAATCCCTCTCTTTGGGGTTTAGATTCCTATCTGGAAAATGAAAGATGGACTAGATAGGATCTGATATTCCTTCATGTTCTAATATTTCTTTTAATATTTTCATTTTATAGAAAAAGAAACTAAGATTCAGAGAGGTATAAGGTCTCATTCTCCAGGTCCTCTAACTCCAAATCTAGTCCATTTCTTACTGACTGATTTCTATTTCTATGCTCATTGTGTTTTATTTTTTAATTAAGTATTTATTTCCTCTCTTCCTCACTATCTCCCAAATTACAATGAAAAGAAGAAGAAAATCAAGGCAACATGTAGAATTTAAAAAAAGAAATCTCTACATTGGCCACATCCAAAAACATATGTCTCATTCTGCACCTAAGAACATCATCTCTCTATTGGAGGTTGGAGTCCTTCATCATTAGTCCTCTTGGATCATGGTTTACCACTGCTTTGCTCTTAAATCTTTCAAAAACAATTTTTTTTACAATGTTATTAGTGTATAATTTGCTCTCCTATGTCTGCTTACTTCATTCTGTACCAGTTCATGCAGGTCTCCCCAGGTTTTTCTAAAAGTCCCTTTTATCTTTTTCATAACATAATAGTATTCCATTAAATCCATTTATTGTAATTTGTTTAGCCATTCTCCCAACTGTTGGACACTAAGAACACATTTCTGGGAAGGAAAAAAAGAGAGGGCAGGGAAGGAGGTGAAGATGCTTATTAAGCCCCCTCACTCCAATCTGAACTGACTCTACTAGCACTTAACCTCTTATCTATCTTCTCTACTCCTAGGGATAAGGTGGAGAATGATGGCTGAAGAGTATTGTTTACAGTCGGACAGGGACATGTTGTCAATTGAGTTGAACAGTTTTTCTTTGTTCCAAGGGAAAAGCTAAACCAGGTAATGATTTTTCAAAAGAACTATCAGTAAAAGTTTTAAGATAAAATTTTAAAACTCTATTAAAATTACCTAAAGCTTTTACACATGCTATTAGCCTATCAAGACAAAGGGAAAAACCTGTTTCTCTGTACCAAAACCTCAGGTTTTCCTTTTGTGCCCACCCTTCCTCTGTGCCCTTTCACAGTTTCCCTCTTACCATAAACCACCAACTTGAATTTCCTTGATGCTGAGCCCACTTCATTGATGGCCTGACACTCATAGTCTCCACTGTCATGGGATGAGACTGAAGCAATGAATAGAGAACTCTCATTTAATACTGACAATCCTGGACGACTGCTCAGGGGCTCTGGGGTCGGACCTTTCTGCCAGATCACTCTGGGTTTGGGAGTTCCTGTGAGGGGAGGGGGGAATGGAGAGAAAGGAGTCCTTAGAATCTGTTGCTCAAACCGAGCCTCTTCTCTCAATACCTCTACCAACCACTCCAGCACCTAGGATAGTTCCCTGAATACTATAAGCATTTATCTATTGAATTTGAAATGCCGACAAGCTTTTGCTCATAGCTAAAAGGATCATAGGATTTAAAACTGGAGGAAACCATATGAGTCGCTTAGTTCAATGTCTTCATTATTTTGTAGATGAAACAACTGTGGCCCAGAGAGGAAATAGCTAGCGCAGAGCCACACATCTAATTGAGAGAAAAAGAACTGACTCTAAGTCTTTTGGGGTCAAGTTCAAGGCCATTTTGCCTTCTGGTCTGGATACTATTTATACTTCATGGTTCTAGCTGAAGTCCTACTTCCTCCCTGAACCCTTTTCTGATGTACCCTGACCTCTCCTTCCTGTATTGCTTCTCATTGTATCATTCATCTGGGACATAACAGAAACTAACTTTTCAGAAGTCTGCTCTTTGAGTCACCACCTAAATTGAAAATTCTGAAGATAGCAATTGTGCTTTACCTATCTCCATGTCTTCCATATCACCTAGCACACGTCCTGAAATACAGTAGGTATTCAGGTAAGACTTGCCAAACGAGCAAATGAATGAATGAATCATAGTGCTTTCCACGGGATATAGTAGTGAATGGGGAAAGGAAGAAAACATGCACTTTTAAAGTCCCTACTATGTGCCAGGCACTATACTAAGCACTTTACAAGTATTACTCATATGCTCTTCACAATAACCCATGGAATAGGTGCAATTATTTTCCCAATTTAACAGTTTTGAAAAGTGAAGCAGGGCTCTATCAAAAATCACAGCTAGAAATTTTCTGAGATTGAATTTGGACTCGGGTCTTTCCAATTCTAATCATAACCAAAGGCAGACAAACCCTTGCTGTTTTCTGAATCCCTTTGGCTGTTCCCCAGAATTCACAGCTCAGTACCCATGAGGCTCTAATCACATACTCACACACCATCATTTATGATCATAAGAACTCACAGTAATTGTGAATGCTCATTAGTATTAATAATAGCCCAGGTTCTGTCTATCATTTATCTCAGCAGCAATGGAAGCCTGTTTTTAGTTGACAATGTGACATTTTCCCCCAGTGTCCCTGGGAAGGACTAAAGGGCAGTGACATAATCCAATCTAAGGAGAGAGAGGTCAGAGGTAGTTAGGAGAGTCTCCTCCCACATCATTTTCCCAGATCTCCTCTACGCAGCCTCACTTTATTAATGTCACCCCACACCACTCTCCTTCATTAAGGTTTGATCACTTCGATACCTAGAGCTAGAAGAGAAGAGTTTCTAATTACAGAATCAATGATTTTGAGCTGGAAGTTATCTAGTCAACACCATCATTTTAAAGATGGGGAAACAGACTCAATGAGGTTAAGTGATATAAGGCCACCCAGAGTTGGAATTTGAAAGCATTTGTCCTCTGACTTTAACTGCAGCTGCTCTTTCCAGTGCACCACCCAGCCTACTGACTACCTATCCCTAAGGATGGGCAAACTGAATTCCAGAGTTATTTGCTCAAAGATGTTCAGCTAATAAGTAGCAGAGTCGGGATTAAAATCCAGGTCTTCTGACTCCAGATCAGGTGCTTCTGTTAAATGGCAAAGCTGGGGATTTCAATCCATTTCTCCTGACTCCCATTCCAGCACTGTTCCCACCATGCCACAATTGCCACCCGTCAGTCTGTTCATATTAACTCGAGCACCCACGTGGTGCTTTATAAACGGGAGCTTTTACCAGGGGACAGGAGGAAAAGATGTCCAGGTGGTTACTAGGCAGGACAACAAAGAGCATCTGAACAGCGGTGTGGACAGGAGGGAGAGGATGCTGGAGACTAGCCCTGTTCACATACCAAGCCAGAAGCATCTTGAGAAGTACTACTAAATCCCACAAGGTGGCGCTAAGAGCAAAGGGTTTGGGGTTTCGGGGTTTTGGGGTTATTTCGTTTTGTTTTGTTTTGAAGATAGGGAACCTGGAGAATTTTAAACTGGTGGGGACAGAGTTTAGATAATAGAATGACAGGTTCCTAGAGCTAGAAGGGACATTAGAGGTCACCCAATCCAACTCCCTCAATTTACACATGAGGAGACTGAAGCACAGAGAGGATGTGATTTGCCCAAATTTAATAAGTGGCAGAGCTTTAAGCCAAGACTTCCAAAGCAGCCCTCTTTCCACATTTCCCAGGAAGGTGACTTGCCTTTGGGACAGGGAAAATCCAGGATATGCTACACCCAGATCCAAGATTTCTAAATTTTCCATGGGAGCATTTGTATCTTAGAAACCCAGCAAACACTACAAACCACGGCTTGATTTATTGTTTTGTTGATTATCTAGTTTGGAAAGTGATGAAGAAAATGTTAATAGTGCAGATTAAACTTTAAAAGGTTGACATGCTTTTCAGAGAACTGGTTGTTAAAACATTTACCCCTGGGGAAACCCTAAAAAAAGATGGCTAGAGGAAAAAATAGTCTTTCCTCCCTTTCCTTCCCCTCTCTCCAACATTTGAGACACACCTCTTACCAGAATTTTTCTTCCACAGCACACTAATAAGGTGATAAAATAAGATAAACTCTTAAACCTTTCAGCTCAACTAAGATGGGGTACAGAGCTCCTAGAAACCTACTGTAAAAGGTCTGAACTCTCTAGTTTAAACCTCTCACTTTCCCAGCAGGAGAAGCCAAGACCCAAGGGAAGGAAAGTCACACACAGTGAGATGCAGGAGCTAGAAGCTGATGAAGACTTGTCCTCACTTCTTAGCCTCAGCCTCCTTGAAGTCTCACCTGTTACCGGGCAGGGAAAGCTGGCCTTCTCTCCAATCACTCTCTCCAGCAGGGTTTCAGTACCTTCAGCTTCCAAGCGTGGTGGTTCTGCCAGGTGAAGAAGATAAGACCATAGTTTCATTCTGTACCCTAACCTTGGCTTTTAAACCCCCTTCCTCTGCTTTCTCTGTTGGAATTGGGATGGTGAATCATTCTAGCTCTTGGGGAGCTACAGAGGATAGGGAAGCACCCATCCCTCCTGCTCTCAGATATAGCACATACTCAGACAGAAGAACAGATATCTCTATTTCTTGACCTGTGGGACACTTCCTCCTGCTTCTACTGGCCTATGGCCAGAAATAGTTCAGGTGGAAGGTGGAGAGGGAGCTATTTCTCTTTTGTTAGTGTAATTGGAACAGGAGAAGCAGGAAGAGAATGGAAGTCGTACACATGTATGCCTATCACTACCCATAAATCCACACGGTGCTCATGCCCCAGGTCTAGGCAAGGAATGTGATTGCATGGGACCCTGATTGTCTGAGAGCCATGGAAGTCCAGGAGCCAACCACCATGAGATGGGCACAGAGGTTCCCTGCGACACTATGCTGCCCACCCAGAAGGCTTAAGATCATGAAATCATAGATTTAAAACTGAATGGAGCCCCAAAGGTCTAGCTCATTTTTTTCAGCTAAAGAAACCGAGGTTAAGGGGCTTGTCTAAGGTCACAGAGGAAGATTTGAATCATCAGGAGTAGGATCTGAATTTAAGTTCTCTGACTCTAGGACAGCCATTTTTCTACTACCTCCTACTCTGAGAAAAAAGTCCAACTGGAGGGAATAGGTTGAATCCCACAATTTCACTAAGTCCTCAGCTGCATACATGGTGCTGCCTCTCGGTACTCACCCAGCACCTCCAGCTCCAGCTCCCGAGCATCCTCTCCGGCCTCATTGGAGGCCACACAGTGGTAGAGCCCAGCATCTGAGACCTGCACAGATTCAAAGTGGATCGAGCCGACAGGGTCGAGCCAGTCCTTCTCCAGCAAGGTGACACCATCTTTGGACCAGCGTAG